>NC_059084.1:42072948-42395727 GCF_020497125.1 Mauremys mutica
CTCCCGACGGAAAGCGTGGGCGACCGGGACCGGCTAGAGCTGCCTCTCACTCTGGCTGAGTTCTCGGAGGCCCTCCGTCGCATGCCCACCAATAAATCTCCGGGCATGGACGGGCTGACTGGAGTTCTACCGCGTGTTCTGGGACGTCCTCGGCCCAGACCTAGCCACCGTCTGGGCCGAGTCTTTGCGGGGCGGGGTCCTCCCTCTCTTGTGCAGGCGAGCTGTGCTCGCCTTACTGCCGAAAAGGGGGGACCTCCGCGATTTACAGAATTGGCGTCCCATCTCCCTCCTCAGCACGGACTACAAAATCGTTGCGAAGGCCATCTCACTGCGGCTAGGGTCTGTGCTGGCGGACGTGGTCCACCCGGACCAGACCTACACCATCCCGGGCCGCACGATCTTTGATAACCTGTATCTGGTCCGGGACCTTCTGGAATTAGGGTGTAGGGATGGTCTGTCGTTCGCCCTCTTGTCCCTGGATCAGGAGAAGGCGTTCAACAGGGTGGACCACGGGTATCTCCTGGGCACTCTGCAAGCGATTGGCTTCGGACCCCAGTTTGTGGGTTTTCTCCAGGTGCTGTACGCTTCTGCGGAGTGTCTGGTCAGGCTCAACTGGGCCCTGACTGAGCCGGTCAGCTTCGGGCAAGGAGTGCGGCAGGGGTGTCCCCTCTCGGGTCAGCTGTACGCTCTGGCGATTGAGCCCTTCCTCTGTCTCCTCCGTCGGAGGCTGACGGGGCTGGTGCTCCGGGAGCTGGAGCTGCGGCTGGTCCTGTTGGCATATGCCGATGATGTGCTCCTCGTGATCCAGACCCAGGCGACTTGGCGCGGGTGGAGGCTTGCCAGGCCATTTATTCAGCAGCCTCCTCCGCCCGGGTCAACTGGGTCAAGAGCTCTGGCCTGGTGATCGGGGACGGGTGGCAGGAGAGCTCCCTCCCACCCACGCTTCAGGCCATCCGGTGGAGCGCGGGTCTGCTGCTCTATCTCGGCGTTTACCTTTCTGCCACGCATCCCTCTCTGCCGGAGAACTGGCATGGTTTAGAGGGCGGGGTGAGGGCGCGGCTCCGGAAATGGACAGGACTACTCCGGTGCCTCTCTCTTCGGGGGAGGGCGCTGGTGCTGAATCAACTAGTTCTGTCCATGCTCTGGTATCGGCTCAACACCCTGGTCCTGGCCCCGGATTTCCTGGCCAACCTCCGGACGGCAGTTCTGGAGTTCTTTTGGCCAGAGACGCACTGGGTCTCTACAGGGGTCCTCCACCTGCCCCTGGAGGAGGGGGGACAGAGCCTGAAGTGCCTGCGCACTCAGGTCCACGTCTCCCACCTCCAGGCCCTGCAGAGACTCCTGTATGGTGCTGGTAGTCCGGCGTGGAGCGTATTGGCGCACACCTTCCTCCACCGCTTCCGAGGGCTCCGATACGACCGGCAGCTCTTTTATTTCCATCCGAGAGGTCTTCCGTGAGACCTTTCCGGGCTGCCAGTCTTCTACCAAGACCTCCTCCGGACCTGGAAGCTCTTTTCAATGACCAGGTCCATGGCGGCCACCGTGGGGGTCGATCTCCTTGCGGAGCCCCTGCTACACAACCCCCAGCTCTGTGTGCAGGTGGCGGAGTCCCCCACGGTGTGCCAGAGGCTGGTCTTGGCAGGAGTCACCAGGGTCGGAGACCTCCTGGCCTACGACCGGGGAGACTGGCTGGATCCCCTGACGCTCGCTCAGCGCATGGTGCTCTCCAGCCCTCGTACCCCCCGGCGCGTACTTCAGGAGGTGCAGGCCGCTTTACTGCCCACTGCTCGGGTTTACCTTGACCGGATCCTGCGAGAGGGCGCTCCCCGACCACCTTCCACCCCGGGCCCTGTGGACCTTTATATCGGGCCCATGCCCCGTGGACCCAATCGCCCCCCTTGCTCTTTCACGGCAAGCCGGCTGCCCGATCTGCGGCCGGTTCTGTTCCAGACCGCGCCAAGAAAACATCTGTACATGCTCGTGCTCCACACTCTTCACTACCTCATCCTCGTGTCCCGCCCTGATACAAAATGGCGGGACCTCCTGCCACCTCTCGAGGGTGAGGAGCCCCGGTGGGCCAGCTTGTATTCTGCCCTGGTCCCGAGGCCCGCCGGGGATGTCAGTTGGCGGCTCCTTCACAGGGCCGTGAGCACGGACGTGTACTTGGCGCGGTTAACCCTGTCCCCAACACCTGCCCCTTTTGCGGCGTGAAGGAGACCCTGGCACACGTTTATTTAGAGTGTGCTAGGTTGCAGCCCCTGTTCCGGCTCCTCTTGGATCTCCTATTGCGTTTTTGGTTGCACTTTTCCCCTCACCTGTTTATCTATGCACTCCCCATCCATGGCCCCACAAAGTCGCGGAATCTCCTTATCAACCTCCTCTTGGCCCTGGCCAAACTAGCCATCTATAAAACCAGGGAGAGGAGGTTGGCCGATGGGATTTCCTGTGACTGTGGGGCCTATTTCCGCTCCTCCATTCGTTCACGCATCCGGGCAGAGTTCCTCTGCGTGGCGTCCACTGGCTCCCTTGACGCCTTCGAGGAGCAGTGGGCGTTGTCTGGGGTTCTCTGCTCGGTGTCCCCATCAGGTTCCCTTCGTTTAGCCCTATGACCTCACTCCCCATCCTGTTTTTTTTCATTGGTTGTCCGACTCCGACCTAATTAGTTAGTGTCCCGGACCTGTGGATCCTCCCCTTAGGCTGGGGGGAGGTCCTTTAGCAGTGGGCTTCGCCCGCCCACTCCCTGGATACTAATAGGACCAGACTCCTGTACCCCACTGGTTTGGGTCTGTCACAACACCAATGGCAGCCTCAGTTGTCAGGTCCTCTGGTGCATGCATCCCAAGACCTTTGCCACACCGCCCAGTGATGAGCTGCAGCCGGTTTGCACCGGTTCGCGGGAACCGGTTGTTAAATTTAGAAACCCTTTTAGAACCTGTTGTAAAGGGCTTTTAAATTTAACAAAAGCTCCAGCAGCTCCTTGCCCTGCCCTGCTCCCGGCCCCAGCTCACCTGGCTCCAGCTCTTCCTCTGCCTCCTCCTCTGAAGGCTCCCCCTCCGGGCTTCCTGCCAGTCAGCTGTTAGCGCGGGAAGCCTGGGAGGGCTGAGAAGCAAGCAAGCAGCAGCTTCCTGCAGGTGACCAGGGGGGCACAAGGAGGGCTCTAGGCACCGCGTGTCCCTGGCCCCAGCCCCGGCCCCGGCCCCGACTCCGGGCGGCGCGTCTGTGGGTCGGCCCCCAACCCCCACTCTGGCCGGGCGGCGCGGCTCCAGGCTGGCCCCCAGCTCTGACCATGATCCCGACTCCAGCCAGGCGGCGTGGCTCCGGGCCGGCCCCCGGCTCTGACCATGACCCCGACTCCAGCCAGGCAGCGTGGCTCCAGGCCGGACCCCGACCCCTACTCTGGCCGGGTGGTGCGGCTCCGGGCCAGCCCCTGGCCCTGGCCCCGACCCCGACTGGGCGGTGCGGCTCCGGGCCAGCCCCTGGCCCCAGACCTGACTCTGGCCGGGCGGCGCGGCACCGGGCCAGCCCCCAGCCCCGGTCCCGACCCCGACTCTGGCCGGGCGGCACGGCTCCGGGCCAGCTCCAACCCTGACTCCGGCCGGCCGGGCAGCACGAGTCCGCGCTGGCCCCCGGCCCTGACCCGGACCTTGACTCCGGGCCGGCCCTGACTCCGGGCCAGCCAGAGACTCCGGCCCCCAGCTCTGGGCTGGGCCCCAGTGGCTCTGGGCCACCCCCCCCGCTCTGGGCTGGCCCCCAGTCCTGACTGCGGGCCGGCCCCCGCTTTTGGGCTGGCCAGTGGCTCTGGCCCGGCCCCCAACTCCAGCCCAGCGCCCACGGATCCCAGCCCCGACTCTGGGTGGCACGGCCCCCATCTCCAGGCAGGTAAGGGGGCAGGGAGCAGGGAGAGGGTGTTGGATAGAGGGTGGGGGGTGGATTAGGGTCGGGAATGGGGGCGGTCAGAGGGCAGTGAACAGGGGAATTGAATGGGGGCAAGGGTCCTGGGGGGGCAGTCAGGAAGGACCAGGGGTTGGATGGGATGGTGGGAGGCAGTCAGGGGCGGGGGTTCCAGGGGCAGTCGGGACAGAGAGAAGGGGTGGTAGGATGGGGCAGGGGTTCCAGGGGGCCATCAGGAATAAGAGGAGGGGTTGGATGGGGCGGCAGGGGGCAGTTAGGGGACAGGGAAGGGGGGTGGATGGAGCAGGGGTCCTGGGGGGCGGGGCAGGAGTCCCAGGGGGCGGGAGGGGCATCACCCCCTCGTAGGGTGAGGAGGAGGGAACCGGTTGTTAATATTTTGGCAGCTCATCACTGCCCCGCCCCCCACAAAAATCTTTCCATCCCCTAGAGGTAATTACGTGGAGTTAATGAAGGAACAGGCTATTCCAAGCCAACTGAGGTTCTGGTGCCACTGGGCTCTGAGCTATTGTAGGTCACATGTCTGTGCTAGAAATACATAGGGACACCCTGTAAATAGCTAGGGAAACCATTTGAGCTGCAGCCCTGGCTTGTTTATATCTTTGCAGGGATGCTGCCATCGTGTGAGAGCCAGGGCAAGCCGTGTTCCCCCTCTTTGGGAATAGGGTTAACTAGGACAGGTTGTCAGAGTGGTGTACCCCAGAGGTGAGATCAGAGCTGGACTCACAGCATCGGAGAGCAGATTCAGCTATGGACATGTGGGAAATGATGGGATTGAGTCCATTCTCCTAAAATTAAATGTTCATCTTTCTCCTTTGAGTCTATGTTTCTTTATAAATATGATCAACTGGAATGCTGGAGGGTGCCATTGGAGCAGGGCCATTGTATCAGGGCCATTGGAGCGCATAGGAACTGGAGGGGGCCCATGCCATTGCTTCCAGGAGCCGCATGAAGGAGCCCCCAACACTGCTCCCCAGCTGGAGTGCCAGGGAGCCGAAGCGGGGCAAGCCCCAGACCCCACTCCCCAGTGGGAGCTCGAGGGCTGGTTTAAAACAGCTGGCTGGCTGGCCAGTTTGCCCATCCCTGACTTAGGGCCATGCCCTGAGTAGGTGTAAATTTATAAAGATTGTGATTAAGTGGGGTTTTACTCAACTTGCTATGTTGCATGTGAGTCTTACTACTCTATACGAATACTGTGTGCCCCTCAGTTTCACTGCATATTGCACCAATGCCAAGGTGGTGGGAACTGGATGTATGACTTTTGCTCAGTGGTCTGCATGTAGGTGATGGCTGACGCCCTTCATAACCTGAATACCAGGAGGGGGATGTGACCAGGTCACACATTATCTGGGAAGCAGGACAAAGACTGGAGGGGAAGCTACGGCTGTCTCAGAGGTCAGGCAGGGGAGGACTGGAAGAGCGGTCTAGGACTGGAAGAGTGGGGAGTCCAGGCCATATGGCCCAGTGTCCCCCCAAGTCGGATTTTGCTGAAAGTCACTGACTTCTGTGCTACTAATCTCTGTTCTGCACTGTATACCTGTCTACCAGTAAACCCTTCTGCTTCACAACGCTGGCTGAGGGTACGTCTACACTACAGGACTATTCCGAATTTGAATAAACCGGTTTTGTAAAACAGATTTTATAAAATCGAGTGCGCGCGGCCACACTAAACACATTAAATCAGTGGTGTGCGTCCACGGTTCGAGGCTAGTGTCGATTTCTGGAGCGTTGCACTTTGGGTAGCTATTCCGTAGCTATCCCATAGTTCCAGCAGCCTCCCCCGCCCCTTGGAACTTCCGGGTTGAGATCCCAGTGCCTGATGGGGCAAAAATCATTGTCGCGGGTGGTTCTGGGTAAATGTCGTCAGTCACTCCTTCCTCTGGGAAAGCAACGGCAGACAAGCATTTCGCGGCTTTTTTCCCTGGATTGCCCTGGCAGATGCCATAGCATGGCAATCATTGAGCCTGTTTTGCCTTTTGTGACTGTCACCGTATGTGTAATAGATGCCGCTCACAGAGGCGATTCAGCAGCGCTACACAGAAGCATGCTTTTGCTTTTGCATGATAGCAGAGATGGTTATCAGCCATATTGTACCATCTACCATACCATAAATTGGTAATAAGATGGTCATGGTTACCAGTCCTTTTGCACTGTGCCATTTGCTGCTGTCATAAGTGCCCCTGGCCGATCAGCCAGGGGCGCAAAAGCCAAAATTGGGAATGACTCCCTGAGTCAATCCCTCCTTTTTGGTATCTAAAAATAGAATCAGTCCTGCCTAGAATATGGGCAAGTGTACTAGAGAACCACTGTATCATAGAGCCAGAGAGCACAGCTGCTCTGTGTCAGATCCCACAGAAATTATGAGCTGTATGCTATTCACAGGGGGTGCTCCTGCAACAACCCCACCTGTTGATTCCGTTCTTCCCCCAGCCTTCCTGGGCTACCATAGCATTGCACCCCCACTTGTGTGATGAATTAATAAAGAATGCAGGAATAAGACACAGTGACTTGTTAGTGAGAAATGAGTGGAAGGCAGCTTCCAGCTGCTATGATAGTCCAGACTGGACAGTAAGGAGTGTGGAGAAGAGGAGCCCAGCATCCCTCTGCTAGTCCAGGAGCAATTGAATCTTTTCTTTACACATGAAGGGTGGGGGCTGATGGAGCTCAGCCCCCTGTTGCTATTATGAGGATGGTTACCAGCCATACTGCACCATCTACAAGGAAAAATTAGGGCCAGGTGCCCTTGATTGACCTCACTGATGCTAGTCGGCATGGTTACCAGCCCTTTTGCACTGCCCCATGTGCCAATAGACTGATGACGAGGACGGGTATCAGTCGTATTGCACCATCAGCCACCCATGGCGGGGGGGGGGTGAGGATGTTAGTGTTGACGGCTGCAGCATCGCGTCTATCTGCAGCATTCAGTAAAGATAGGGTGACATGTAAAAGAGTCAAGAGAGGATTGTTTTCCCTTTCACTTCTGGGGGTGGGTGGGGGGGTGCGTAAATTGCCGAGCTATGCCCTGACCCACCGTGGACACGGTGTTTGACCCTAGAAGCATTTGGAGCTCAGCCAAGAATGCAAATGTTTTTCGGAGACTGCAGGAACTGTGGGATAGCTTGAGTCCTCCAGTCCATGAGCGTCCATTTGATTCTTTGGCTTTCCGTTACACTTGTCACGCAGCAGTGCGCTGAGCCCCTGCTATGGCGTCTGTCTTGAGATTTTAAAAAAATGATTTTGAATTTCGTCTTCTGTAACGGAGCGCTGATAGAACAGATTTGCCTGCCCTTACAGCGATCACGTCCACATGGTCCATGCGGGAGCTCTTTCTTTATTTTGATTTTTAACTGCATCGCCACACGTGCTGATCGGAGCTCCATGCTGGGCAAACAGGAAATATTCAAAAGTTCGCGGGGCTTTTCCTGTCTACCTGGCCACTGCATCCGAGTTCAGATTGCTGTCCAGAGCGGTCAGTGGTGCACTGTGGGATACCGCCCGGAGGCCAATACCGTCGATCAGCGGCCACACTAACCCTAATCCGATATGGTAATACCGATACTAGCGCTACTCCTCTCGTTAGGGAGGAGTACAGAAACCGGTTTAAAGAGCCATTAAAATCGATATAAGGTGCCTCCTAGTGTGGACGGTTGTGGCGTTAAATCGGTTTTACGCTCCTAAAACTGATTTAAATGCCTAGTGTAGACCAGGCTTGAGAGTCACATCTGACTGCGGAGTTGGGCTGCAGGGCCCTCTGGCTTCCCCACCAAGGGGAAGTGAGCAGTGTGAACAGGGATGACGAATGCCAAACAGGAAGGCTTAAGCCACGGAGTTTTTTTGCCTTGGACAGCATGCCCTGAGGGGAGTTACACTAACCCAGAGTCCTGTCTGGCTTCATGCAGAGCAGGTCCAGAACATCAGACCTTGACTCCATCACACAGTTCCATTGACTAGCTAGGGCTAGTTACACCAGCTAAGGATCTAGCCCTCTGATTTCAATTGAGCTATGGCCGATTTACACGAGTTGGGGATCTGGCCTCTTACACAATTTTGAATCCATATTATTTCCCCCAAAACATTTGGCTATTTTTTATGAGCTTGCACACTGGATTGGGAGCTGCCAGCGAGTTAGGTGGTGGACTCTTAATCTTCCCCCTCTTCGTCCATCACTCTGGGGCTTAGAGATTTTGAGGCCTGCAGTGACACTCGATCCCCTCTCCATCCCAGCGGTGATCTCTGTCTCTCTAGCCCACCCATCAGTGTGGCATGGCATCTATCCTAACTCAGCAGCATGACACACACAGATACCAGCATCCCAGGTGCTGAAGAATGCCATTAAGTATAGCAAACAGTTCCCTCATTACCAGGTGGTGAGACTACAGAATCTGTAGCACTCAGTGAGTCAAATCCAGCCCTGCCATAAGAGGCCAATTCACATGAGAGCTGTATTTGTGCTGCTGTTCAGAGGACCCACAGCTCCATCTGTAGAGGCTCCTCTAACGTACTCAGGTAGTGAAATTCTGCTGTTGTGACAGCAATATGTGTATTATTTATTTAGTTAAACTGATTTAAAAAACACATACTACAAAAGTTATTTACATATGATCCCGTTTTATGTCAGGCGTTACGTGGAATTCAGCTAGAGCGGGTAGGGATAGCAATGTCATCTGAATTCCTCTCTCTGGCATGAGCTAGTCAATACATCCCTCAGCATTAGAACAAAGATGATCTGGGGTACTAGGAATTGGTGGGGGGACTGGCATGATGATGAACTTTCTTCTATTCTTTTTGTTTTTAAAAAGTGAATGATGGGTGGAATAGACCATCCCCTCCATATTGTGTCCACCAATTACACCTAATATTTGACACTCCCATTTTGGTTCATTAACTTCTCTCGCCACATCATCTCTTTTTAACAAATAGAATTTTAACAGTTCTTGGATACTGTCAATGTGGCCTTTTTCATAGAAACTAATCCTGTTTCTATTTCTGGTTTTCTTGCACCTTTTCCCATTAATATTGGTTAATAGAAATTATGGTGATATTTTATGAATTTCCCCATATCCTTTCACAATTGATCTTACAATTCTGAACCACTTAAAGGAGGGGAAAGTGATCAGGAACAGTCAGTATGGATTCACCAAGGGCAAGTCATGCCTGACTAACTAAATTGCCTTCTATGATGAGATAACCGGCTCTGTGGATGAGGGGAAAGCAGTGGATGTGCTATTTCTGGACGTTAGCAAAGCTTTTGATACAGTCTCCCACAGTATTCTTGCCAGCAAGTTAAAGAAGTATGGGCTCGATGAATGGACGGTAAGGTGGATAGAAAACTGGCTAGATGGTCGGGCTCAACGGGTAGTGATCAATGGTTCCATGTCTAGTTGGCAGCCAGTATCAAGTGGAGTGCCCCAAGGGTCGGTGCTGGGGCCGGTTTTGTTCAATATCTTCATTAACGATCTGGAGGATGGTGTGGACAGCACCATTAGCAAGTTTGCAGATGACACTAAACTGGGAGGAGTGGTTGATACGCTGGAGGGTAGGGATAGGATACAGAGGGACCTGGACAAATTAGAGGATTGGTCCAAAAGAAATATGATGAGGTTCAACAAGGACAAGTGCAGAGTCCTGCACTTAGGACGGAAGAATCCCATGCACTGCTACAGACTAGGGACCGAATGGCTGGGCAGCAATTCTGCAGAAAAGGACCTAGGGGTTACGGTGGACGAAAAGCTGAATATGAGTCAACAGTGTGCCCTTGTTGCCAAGAAGGCTAATGGCATTTTGGGTTGTATAAGTAGGGGCATTTCCAGCAGATCGAGGGATGTGATCATTCCCCTCTATTCAGCACTGGTGAGGCCTCATTTGGAGTACTGTGTCCAGTTTTGGGCCACACACTACAAGAAGGATGTGGATAAATTGGAGAGAGTCCAGCGGAGGGCAACAAAAATGATTAGGGGGCTGGAGCATATGACTTATGAGGAGAGGCTGAGGGAACTGGGATTGTTTAGTCTGCAGAAGAGAAGAATGAAGGGGGATTTGATAGCTGCTTTCAACTACCTGAAAGGGGGTTCCAAAGAGGATGGATCTAGACTGTTCTCAGAGGTAGAAGATGACAGAACAAGGAGTAATGGTCTCAAGTTGCAGAGGGGGAGGTTTAGGTTGGACATTAGGAAAAACTTTTTCACTAGTAGGGTGGTGAAGAACTGGAATGGGTTACCTAGGGAGGTGATGGAATCCCCTTCCTTAGAGGTTTTTAAGGTCAGGCTTGTCAAAGCCCTGGCTGGGATGATTTAGTTGGGTTTGGTACTGCTTTGAGCAGGGGGTTGGACTAGATAACCTCCTGAGGTCCCTTCCAACCCTGAGATTCTGATATTCTATACCATCAAGATACATTTGTAGGCCCATTTATTACAAGAAGTCTCTGGATCGTCTCCTTTTTGTGGGTAAAAATTCTGGAGGAAGGATGGCCTTTGGTTTATTGGTTTGTCTTCTGTGATAGATTGCAATAGGATGGTATCAGATCATGAACTCTATGTGGTACTAAGTGGGTCTATCTGCACTGCAATTACACAACCGAGTCCGGCGTGTACCAGCTGACTCTGTCTCACAGGGCTTGGGCTAAGGGGCGGTTTAACTGTGGTGTAGATATTCAAGTTTGGGCTGGAGCCTGGGGTCTAGGACCCAGAATGGTGGGAGGGTCCCAGTGCTTGGGCTGCAGCCAGAACCTGAACTTCTATACTGCAGTTATACAGCTCCTTAGCCCAAAGTCTGCAAACCTTAGTCAGCTGGCCTGGGTCTGCCACGGGTGTCTAGTTGCAAGGTAGACATAGCCCAAGTGGAAATATTGCCACAGCGACTGCACAAGTCTGCACTTGCCCAAGGGCAATCTATTGTGCTACTTTCAAAAGAGATGCCCTGCTCAGAACAGGTGTTCCAGACCTCACTGAAGGACTTTCACTCAGAACCATCAAGATTGCAATCTGGAGACATCAACTTTGTCTTTCAACTACTGCTACAACCACATGCAACATTTTTATTTTTTCAAGGAGGAATACAAGGGATGCAAGATGGATATGAAAAGTACAGGATGTGAGCAGATGGCACAGAGACAGGGACCCTATTGGAGGCAGGAGGCTGACCATTTCAGGACTTGTAGAGGTCTCAAAGATCTCAAGAGCTCTGTGATTAAGAAATCCCTTTGCTGAGCCTGTGGTCTTTGCTTTCCTGCCATGTTGTCCTTGAAGAGGTAAACTAGAAGTCCAGGGTGCCTACAGCCTAGGTGGAAGTCAGATGGAACATGGGTAAGTTGCTGGGAGGGGTGGGTCAGAAGAACTCCGTTCTGTGGTTCTGTGGTCTAGGGCAGCTGGATGGTGGCCCCTCATGGTGACAGAATGGCATCAGACAACAGCTCTGAGCTTGGGTGGGTGTCTGTGACTTTCCCCTCTGGCGTTGTCTGGACCGCTGATCTGCTAGGCCTCTCCAATCCTTGACTCTGGGAGTCAGCCTTACCCTACTCTGCTGAGAAAACCCCCACTCCTGGGCTGTTCACACACAGCCTCTGGCATGTAAGCTGCTCCCAGCTACTTGCAAGCAAATGACACTAGCCAATATCTCCGGTCCCAGACAAAATCCTGGGAACCTCCGTCTTGCAGTGTCCACTTATGCCCACTGGATGCTGCAAGCTTATATAAGTTCATCAGTTTAATAAAGAAATTGAAATGTTTAAGGCTTGTTATCTGAAGGGGAGCCTCTGACACCAAGCACACTTTTTCTGGTAGAATAAACAAACATATTTATTAACTATAAAGATTGATTTTAAGTTATTATGGGTCAAAGTATAACAAGTCAGGTTTGGTCAAATGAAATAAAAGCAAAACGTATTTTAAGCTGATCTTAACGCTTTCAATGTCCTTAAAAACTAAGATGCTTCTCACCACAGGCTGGCTAGTTACTTTTCTGTCAAGCTCACCCCTTTGATCAGCTTTTCAATCTCTTGGTGGTGGTGTCTTTAGATGTAGGTGGAAGAGAGAGAGCATGGCAAAATATCTCTCCCATGTCCTTTCTTTCCTCTTGGCTTTGTTCCTCCCCCCCCTGCTTCAGAGTCAGGTGAGCATTACCTCATCGCAGTCCCAAACTGCCCAAAGGAAGGGATTGACTCCCTCGAGGGTCGAACAGATTTCCCCGTTGCTGCCTAAGCCAGTGTCCCTTGTTCCTGTGAGGCTGGGCTGGGCCCGTCCCATCCTGACCTGATGAGGTGTGAACTGCATTTCTGTTCTTGGAGAGTTATTGCATGGGCTTGCTTTAAGCCATGAGGATACATTTTCAGCCTCATGAAATTATAACCTATAACCTTACTACAACATTACTGTAACAATTACTATAACATCACTACAACAACCATGCTCAGTGCACTATGAGCCCTCCAAAGACTCCCAACATGACAAACTTTGCATTAGACACCACACAATCATTTTATAAAGATGAACCAGGGGGTGTAGGGTGTTCCCCTGAAGTACAGAGTGTCACAGTGTAGCCACTTAAAACCTTTTCTTTCTTACGGTAGTTAATTAACTTATTCTCTGGTTTTATTCAACTGATATGTTTGGATTAAAATGTATGGGAAAAACTATTTGGAACAATAAGGCTGATGCCTATAATTTCCCTTTGATGAAATGACGAACTTTAGATGAACTTGTATCATCCAGTAGTGTGTTGAGTAGTATAAGAAACACATTTCTGGGGGAAGGCCTGGGACTGAGAGTCTGGGGGATTTCTGCTGCAGTGTAATTCATGAGTGGCTAGCTAGTAGCACTCAATACTATGTACCTGGGAGCAAATGACATGCTGGAGACTGTCTATTTACTGAACAGGAGTCAATGTTTTCACAGTAGAGCAGTGTAAGAGGAACCCCAGGTTGGAGAACAGAGGAGATACAGCTGTTTAGCAGTCCAGATGCTGCCCTAAGTAATATCACACTAACCAAACCCTCCCCATCTCTGCAGGATTTCCCACCTCCAAACACGCCTTGAACAAAGAAACAAATAAAAGCATTAAACAACTCCAAAAATATAAACTAAAAAAAAAGAAACAAAGAAACAAAAAAATTCACAAAGAACAGAAGTTTCGATACCTTGATCAGAGTTTTTATCCTGAAAAAGAAGAAGAGCCCGAGACTCCACTAGCGACTTTGCTATTGACCCTTATTTTATATGCAGGTTTTTAGATAGATAGATAGATAGATAGATTCTGGATCTCATTTACATTGGTGTAAACCTGAAGTCAGTCTTATTTTTCTTGAGTTATGTTTGTCTGGCTTATTACATGTGCGAATACCCAATAGTGCATAAAGATGTTGCATGGTATATTCACATGGAGGCAATAATGTCATCAGCTGATTATATGTATAAGGAAAGTCAGAATGAAATTGCTATCAATGGAGAAATATGGACATTTTATTCTTGCTGAATAACCTCCAACCTATCAGTTTACTCAATGAACCTTTCACCTCCCTGTTTCTCATGCTGTAGATGATCGGATTCATCATTGGCGGCACCACGGAATAGAGAGCACCCACCAAGAGATCCAGACCTGACGCTGAGATGGAGGTGGGTTTCAGGTAGGCAACAGTCCCAGTGAAAATAAACAAGGAGACCACAGTGAGGTGAGGAAGACAGGTGGAGAAGGCTTTACGACGGCCCTGCTCAGAGGGGATTCTTAGCACTGCTTTGAAGATGTGAATATATGACACAATTATGAAAACAAAGCAGCTTAAGGCTAAGCATGCACTGAAGACAATAGCCCCAGTTTCACTGTGGTCTGAGTCAGAGCAGGCGAGCTTGAGGAGCTGAGGGATTTCACAGAAGAACTGATCCACGTTCCCTCCACAGAAAGATATCACAAATGTGCTCCCAGTGTGCAGGGCAGAGTAAAGAATACCACTGATCCAGGCACTGGCTGCCATTTGGACACAAGCTCTCCTGTTCATCACTCTCTCGTAGTGCAGGGGTTGGCAGATGGCGATGTGTCGGTCGTATGCCATGACAGTCAATAATGCATAATCCGCTGAAATAAAGACGATAAGGAGAAAGACTTGTGTGATGCATCCAGAATAAGAAATGTACCTGGTGTTCATGAGGGAATTGGCCATAGATTTGGGGATGGTGACAGAGATGGAGCTGAGGTCTAGGATGGACAGGTTCACCAGGAAGAAGTACATGGGGGTATGAAGATGGTGGTCAAGGGCTATGGCTGTGATGATGAGAAGATTCCCTATCAGGGCCACCAGGTAAATCACCAGGAACACCACAAAGTATAAAATCTGCAGCTCCCGAACATCAGAGAATCCCAGGAGAAGGAACTCAGAAACAGTGGTTTGATTGGACATTTTCTTCCACAGTACATTGTGTGATGCCTGTGGAGGGAATGAGAAAGGTTATGGTCAGGATTAGAATGACAGAGAGAATGGCCCTGATTCCCCTTTCCCTAATATCTCATTGTATGAATGTCAAAGGTGCCCAGCACTCATCACTTACCATGACTTGGTGATGATAGCACTCCTCACCTCTGACAATCACTCAATCGTGTTATCACAGTAGTGTAAATTGGATCAGCTCCTTTAAAGTCAACAGAGCTTCATCACTTTACCCCATCTGAGGAATAGGCCCATGGTGTGGCTTGATAAATGCAGTATGAAGGATGGAACAAAGTAAATCCAAAATCCAATTCCGGCCAAGTTGGATCCCCTATTGCTACAAATAGAAGGCTCACCTTTTGAGCATTATTTAAAATACTACATCACCAACGCCACCTGATTCCCACTTTCCCTGGAAATATGACATGGACTGACCCAGCATTCTGTGGGGGTAGACCTTCCATATTGATTTTACCCCAACACCACACAGCTGTCTGCTACCTGGGCACACACTGATTTATGGCACCCAATACCAGCTCCACCCCCACTCCATATTGCAAACAAGGAATACAGACCATACTTATAGGATGGGGGGCACTATTCTGGGAAGCAGAGACTGAAAAATATTTGGGAATCATGATGGATAATCAGCTAAACATGAACTCCCAGTGTGACCAATGGCTAGTGAGATCTGGGGTGCATAAACAGGGGAATCTTGAATATGAGTAGAGAGGTTATTTTACCTGTGTATTTGGGACTGGTGTGACCATTGCTGGAATATGGTGTCCAGTTCTGGTGCTCAAAATTCAAGAAAGATGTTGATAAATTGGAGGCGGTTCAGAGAAAAGCCACAAGAAAGGTTCAATGATTAGAAAACATGATTTGTAGGGAGACCCTCAAAGAGCTCAGTCTATTTAGCCTAAGAAAGGGAAGATTAAGGGGTAACTTGTGGGCAGTCCATAACTACCTAGCAGGGGAACAAATATTTAATATGAGCTCTTCAATCTAGCAGAGAAAGGTCTAACATGATCCAGTAACTGTATTTGAAGCTAGACAAATTCTGACTGGAAATAAAACATATTTTTTTAACAATGAGAGTGATTAACCATTGGAACAATTTACAGGGATTATGGTGAATTCTCCATCACTGGCACTTTTCAAACAAACATTGGATCTTTCTCTAACAGATCTGCTCTAGGGATTATTTGGGGGAAGTTTGCTGGCCTCCAATAAACAAGAAGACAGACTAGATGGTCACACTAATCCCTTCTGGCCATGGACTCTGTGAATCTCTGAATCTCTATGTAATGATGGACTAGTAGCATTGCTCAGTTACTTTTACATTGTATTGTTTCCTTCTGTGACTTTAGATCTGTGCTATGTGATTCAGTGGCAGAGGACATGGTTTTTTTATTTCTTGGCTCTGGCACTGACCTGGTTTGTGATACGGTACCATTCACTTCCCCTCTCTGTGCTTCAGTTTACCCTCCTTTCTCTGCCTTCTCTACTTGACTGTAAACTCTTTGGGGGATGGGCTGTGTCTTAGCATGTGTATGGTCAGTGCACCCATTTACAGCATCTCTGCTCAGCTGGCAGCAGTGTTGTACCCTTGAAACATTGCTGAACCAGGAGGTTGGTGTTCTGGTTCTGTTAACTCCCTCTATGGCCATGGGTTCTGTCCAGGTAGACAGACTTTGGCTGCTTGGTATAACTCTGACCATGTTTAAAGAGGTTAGTGTGTATGACACATATTCTGTGACCTATCAGCTATGTCGGTTACTTTGCTGTACTTTCCTTTGAAAGAGAAATGAACAGAGATCAGGGAATTGGAAGGGATCTCAGAAGGTCATCTAGTCCAACCCCCTGCTCAAAGCAGGACCAATCCCCAGACAGATTTTACCCCGGTTCCCTAAATAGCGCCCTCAAGGATCGAACTAACAAACCTGGGTTTAGCAGGCCAAAGCTCAAACCACTGAGTTATCCCTCCCCACTGCCAGAGAACGAATGGTGCTTTTAATTATATATTATCAAATAACATTAACTTTTCCTTCCCTTATTTAAAGTTTAAGGTTTCTTGGAAATGATCATGTCTTAATGGAATATATGGGATTTTATCAAAACAATATTTTCCTTCAAGACTGCATTAGCTTTCCTTGCAAATTTGTGATTTTTTTGGAAAACTGAAATCTCAGAAAACAGCCTCGCTAGGTTTTCTTCTTGAAATTTTCACTTTTAAGATGAAAGTTTTCAGATGCCAAACACTGAAGGAAAATGGGTTTTGGTTTGTTGATGAAAAGCTTTAATTGTTTGTAAGGAGAATTTTTTATTTTATTCTTTTAATTAATTATTTTCTTCCCAGCCTCAGATGAATAAATTGGTAGGAAAATGTAAAGGACATCTGAGTGTAATTCTTATTACTCTTCGTAAACTGCCCCTGGATGTTAACCTTCAGACAAATTAAATGGAATGAGAAAACTTACTGTGGATTTGAGGATATTTTCCTAATATGTGATGGATTGAGTCCAACGCCAGGATTCTGTAGTCATTATCTGTCAGTCTGACTATATAGCAGTATCTACAAGCAAAGGTACAACTTTCTAAGTCCTTTCATCCCTCACTCTCAGACTGTATTTGATTCCAATCCATTGCTCTCAGCAGATGAGCTGTGCACAGCTGACTTTCACCCTCACTGGCATTCAAGGACCTATGCTGAGGGAAGGTGATTTATCCATGTGTATTTTACTCCCTGGAGCCCTGCACAGCTCAGCAGCAGAGACCCACAGGGAAAACTGCACAGATTCATAGATTTGAATGCAAAAAAGAGATGTGATGATCCTGTAGTCTACCCCATGTGTAGCACAGAAGAACAGAAGAACAGCCATTCTGGTTGAGGCCAATGGTAAATCTAGACCAGTACTCTGTCTTCCAACTGTGGCCAATGCCAGATGCTTCAGAGGGAATGAACAGAACAGGGGAATCATTGAATGATCCATCCCCCATCATCCACTCCCTGCTTCTGGCAAACAGAAGTCTACAGACACCTAGAACATGGGGTTGCATCCCAAATCGTCTTGCCTAACAGCCATTGATGGTCCTATCTTCCATGAATTTATGTAATTCTTTTATGAATCCCATTGTAGTCTTGGCCTTCACAACATCCCCTGGCAATGAGTTCCACAGTTTGACTCTGTGTTGTGAGAAGAAGTACTTCCTTTTATTTGTTTAAAACCTGCTGTCTATTAATTTCATTGGGTGACCAATGCTATGTTATGTGAAGGAGTAAATAATATTTCTTTATTCACTTCTCCACACCTTTCATGATTTTACAGACCTCTATTACATCCCCTCTTAATCATCTCTTTTCCGAACTGAAAAGTTCCAATCTTTTTAATTTCTCATCATATGGAATCTGTTCCATATTCTTAGTTATTTTTGTTGCCCTTCTCTGTACCTTTTCCAATTCAAAGATTTTTTTTTTAGATGGGGTGACCTCTGCACCCAGTATTCAGGATGTGTGCATACAATGGATTTATATAGAGGAAATATGATATTTTCTGTCTTATTATCTATCCCTTTCTTAATGATTCCCAACATTCTGTTCCCTTTTTTGACTCCAGCTGCACATTGAGAAGATGTTTTAAGAGAACTAGTCACAATGACTCTAAGATCTTTCTTGAGTGGCAACAGCTATTTTTAGACCCCATCATTTTATATGTACAGTTGGGGTTATGTTTACCAATGTGCACTACTTTAAATATTGAATTTCATCTGCCATCGTGTTGCCCAGTCACCCAATTTTGTGAGAATCCTTTGTCACTCATTATAGTTTGCTTTGGATTTAACTCTCTTGAGTAGTTTTGTATCGTCTGCAAATTTTAACACCTCACTGTTAGCCCTCCAGCCCCTTTTTGAGAGAATAGGTAGGCCACAGTTCACTTCCTGAATGTTAACAGACTTCGGCTGCAGCTTCATAAGACTATTCCATTGTCAATGAGCCACCACTGCTTTGCTTACGGTGGCTCAGAGATTCCAGTTGTCCAGGTGTCTAAATTAAGATATCAGTGGAAAGACACTGTACCTTGTTGTTTTCTGGTGAGGCCTCACTTCTTGAGATGTTACTGTTTAAGTGTCCAAAAGGTTGCTCTGAGTGGTGATGAATGAATGTTAGTAATTACTTAGCAATATAGCATAGCATTGGGCCTAACAAAACTTGTAAGTCGAACTGGCCAAACTGTGGGATTTCTGGTTTGTGGGAATGTTGCAAACTCTAAAATGAATTTGTGTCAGAAATACTGACTGTGACAGATTGTACTCTTATTTTCACTCTTTTTACAAATGTAAATTTTCTACAAAGTATGCCTTGTGAGGTACCATTTGAAAACTCATAGCCTGCTGACCATTATTGTACTACTAAAATATGTATGGTAACTTTATATGTAAAATTATAATATTCTTCTGTATTACATGTTCCAAGTTTAGAAAAACAGTTTCAGATCAGTTCCCCAGAAACAAAGAGCTAACCATTATCTCAGCCATGTGTCACAAAATCCAGTTGGCTCTCACCTAGGTAAGCAGCCGTACTTTGCCGGAAATATGGGTATAAGTGAGAAATTTACATATTGGCAATGGCAACAGCTGGGGTCCTGTGTAAACAGACTGGCTGTTGCCTGAACCCCAGCTGGAGATAATCCTCAAACTGGGGGGAATAGTCTAAGCATAGATAACTAACAATACAGACTCCTTCTCTGTCCTTCCTTTCTCTGTGTTTGTGGCATCAAAAACACCGGAAAAAACTCTGAACTGGGGGAGGAGTCCTGGCTTGGAGACGTCCAGCCACAAAAAGGCTGCAAAGAGAATTTGTTGAGAAAAACCTTTGATTTGAATTCATTTAGCTTGCTAAATTAGGTATTCCTTTGCATTTTATTTTCTTTGTAACCAATTCTGACTTTTTTGCCTCATTACTTGTAATCATTTAAAATCCATCTTTATGTAATTAATGAACTTGTTGAATTGTTTTATCTAAACCCATATGTTTGGAATGACATGTTTGAGAACCTCCAACTGAGATAACATGGCTTGTATTTATCATTTTCCATTGATGAAATAACGGACTTTTTATGGACCTGCATAGTTCATGCGGGTTCCGGGCAGTACAAGACACACATTTCTGGGAACAAGTTTGGGACTGGGAGTTTTCTGGCGTCGTCCTGTAAGGTAATTCATGAGTGACTCATCAGAACAGTCATATAATTCAGATTTTGCATGTTGGAGGCTTTGTGTGAACTGGCCAGCAGTGGTTATTCTCACAGCAACAGTGGTTGTTTGCCCCCACCCTGAGGCCCCCTTGCCCGCTGCTTGCACCCCTTCACTCCCTTCCCCAATGCCCCCGCGCCTGCTCCCACCTCTTCACCCCCACCCTTAAGGGCCTCCCACCTGCCACTTGTGCCCCTTCGACCCTCCCCAAGCCCCCCACCCTGCTGCTCGCATTTCTTCACCCTCTCCACTGTGACCCATGCCTGCTGTTCATGAGTCTTCATCCCAAGTGGCCAGTGGGGAGGAGGTTCTCAGGGCCAAGAGGCAGAGCAGAGGTGGGAAAAGGAGCAGTGTGGGTGGGCCATGGGGGAAAAGGACAAGCAGGGGCAGGGTCTAGGGGCAGAGCTCAGGCAGGGCTATGGCCCAGACACCCTTTTGGCAGCGGTGCTCCAAATGCAGCAGGTCAGCGCATGTCCAAAGGGAAGTGAACTACAACCTGCTTGGAGAGGGAGGTATGGGAGTATTCTAGAGAAAGTTTGATGGATAGGTGGTGGTTGTTGAAGTTGTGGTGGAAATCTATGAAGAAGTTTATATTGTCTGTCCAGAGGATGAAAATACCATAAATGAATCTCAGGAATATTGTTGGTTTCAGTATGAAATATTTGCAGAAATTCTTTGGTGAATAATGAATAATAAATGGTTTGAAGGAAATAATCATCTGGAGTTTTACAGTCAAGAACAGAAAAAGAAGCACAATAATTTGCAAGGATTATCTATCTATCTATCTACCATCTAATCATATGATGCTTCAATGAATGGCTATGTAAAAAAGTATGCACAACCATGATAATCAAAGACATTAAATAAATACATAAATAAATAAATAATAACAAATAATTATTAATAGACAAATTCTGTGGTCCAGGACACATTTAGTATCCTTTGGATAGCTGTATGGATGAAAGACCATTGGCCAAATCTGGATCCCTTTGAAGTTAAAAGTGAAATTCCACTTTGTCATAGTTACAGGGCTAGATGCATCTCAGACCCCTTCTCTGCGTTCTTTGAGTGCACCCATCGGGTCATGGTCTTGTGCCTGACCCTCTCTTAGGGGGAACTATGTTATTCACCAACACTTAAATTGGATCCTGGGGCATAGCATCTTGTGCACCAACTGTGATTTCCCAGCAGGGTCAATTGAATTCAGTACCTGCTGTTATTCCCCCTGGAGCTGTGTCCAGTACTAATTTGAGTAACCAGAAAACATTTCTCTAAACAAAGTATAATGATTTATTTACCACAGCAGGAACAAAGCATAACATAAGAGGAAATATACATAGCAACTCCGCCCCTGACACAACAAAAACTGAAGTGGGATCCATATTTGTCCTCATTATACAGAGTCAGGTAGGACTGTCTTTAGGGATGTCACCAAACTGGTGACTATTCCACCATTAGCTTATACAAAGACAGTAACAAAAGTGAACTTCTGTCTCACCACACTGGTTAACAAGAAGCCAAAAATGCAGTCTCCTTAGGCATCCCATCCCTCGGCTCACCATCCAGACACTGCAGTATAGGATGAGTGATTACTGAAAACCAATTTAATCAGATATAGGGTCCTTCCAGTCCCAAGGGATCAGCCACTAAGCCAGGTCAATATATAACTTAGATCTTAGCCAATAATCATGCTGATACCAATCCTTTAGTAACTAAAATTTAAATGTTTATTTATAAAGACGAAAAAGAGAATTATTAATGGTTAATAGATCATATACATTCAAGTGGTCTTTCAGCATTCAAAGATCAAGATCATAGCAGTGATTAAACAAATTATTAGCTTGCAAATGTCTCTCTGGAATCACCCAAACGCATTA
Organism: Mauremys mutica; assembly: GCF_020497125.1. Taxonomy (NCBI): domain Eukaryota; kingdom Metazoa; phylum Chordata; order Testudines; family Geoemydidae; genus Mauremys; species Mauremys mutica. The sequence continues at coordinate 42,094,399 of NC_059084.1, forward strand.
GGGGGTCATCAGTTCTTGTTCCAAGCTTGCTTGGTAAAAATCCAGTCCATAGAAATGAAGCAGAAAATGAAGACAAAATGGAGATGGCTCAGGGGTCTTTTATATCCTCTGTCATGCACAAGAAATCTTACTATCTCAATGAAAGTTCACAACCTCTGTTTGTAGAGAGTTACTGTTTCAAGATGGAGTCCAGGGTCACATGAGCATATCACATGTCCTTACATGCTTTGATGATTCACAGGTGCATCCATTGCTCATATTCTTGGTGAGGTGTCCTCAGGAAGCCTTACTGGGGGGAACGAGTTTCTTCTATAGTCCATTGTGAGAGCTAAGTGTCCTTGATGGGCCGTCAACAGAATAATATCACAGTCAAGGCAGAACTATGGACTTTATATTCATGGTGAATAATCTCCCTGCTATCAGTCTCCTCAGGGCAGCTTGGATCTCCTTGTTCCTCATGCTGTAGATGATGGGATTCATCATTGGAGGCACCACGGAATAGAGAACAGCCACCATGAGATCCCGGCCTGTTGTTGAGCTGGAGGTGGGCTTCAGGTAGGCAACAGTAAGAGTCCAGAGGAACAAGGAAACCACAAAGAGGTGAGGAAGGCAGGTGGAGAAGGCTTTACGCCGGCCCTGCTCAGAGGGGATTCTCAGCACAGTGGTGAAGATCTGAACATATGACACAATTATAAAAACAAAGCAGCTTAAAGATAAACAAGCACTAAAAACAATTGCTCCAGATTCTCTGCGATATGTCTCAGAGCAGGTGAGCTTGAGTAGCTGGGGGATTTCACAGAAGAACTGATTCACTACGTTCCCTCCACAGAAGGTTAATGCAAATGTGGTCCCAGTGTGTAGTGCAGAGCTGAGAATACTACTGAGCCATGCACTGGCTGCCATTCGGACACAAGCTCTTCTGTTCATTATAGTCTCATAATGAAGAGGTTGGCAGATGGCGACATATCGATCGTATGCCATGACAGTGAGGAAGGTGAGCTCAGCTACAGCGAACAATGGAAAGAGAAAGACTTGCGTGAGGCACCCAGAGTATGAAATTGACCTGGAGTTGGTTAGTGAATTGACCATGGATTTAGGAATGGGGACAGAGATGTAGCAGAGGTCTATGAAGGATAAGTTGAGGAGGAAGAAGTACATGGGTGTGTGAAGATGATGGTCAAGGGCTATGACTGTGATGATGAGAATATTCCCCATCAGGGCTGCCAGATAAAGAACTAGAAACATGACAAAGTGTAACAGCTGCAGCTCCCGAACACCAGAGAATCCCAAGAGAAGAAACTCAGTCACTGAAGTTTGGTTGCTCATTTTCCTTCTCAGTACACTTTGTCCTGCCTGTGGATGGAAGGGCAAGGACAATGGTCAGAATTAGAGTAACAGATAGAATGACTCTGATTCTCCTCTTAATAATATTTCATGAATGTCAAAGGAGCACAGCACTCTTCACTTCCATTGACTAGAAGTCATGAGGGCTCCTCACCTTCGACAATCGGAGCACTTCTCCGGTGTGTGATCACACTGGTGTAAGGTGACCAGGCAACAAATGTGAAAAATTGGGACGGGGTGGGGGATACCAGGAGTCTATATATGAAAAAGACCCTAAAATCATGACATCTGGTCACCCTACACTGGTGTAAATTAGATTAGTTCCCTTAAAATCAATGGGACTGTGTCTGTTTACACCATGGGAGGTGTGCACGAATCACAGCTACTATTTCCTTCTGATTTCCCAACGTGGCTCTGAGAGCACAACTTATCTCTTACATCCCCCAAGATCTGCCTGGGACTGATCCTGAGAATTCTTCAATGACACTTGAACGGTTTCTACACGTTTTACTGTCTGCTGGCTTAATTCAGACACTTCCTGCTCCAGCCTCTTCCTTACTCTTTCAGTATTACACACTTGCTTTTGTGTTGCCCTGATCTGAGCCTGGCGGGTGTCTGACTTAGGATAACTGTTTGTTTTTTTTAATTAGTATCCTTTTCATTTTATTTTTTACCCTACTCTTTTTTAGTTCCTTTCCTTTTGTCTTTCATGGATTTATTTTTTTTATGTACTACTATTGCTACTGTCTGCTTACAGAACTGCAATAATGCTTGAAGACTGGTAAAGCTCCAAGGCTTTGACCATGTTCCTGTTTAGAATTAGTCAAGCTGTTTCCCAAAATCATTTCCGGGTCTTCCCTTTCCTTCTGACATAATCCCTCGAACAGGCCGCCAGCCTGGCGCCTTGAGTCCCAGTAACAAAATATATCCATAAATTGACTGCCAGACCACAATATGGGGAAATTCCAATCTGCTACCCTGGCCCGCATGCTCCTCTCTTGCACAGCATAGTTAACCATTTGTACCAATTTTCCCCTTCCTTTCCACCACTCCTGGCGACTGTCTCACCAAATCTGTTCCCCAGGGTTTTCAGAACCCAAAGCAGTGGTCACTTAACTGGGTTTTTTAGGTGGTTTCAGGAATAAATTAATGCGGGGGTGGGGCACAGCTCATTTGTTTAATAAATAATTGGCATAAGCAACAGTGATTTTACCTAAAAGTACTTTTCTATTACATGCTAAGCACACACATACACACATATGCTGTTGCAGTAGGTTTAGAGCATTTTAAAACATTTATATTTACTTAAAGTTAAGCAAAGTTTTTGTGGGGTGAGCAGCCAGACTTCCGGTGAGGGGAGCGGGGGGGAAGAACGCCTTCTCTCTAGCTGCTGAAAAACTTAACTGTTAGATCCTTGCCACTCCAGAAATCTTCCTGGGACTGCTCCAAAGCACTTTTTAACTTAAGTTTTCCTATTTTTTTAAACAAAGCATCAAACTTATAATAGCCTCTAGCAATTATCCTAGCTACAGCCAAATACCATTCATTACTTGTATTAGTAAAGCATTTTTAATTACAACAATAAAACTGACAATTCAAAAGCTCCTACAAGCAAAGTTATCCAAACATTCCTTCTATTTTTATAAAACCTAACTCCCCTACCCCAGCTTCCCATTTTAATAGCAAAACAGCGAACGTACGGCTATTTAGCCTTGCCTGTAAGGGCCGAAAATTATTCTAGCTATATAATATGTAATTCTTCACTGGCAATAAGTAAACACACAAAATAATGAACTACAGGACTGTCAAATTCTGGGGTAACAACTTGATACAATTCAGCATGAAGGATTTAATAAAGTACAAGCCAAGATAAACTGTCCTAGCCAAGAAGGTCCCTCTCTTGCAACAAACAGCAGGCTTCAAACTTGGGCATGAAACAAAAATGCCAACATTGCCTGATTCCCACTGTCCAGGGAAATACAACCGTGAATCCACCTATTGTCCTAAATGGCAGGTCAACTGTGATGATTCCTCCTCAATCTCTGCATAAAAATGGCCTGATTCCCGGTTACAAATTGATTTATGGCATCAAATCCCAGTCGTACTTCCATCTCTGTGCAATGACAGACTCATAGGATTGCTCAGATACTGCTGTGTTGTATCTTTCACCTGTGTATGTTCTCTGCACCTAGTGACAGCATTTTTGTTTAACTGGCAGCAGTGTGCGATGGTGTTCAAGCAGGTGGTCTGGGATCTAGTCCCACTGAACTCCCCTATGTTCCTGGGCAGGGTTATAATAGACAGGCTTTGGCTGGGGCTTCAACTCTCTTTGCATCAATTTAAAGGTGCTGGTAAGTTTAAAGCATTCTGGGAGTTACCAGCTTTATTGCTTACTCAATTTTATTATCCTGCAACTATCTCTTTGAAACAAAAATAAACATGGTTGCAGTAGAGTCACGGGGTTCAAAATTGTGGCATTATTGGACAATATTATTGTGCCCCATGACAGTTTCCAGCTAGCGGTGCTCAGATATTTTCTTCTTGAATTATTTCAAAGGCAAATTGGGTTTTTGGTATATTATTTTCTTTGAAAAACTGAAAATATTTGCATTGTTATTTTGGCTGAAAACATTCCATTTTCAGCATTTTTAGCTGAAATTGTTTAGTTCTCACATGCCAGAAACCAAACACATTTTAGTTTTCACAATTTCTATGAAAAGTCATTTTTTTTCTTCTGAAAAGAAAATAAGTCTTGACTGGCTCTAGATCTGTCACTGAATTGATTATATACGTCTTAAAGAGTTCCAACTGTAATTCACATTAATATTGTTCAATTTACTCTTATATTAATACCCTGAAATATTTAATTGAAATATCAGACTTACTGGGGTGGTCTTTGCAGAAATTTCCCCATGCATTTGGTACTCCACAGTCAGGATTCGTTGGTCCTTAGTGCTTTCTCTCTTCCAGGCCCTCATCACTGAATTATCCGGCAGCTGTTTCCATGTTCCCTTGCTGGATTTCCTGCATTGCTGAGTCTCTCGCAGTTCCAAGCAGACAGGGATCCACTCCACAGATGGGCGCTCCCTGCTCCACTCCCTCAGCAGGCTTGGCTGAGAGGAGATGAACTAAATAGGGTCATGGACTGGAAGCTCCTCCCAGTTCTACAGCTGATCCTGTTCAGATTTCAGACATTGGCACAGACAAGGATGTCCCTGCTGTGGAGCTAAATAGCTGAGTCTGGTCTCCAGGGCTGTGAGCCCAGCTCTGACCTCACCAGAGGAATCCGCTGCTAAGGGTGCCGGAGCTCTTTGAAGAGGTACCCAGAGTCAAACAGTGAAAACTAAGGGCCAGGTACTGAGCTAGTGTAAATTGATTTCAGAATAGCTAGGGCTCTTTCGCTAACTGGGGTTCCGGCTCTTTGATTTCAATGGAGCTCTGGCCAATTTTCCCCAGCTGAGAAACTGGCTCATTACACATTTTAAATCCATATTCTTTGTGTGTGAATTGAAACCAAGGATGAGAGAGAAGTTCCAAACCTGTCTGCACGTTCTTAGTTCTTAATTACAAGAGTGGAAATTTTAATGGTTAAGGAGCGATTCTTTCCCTCTACAGATTGAAATTTGGAGTTCAGTGTTGTTACATCTTTCTTTCTTTCTTTCTTTCTTTCTTTCTTTCTTTCTTTCTTTCTTTCTTTCTTTCTTTCTTTCTTTTGTCCCAATGGAAGTTGAAAATCCAAAGTTCTGTTCCTAGTTGGAATGATTCTCTCTGTAACCATTATTAGTTGCACTCTTGTAATGAATCCCATGGGACAAAGAGCTAAGAAAGTGCTGACTGGTTAGGAACTTTTGTCTCCTCTTCCATTTCAATTCACAGGCAAAGAAAGTGGATTTGAAACTATGTAAGAGACCAGATCCCCAGCTGGTGTAAATCTGCCAGAGAACCACTGAAATCAGTAGCCTGTATTCCCAATGGCTATACATCAGCCGTTTGTCATTGAAGTATGGGTCAGATCCCCAGCTGGCGTAAATCAGCCATAGTGCCACTGAAATCAAAAGGCCAGATACTTAGTGAGCAACAATATCCCTACCTACTCTGAAGTCAACAGAACTGTATCACTTTACACCAGCTCATGGTCTGGCCCTTAGTTTTTAGTGTTTGCCTCAGGATACCTCCTAATGACCAACTTTGAACACCCATGGCAGCCTCAATTGTCGGCTCCTCTGGTGGATGCATCGCAACACCTTTGCACTCCCCCAAAAATAGCATTGCACCCCCTAGAGGTAATTACATGGGGTTAATGAAAGAACAGGCTCTTCCAGGACAACTGAGGTTCTGGTGCCACCGGGCTCTGAGCTATTGTAGGTCACATGTCTGTGCTAGAAATACCTAGGGACACCCTGTAAATTCCTAGGGACACCCTTTGAGCTGCAGCCCTGGCTTGTTTATATTTTGCAGGGATGCTGCCATCGTGTGAGATCCAGGGCGGGCCATGTTCCCCCTCTTTGGGGATAGGGTTAACTAGGACAGGTTGTCAGAGTGGTGTACTCCAAAGGTGAGATCAGAGCTGGCCTCACAGCCCCGGAGAGCAGATTCAGCTATGGACATGTGGGAAATGATGGGATTGAGTCCATTCACCTAAAATTAAATGTTCATCTTTCTCCTTTGAATCTGTGTTTCTTTATAAATATGATCAACTGATGGCCTTATTCGCTCCATGAGAATATAGCACACAATCTACTTATGAACATTGGGGTATTTACTGGCAAATAGCTAGACAAACACCACTTCAGTCAATGTAGTTAACAGAGGCTTACATTAATGTAAAAAGTTAAATCTTTCTCTCTCTCTCTCTCTCATAATTCACAATCAAACAGAAACCTGTCTGCCACAGTGAGAATATGTGATAGATCAAGGAATGGTCATATTTATATTCCTATTCAATCATACACTTTACTTTTATTTACTGTATGCATACTGTACACAGCCAGGCACAAAGATAGCATTCAAGTAATTATTTTTACTATCAACTCAGCAGCCGGCAAATTCAGAAATCCTGGAGTAGGTAGAGCTCCTCACTGACAACAATCAGAGCCCTGGTCATGTGCATTATCACACTAGTGCAAACTGGACTGGCTGTTACAGGTCAATGGGACTGCTTCACTTTATACCATCAGAGGATCTGGCCAAGCTGTCACTTGAAACAATCCATTGTCAAGGCTGGAAGAACATACAACACAAATCCCACAATTCTGGCACAGGTAGTTTCTCTCTTCCTACAAGCAACAGGCTCACAACTTAGGCATGAAACTAAAGAACTCAAATGCCAGCACAGACTGATTCTCACTTGCCAGGGACTCACACAGCATCTGTAGGGGCAACTTGTATGTGATGATTCCACCTTAACACCATATAGACGGCCTGCTGCCCAGTTACAAATTGAGTTATGGCACCAGATCCCACCTCTGTATTTCCATCTGTGTGTACTGATGGGCTAGAAACACCACAGTTACTGCTGTGTTATATCGTATCCCTCTGTGATTTTATGTCAGGGTTGTGTGGGTCAGTGGCCGTCCGGAGACTTGGGTTCTGTTCTTGACTCTGCCACTGATTGGCAGTGTGACCTTGAGCCAGTCATGTCCCTTTCCTGTTCTTCAGTTTAGAGGGAGAGCTAGAGAGGACAGCTGAGCCTTTCTATGAAAAATTGCTTAATATCAAACCCAATGTGGGGGAAGGGGATGTCAGATGAAATTGTCCAGTATTCAGCACATTTTAGCTGAAAATATTTGTTTCTCAGTTAACAAAAAAATCCCACAGCAATTGGAGATTTTTGGAACTTCTATAAAAAGTCAAAATTTTCTGTTGAAAAAAAAATCTGCCAGGCTGTAGATGTTTGATTAAAGTGAGAGCAAAAGTCTGTAATAGTTCCAATTACAATTCATATTTCTGTTATTAAATATGCCTTCTGTATAGATATGCTATAATAATAGAGTAAAATATTAAATTGAAAGAGTTGGTCTTTGTAGAATTTTTCCCACTTTCTGATGCATTTGATCCTCCAGTGCTAGGATTCATTGGTCATTATCTATCAATCTATCTATTTATCTTGTCTATCACTGAATTATCCAGCAGCCGTTGCCAGGTACCTTTGATAGATGTCCTGAATTGCTGGGCCTCTCTGTAGTTCGTAGGAGACAGAGAGCCACTCCACAGATGGATGCTCCCTGCTCCCCTCCTTGGGCAGCTTTGGCTGAGAGACAAATGACTAACTGGGATCAAGGACTGAACCCCCTCCCCAGTTCGTGAGCTGTTCCTGGCTGGTGTAGGACTCAAACACGGCCACAGCACAGGACGTTCCTGCTCTGGGGCTAAATAGCTGAATCTGGTCTCCAGGGATGTGAGCCCCACCCTGATATCAGCTCAGGAGCAAACCAACATGACACCCTGCCCTACCTGTTTCTAACCCCACAGAGGGGAACAGTACCTAACCTGTATCTCACACGATGGCAGAATCCCTAGAAAGACTCTTGGCTAAAAAAAACCTCAAGGGCTGAGTCCCAAAGTGTTTCCCAAGGTGTCTGCAGAATGAAGTACATATTTGTCGCACAGACATGTGACGTGCAACAGCTCAGAGCCCAGTGGCACCAGAACCCCAGCTGGCCTGGAATAGCCTTTTCCTTCAATACTGTCCTCCTCTGGGGGAGGATGGATTTTGTTTTTCTCCTACATTGCAGCAGCGGCACTTGGGATGCAGCTACCAAAGGAACCCCCAACTCAGGCTCCCATGGCTGCTTCATGTTGGTCACTAAGAAATACCCAGAGGCAAAGACTGAACACTTAGGGCAGGGGTGGGGAAATTTTTTTGCCCAAGGGCCACATCTGGGAATAGAAATTGTATGGCAGGCCATGAATGCTCACAAAATTGGGCTTGGGGTACAGGAGGGGGTGAGGGTTCTGGCTGAGGGTGCAGGCTCTGGCGTGGGGCTGGGGATGAGTAGTTTGGGGTGTAGGAGGGTGCTCTGGGCTAGGACCAAGGGATTTGGAGGGAGGGAGGGGGATCAGGGCTGGGGCAGAGGGTTGGGGCATGGGGAGAGGCTCAGGGCTGCAGGCTCCAGGCTGTGCCTACCTCAAGTGGCTCCTGGAAACAGCGGCATGTTCCTACTCCTGCTCCTATGCGGAGGCGCAGCCAGGTGTCTCTGCATGCTTCCCTGTGCACAGACGCCTCACCTACTGCTCCCATTGGAGTTATAGAGGGTGCCATTGGAGCGCATAGGAACTGGAGGGGGCCCATGCCGTGGCTTTCAGGAGCTGCGTGGAGCAGCCCCCAACACTGCTCCCCAGCTGGAGTGCCGCAGAGCTGCAGCGGGGCAAGCCCCAGACCCCACTCCCCAGCGGGAGCTCGAGGGCTGGTTTAAAACAGCTGGCTGGCTGGCCGGTTTGCCCATCCCTGACTTAGGGCCATGTCCTGAGTAGGTGTAAATTGATACAGTTTGTGATGAAGTGGGGTTTTATTCAACTTTCTATGTTGCATGTTGTAGTAAGAGGAGGCCCTAAGATATAAACCCTTGGTATCAGAGGCCTGGTATGAGGCCTGAGGCCTGAACTAAAGTAATGGTCAAGACTTTGCTAACATAAAGCAAAGTTAAGCTGTGAACCAGAGGCATGCCCTGCTCACAGAAGCTGTCAAGGAAAGGGCTGATGCTGCAAGAAGATCAGTACCTTTTAGGTACGTAACATTCACATACTTGCACATTCCACACAGATAACAAGGAACAGGCTGGCCCATCCCAATGACAGGGGCAAAAGGGTAATATGATGGATAGAGTTGTTTTGATCGAACCAACATGTACAAGGTGAGAGGCGGCACCTTAATACGTAGAGGGGTTGTACCGTGCTACGTAGAAAGGTTGCACCTCAATACGTCAGGTGTGATGTGTAACTTGTTTGTACCTGTGTATAAGAATGCATCCTTGGGGCGGTGTCTTTGTCCAGCCGAGGGGGCAGTGGAAAGTCCCGCCAATGACTGAGCTGAGTCCATTGTCAGGGAGTACATATGTACTGGCTAGCTGTATCGCAGCAGCACCTTGGACTACGTTTGCCAGGGAGCTGGAGACTGTGCTTTTTTCAACAATAAACCTGGCTGACGTGCCTTCGTATCTTACTAGACTCTGTGGTTATTGGGGGTTCTCTTTGGGTCTGCTGTGTCAACTATCTGCAGAGCTGGGGCAGCACACAGAGGGAACTCACGCACGCAGCCGAGTTATATCAACAAGGATATCAACACCAGTACAACTCTGACAACACTGGTGACCCCGACCGCTGATCTGGTGAGTAAGCGAACCTGCCGTGGTAAGAATCGCAATCCAACATGGCAGCAAACCTCGAGCTAGGGAACCCCCTGATCCCTTTCCTTTTGATCCCCATGGAGTTGGATAACTCCTGGACCCGCCGGATTGCCAGTAAAGGGGGTCCATATGAATTTAAAAAAGAGAGTGGGGAAACATGGACTGACATATGTAGAGTGATGGTAGAAACCGAGGCTCTAAGAAATAGTAATGAAAGTAAAAAAGCAAAACTCATGTCTATGGCAGTGAAATGGTTTAAACAGCATGCTGGCATGCTGGCCAAGCAAGTAACAGTAACAAAGAAAGAGTTAAAAGAATCAAAAGAAGCTACACAGCCCTGGAATGCTCCCACCCACCTTGCAGGGTGGCAAGCAGCCCAGAGACAATCAGTACAGGAGCAGAGTGAAACACTGGAAACAGCTGTAAGGAACCTACAAAAAATACATGTGCCGTCCCCTGTTATAAATATTGGTGGTAAACTGCAGGCTTCAGGTAGCTACCCTGTGCCTGAAGAATGGGGACAGAAGTGGAAAAAGATGGCCCTAGTAAAATTAAAAAATGAGATGGGGTCCACTGCATTGCAACTATCACCTTATGATAAAAGCCGGGTTCCAGTTAAACTTAAACCGGAACCTAGACTGGTGCCTGTCAGAACGGGACAAGTAAGTGTACAGAAGGAAAGAGTAGCAAGCAATACTCTCACTGAATTGGTAAATCACATGAAGGAAAAAATGGGAACAGTTCACAGAGCACATTAGGAGACAGGAGCTGCGACTCGATCGCAGGGGAGTGAATAAAACAGAATTTCAAAGTAAAAAACTGAAATTAAGCGGGTTAACACCTAGAATTGATACATTAACACATGGAGCTGCCCAGAAACATTTAACTGCAGCAAAAAAGGGCACTCCCACTATCCATTTGGCATGCAGAGAAAAGCAACAGACACTGGGGGAACAAATTCAGGTTTTACAAGAGCAGGTAACTACCTCCAATCTCCTCTCACAGCCAGGATAAAAACCAGGGGCGCAATTCCAAACTGTGCAGGTTCCCAATTGCTTTGACCCACGGAACCACACTCCGCGCTCATATCTAAAAATATAACCACCTTTTTAAAATATTTTTACATACCGGTTAAGTTTTGTCTTTTATATGTTCTCTTAGTTTGCTAAATTTGTTGCTGCTGCTTGTACTTTCAAATACCTTGATAGAGTTAATCTCTTTTGGCTCAGGTCTCGCTACCTTCCTAGGTTGCTCTTCACTCCCCCTCTTCCCCCCCACTCTGCCTCTCCTCACTTCGGCAGTGTCTTTTTCTTTTAAAAGTTAAAAGTTATAGTTTTTACAGAAAAAAATAAAGCAATTGAAAACAGAACAAAACAAGAAACAAAAAGAAAACAAGGTAAAAACTTTAAATCCAGTAAATTAATTATTTTAACCCTTCAGGAATGCAACAGCTGGAATTATTCCTAACTTTCTTGAAGATATGGTTGCCAAGCAACGGAAATGCACTCTCTGCTTCTAATCTTAACCACTAATTAATATTTGAAAGATGGGCTTTTCTTATTTCCATATAGCAGAGTTTTAAAATAATGTTAAATATAAAGTAATGCAAAATTCTTTGTTACCAAATTAATACAGTACATTTGGCAAACATTAATTTTTTTTTAATCAAATTTATGCTACAAGTTTAAAATAAGGTAATAACTTGTTTATTCAAATGTTTAACCCTTTTTACTTTTTATATTTGATTCTGTTATTTTGTATAGTTATTAATAGAATTTTGGCGCCATTTGTTTTTAATTGTAAGTTGGTCCTGTATGTCATGTGTGTGTCTTATGTCTATGTTGTGTGTGTCACATGACTATTTTTTAAAATTATTTTTATTTTGTTGCAACAAAAGTCAACTTTATACCCTTTTAAAAATATATATAAGATGTGGTACCACACTATTTTAAAATCATGGTTGGGGTGTAATCATAGTAGTATTAGCACCAATTTTTGTGCAAAGTTCAAAAAGGTTTCAGTTACAAATATATGTACATATATTTCTGCCTCAACAAATAATGCAATTGCAAACAAAAAGAATTCTCTTGATCAATCACAGTTTTGTTTTTTAATTTTTTTTTTTAAATTGTTATTCAAAGAAAAAATGTAAGGGAAAACCTCAACATTAAGGTAAAGATAATATTAACAAATGTTAATTTCTTGTTTGGGCTTTTTATAAACTTATTTGCTCTTTTAAATATAGTTATAAGAATGTCATAACCAAAATGTTTTAAAATAACAATTTATGCATAAAGCTAACCAAACAACTTTAACAGGTTTCAACATTTTCAATAGGTTTCCAAACATGGCAAAGCATCATAAAAGTATACCCTCAAAACCCTCAAAGTATTTGCATGTATCGGTATTTAAAAATTATTTTGGTTTAATTTTATAGTTGATTTAGTTTTATATGCTTTTCTTTTGTTATGTTATGTTAATGGGAAGCAATGGTTGTTAACGTTTGTGCTTCTAAACAGTTAACAAGAATGAAGTTGGTATCACAAGCAAATTAACTCTAAAAAAGCTAATTAAAATTATGTTACTAACTCTTTTGCTGAAACAAAGTGTTCAGCAAGGGAAAGCAATATACCTTCTTATGGAAGATTGTGAGCATTTATTTTAGCTGTTAAGCATTACATTTAGTATGAAATATTAGTAATGTACCCCAAATAAAAATTAATGTCTATACAACAATTGCAAAAGCATAGTTTGTGTTATAAAAGACATGGTCCCTATTACATTGTTCTTATTACATTGTAAACAAACTAAGTTAAAACTGTGTACTAAGTTTGGGTTACTGAAAACAAACAAACAAACAAGCAAAAAAAAAAATTTACTGTTAACTAACAAAAGTTGTTTAAGTTGCATCCCACAGACCAAAGATGCCAGAAAATATCAGACCCTGAAGACACCAGTTCATATCTGTATACAGTGAAGAAACCCCCAAGCATCAAGAAAAGAAAAATGAAGTGTTTTATAAATAAGAGACTGGTCAACTACACCTCTATCTACAATATATGGACAATTAATTTAACAATCAGTTAAAAACCACTACCTGGACCAGAAAAACTGTCATTTAATTTCAACTTTGTTACTGTGTAAAAACAACTGTATTATCACTGTATTGCTATATTATTGCTGTACTACTGTATTATTATTGTACTGCTGTATTATTGCTGTATTGTATGATTGCTGTACTACATGTACAATGTGTATAACCTTGCTAAATTGTTTAACCAACACAGGTAAAAATCAACAAACGAATGGCAGCAAACAACGTAAAGGCAAGGAAAAAACAAATTGGTAAAGAAACTAAGTTACATAGTAACTACAAAGTGGGTAAACAAATTGCCTGTTAGTACCAGTCATAATTTGGGTCAGTAACACTGCATCCTAACTGAGGCACATGTTATTCAAAACAATCTTGTTCAGTGTCTGGGTACCAATATTAAATCCTAACACAGCAATATTTCATAAATTGGTTACTGTCCATTCAGTAGGTTATCTGGAAGACAGCATCCATAAGAAACAACTGAATCTACAACAACCAATGGAACAGAGAAGCTACCCACTTTTGTTTCCTGCCCAGTAAAGCTGACCGGAGGGTGACAACAAGCATTAAGGATAACCTATAACATGAATGGACAGTACTGTGTAGTAACTAATTACAATGTATTTATATATAAAGGCCTCAGTGGTAGTGTCACTACTCCAAATTTCTGTTTTACTTCTCATATACACTGTGGGACACACTATCATAATCCCTATCCCAGTATTTCAAAACACTCAGCCTACTACTAATAATGAGAGAGATAGTCACTGGAATTGCCCTAATAGGGGTGTGTGTCTATCTGTGTCACCAAAGTAAAAGGTCCAGAGTACACCAGCAAATTGGAAAAACATGGTTATGCTTGGATAAGAACATAAGAAAGGCCGTACCGGGTCAGACCAAAGGTCCATCTAGCCCAGTATCTGTCTACCGACAGTGGCCAATGCCAGGTGCCCCTGAGGGAGTGAACCTAACAGGCAATGATCAAGTGATCTCTCTCCTGCCATCCATCTCCATCCTCTGACGAACAGAGGCTAGGGACACCATTCTTACCCATTCTGGCTAATAGCCATTTATGGACTTAGCCACCATGAATTTATCCAGTCCCCTTTTAAACATTGTTATAGTCCTAGCCTTCACAACCTCCTCAGGTAAGGAGTTCCACAAGTTGACTGTGCGCTGCATGAAGAAGAACTTCCTTTTATTTGTTTTAAACCTGCTGCCTATTAATTTCATTTGGTGACCCCTAGTTCTTGTATTATGGGAATAAGTAAATAACTTTTCCTTATCCACTTTCTCAACATCACTCATGATTTTATATACCTCTATCATGTCCCCCCCTTAGTCTTCTCTTTTCCAAACTGAAGAGTCCTAGCCTCTTTAATCTTTCCTCATATGGGACCCTCTCTAAACCCCTAATCATTTTAGTTGCTCTTTTCTGAACCTTTTCTAGTGCTAGAATATCTTTTTTGAGGTGAGGAGACCACATCTGTACACAGTATTCGAGATGTGGGCATACCATGGATTTATATAAGGGCAATAATATACTCTCAGTCTTATTCTCTATCCCCTTTTTAATGATTCCTAACATCCTGTTTGCTTTTTTGACCGCCTATGCACACTGCGTGGACATCTTCAGAGAACTATCCACGATAACTCCAAGATCTTTTTCCTGACTCGTTGTAGCTAAATTAGCCCCCATCATGTTGTATGTATAGTTGGGGTTATATTTTCCAATGTGCATTACTTTACATTTATCCACATTAAATTTCATTTGCCATTTTGTTGCCCAGTCACTTAGTTTTGTGAGATCTTTCTGAAGTTCTTCACAATCTGCTTTGGTCTTAACTATCTTGAGTAGTTTAGTATCATCTGCAAACTTTGCCACCTCACTGTTTACCCCTTTCTCCAGATCATTTATAAATAAATTGAATAGGATTGGTCCTAGGACTGACCCTTGGGGAACACCACTAGTTACCCCTCTCCATTCGGAGAATTTACCATTAATTCCTACCCTTTGTTCCCTCTCCTTTAACCAGTTCTCAATCCATGAAAGGACTTTTCCTTTTATCCCATGACAGCTTAATTTACGTAAGAGCCTTTGGTGAGGGACCTTGTCAAAGGCTTTCTGGAAATCTAAGTACACTATGTCCACCGGATCCCCCTTGTCCACATGTTTGTTGACCCCTTCAAAGAACTCTAATAGATTAGTAAGACACGATTTCCCTTTACAGAAACCATGTTGACTATTGCTCAACAGTTTATGTTTTTCTATGTGTCTGACAATTTTATTCTTTACTATTGTTTCAACTAATTTGCCCGGTACCGACGTTAGACTTACCCGTCTGTAATTGCCGGGATCACCCCTAGAGCCCTTTTTAAATATTGGCGTTACATTAGCTAACTTCCAGTCATTGGGTACCGAAGCTGATTTAAAGGACAGGTTACAAACCTTAGTTAATAGTTCCGCAACTTCACATTTGAGTTCTTTCAGAACTCTTGGGTGAATGCCATCTGGTCCCAGTGACTTGTTAATGTTGAGTTTATCAATTAATTCCAAAACCTCCTCTAGTGACACTTCAATCTGTGACAGTTCCTCAGATTTGTCACCTACAAAAGCCAGCTCAGGTTTGGGAATCTCCCTAACATCCTCAGCCGTGAAGACTGAAGCAAAGAACCCATTTAGTTTCTCCGCAATGACTTTATCATCTTTAAGCGCTCCTTTTGTATCTTGATCATCAAGGGGCCCCACTGGTTGTTTAGCAGGCTTCCTGCTTCTGATGTACTTAAAAAACATTTTGTTATTACCTTCAAACTCCTCTTTGGCTTTTCTTATTACACTCTTGCACTTAAGTTGGCAGTGTTTGTGCTCCTTTCTATTTGCCTCACTAGGATTTGACTTCCACTTTTTAAAGGAAGTCTTTTTATCTCTCACTGCTTCTTTTACATGGTTGTTAAGCCACGGTGGCTCTTTTTTAGTTCTTTTACTGTTTTTCTTAATTTGGGGTATACATTGAAGTTGGGCCTCTATTATGGTGTCTTTAAAAAGGGCCCACGCAACTTGCAGGGATTTCACTTTAGTCACTGTACCTTTTAACTTTTGTCTAACTAACCCCCTCATTTTTGTATAGTTCCCCCTTTTGAAATTAAAGGCCACAGTGTTGGGCAGTTGAGATGTTCTTCCCACCACAGGGATGTTGAATGCTATTGTATTATGGTCTCTATTTCCAAGCGGTCCTGCTATAGTGTCCTCTTGGACCAGCTCCTGCGCTCCACTCAGGATTAAATCTAGAGTCGCCTCTCCCCTTGTGGGTTCCCGTACCAGCTGCTCCACGAAGCAGTCATTTAAAGTATCGAGACATTTTATCTCTGCATTTCGTCCTGAACTGAAATGTTCCCAGTCAATATGGGGATAATTGAAATCCCCCACTATTGTTGGGTTCTTAATTTTGATAGCCTCTCTAATTTCCCTTAGCATTTCATCATCACTATTACTGTCCTGGTTAGGTGGTCGATAATAGATCCCTACTGTTATATTTTTACTAGAGCATGAAATTTCTATCCATAGAGACTCTATGGAACCTGTGGATTCGCTTAAGATTTTTACTTCATTTGAATCTACACTTTCTTTAACATATAGTGCCACTCCTCCCCCTGCACGGCCTGTTCTGTCCTTCCGATATATTTTGTACCCCGGAATGATTGTGTCCCATTGATTGCTCTCAGTCCACCAGGTTTCTGTGATGCCTATTATATCTATATCCTCCTTTATCACAAGGCACTCTAGTTCACCCATCTTATTATTTAGACTTCTGGCATTTGTGTACAAGCACTTTAAAAACTTGTCCCTGTTTATTAGCCTGCCTTTTTCTGATGTGCCAGATTCTTTTTTATGTGACTGTTTATCATCTGATCCGGCCCTTACATTATACTTCTCATTCCTCTGCTCCTGACTATAACCTGGAGATTCTCTATCATCAGACTCTCCCCTAAGAGAAGTCTGTGTCCGATCCAGACGCTCCTCTGCAGCAGTCGGCTTCCCCCCATCTCCTAGTTTAAAAACTGCTCTACAACCTTTTTAATGTTTAGTGCCAGCAGTCTGGTTCCACTTTGGTTTAGGTGGAGCCCATCTCTCCTGTATAGGCTCCTCCCATCCCAGAAGTTTCCCCAGTTCCTAATGAACGTGAACCCCTCCTCTCTACACCATCGTCTCATCCACGCATTGAGACTCTGAAGCTCTGCCTGCCTACCTGGCCCTGCGCATGGAACTGGGAGCATTTCTGAAAATGCCACCATAGAGGTCCTGGATTTCAGTCTCTTCCCTAGGTGGTGTCATATGTACACATACATACTATACATATATGCCCATATATGCTACAAATATATATGCCATATCCATATAATTCATATATATTAATTATTTGGGAGTGCCTCTAAGGCTCAATCATAATATTACATTCCTCAGTCATGGTCCTGGGCCTAACATTCCCAGGCCCACCATAAGGGGCCTAAATGAATTGGATAATGAAAACTGTCTGCCAGTCGTACAAGGGAATTTGCAGACTAAACAGACAGATGAGGCATGAGTGTATGGTGGTAAAATAAGGTAACCACATAACAGTGTTTAGCCCACTGGGTTATCTTTAGTCCATGCATTATGCTTTTCTGGAACGATGGGTAAACATCCTCCCCATAAAAAGACAAAAAGTGGGGGAATGTAGTAAGAGGAGGCCCTAAGATATAAACTTTGGTATCAGAGGCCCGATATGACGCCTGAGGCCTGAACTAAAGTAATGGTCAAGACTTTGCTAACATAAAGCAAAGTGAAGCTGTGAGCCAGAGGCAGGCCCTGCTCACAGAAGCTGTCAAGGAAAGGGCTGATGCTGCAAGAAGATCAGTACCTTTTAGGTATGTAACATTCACATACTTGCACATTCCACACAGATAACAAGGAACAGGCCAGCCCATCCCAATGACAGGGGCAAAAGGGTAATATGATGGATAGAGTTGTTTTGATCGAACCAACATGTACAAGGTGAGAGGCGGCACCTTAATACGTAGAGGGGTTGTACCGTGCTACGTAGAAAGGTTGCACCTCAATATGTCAGGTGTGATGTGTAACTTGTTTGTATCTGTCTATAAGAATGCATCCTTGGGGCAGTGTCTTTGTCCAGCTGAGGGGGCAGTGGAAAGTCCTGCCACTGACTGAGCTGAGTCCATTGTCAGGGAGTACATATGTACTGACTAGCTGTATCGCAGCAGCACCTTGGACTACGTTTGCCAGGGAGATGGAGACTGTGCTTTTTTCGACAATAAACCTGGCCGACGTGCCTTCGTATCTTACTAGACTCTGTGGTTATTGGGGGTTCTCTTTGGGTCTGCTGTGTCAGCTATCTGCAGAGCTGGGGCAGCACACAGAGGGAACTCACGCACGCAGCCGAGTGATATCAACAAGGAGAAAGCAGAGCACCACACCGGTACAACTCTGACAACACATGTTAGTCTTACTGTTCTATACTAATACTGTGTGTACTTCAGTTTCCCTGTGTGGTGCACCAATGCCAAGGTGGTGGGAACTGGATATGTGACTTTTGCCTAGGCCCTCAGGGCAGCTGAGGCTGCTCAGCGGTCTGCATGTAGGTGATGGCCAATGCCCTTCATAACCTGAATACCAGGAGGGGGATGTGACCAGGTCACACATTGCACAGGAAGCAGGACAATGATTGGAGGAGAAGCAACGGGCGTGTCAGAGGGCAGGCAAGGGGATCTGGGGTAGACTGCGGTGGAGGACTAGAAGAGTGGGAGTCCAGGACCTCTGGCCCAGGGTCTCCCCAAGACGGACTTTGCTGAAAGTCACTGACTTTTGTGGAAAAAATCTCTGTTCTGCACTGTATACCTGTCTACCAGTGAACCCTTCTGCTTCACAACGCTGACTGAGAGTCACGTCTGACTGCGGAGTTGGGCTGCAGGGCCCTCTGGCTTCCCCCACCAAGGGGAAGTGTGCACTGTGAACAGGGATGCCGAATGCCAAACAGGAAGGCTTAAGCCATGGAGGTTTTTTTGCCCTGGACAGCGTGCCCTGAGGGGAGTTACGCTACCCAGAGTCCTGTCTGGCTTCATGCAGAGCAGGTCCAGAACATCAGACCTTGACTCCGTCACACCGTTCCATTCACTAGCTTGGGCTAGTTACACCAGCTAAGGATCAAGCCCTCTGATTTCAATTGAGCTATGGCCGATTTACACGAGCTGGGGATCTGGACTCTTACACAGTTTTGAATCCATATTATTTTCCCCCAAACATTTGGCTATATTTTATGAGCTTGCACACTGGATTGGGAGCTGCCAGCGAGTTAGGTGGTGGACTCTTAATTTTCCCACTCTTCGTCCTTCACTCTGGGGCTTAGAGATTTTGAGGCCTGCAGTGACACTCCATTCTCTCTCCATGCCAGCGGTGATCTCTGTCTCTCTAGCCCACCCATCCGTGTGGCATGGCATCTATCCTAACTCAGCAGCATGACACACACAGATACCGGCATCCCAGGTGCTGAAGAATGCCAGAAAGTATAGCGAACAGTTCCCCCACTACCAGGTGGTGAGACTACAGAATCTGCAGCACTCAGTGAGACAATCCAGCCCTGCCATAAGAGGCCAATTCACATGAGAGCTGTATTTGTGCTGCTGTTCAGAGGACCCACAGCTCCATCTGTAGAGGCCCCTCTAACGTACTCAGGTAGTGCAATTCTGCTGTTGTGACAGCAATATTTGTATTATTTATTTAGTTAAACTGATTTAAAAAACACATACCACAAAAGTTATTCATGTGAACCCGTTTTATCTCAGGCGTTATGTGGAATTCAACTAGAGCGGGAAGGGATAGCAATATAATCTGAATTCCTCTCTCTGGCATGAGCTAGTCAATACGTCCCTCAGCATTAGAACAAAGATGATCTGTGGTACTAGGAAATGGTGGGGGGACTGGCATGATGATGAGTTTTCTTCTGTTCTTTTTGTTTTTAAAAAGTGAATGATGGGTGGAATAGCCCGTTGCCTGCATATTGTGTCCACCAGTTACACCTAATATTTGACACTCCCATTTTGGTTCATTAACTTCTCTCGCCACATCATCTGTTTTTAACAAATAGAATTTTAATAGTTCTTGGATACTGTCAATGTGGCCTTTTTCGTAGAAACTAATCCCGTTTCTATTTCTGGTTTTCTTGCACCTTTTCCCATTAATATTGGTTAATAGAAATTATGGTGATATTTTATGAATTTCCCCATATCCTTTCACAATTGATCTTACCATCAAGATACATTTGTAGGCCCATTTATTACAAGAAGTCTCTGGATCGTCTCCTTTTTGTGGGTAAAAATTCTGGGGGAAGGATGGCCTTTGGTTTATTGGTTTGTCTTCTGTGATAGAGTGCAAGAGGATGGTATCAGATCATGAACTCTATGTGGTACTAAGTGGGTCTGTCTGCACTGCAATTACACAATCCCGTCTGGCATGTGCCAGCTGACTCTGCCTCACAGGTCATGGGCTAATAGGTGGTTTAACTGTGATGTAGACATTCAAGTTTGGGCTGGAGCCTGGGGTCTAGGACCCAGAATGGTGGGAGCGTCCCAGAGCTTGGGCTGCATCCAGAACCTGAACTTCTATACTGCAGTTAAACAGCTCCTTAGCCCAAAGTCTGCAAACCTTAGTCAGCTGGCCTGGGTCTGCCACGGGTGTCTAGATGCAAGGTAGACATAGCCCAAGTGGAAATATTGCCACAGCAACTGCACAAGTCTGCACTTGCCCAAGGGCAATCTATTGTGCTACTTTCAAAAGAGATGCCCTGCTCAGAACAGGTGTTCCAGACCTCATTGAAGGACTTTCACTCAGAGCCATCAAGACTGCAATCTGGACACATCAACTTTGTCTTTCAACTACTGCTACAACCACATGCAACAATTTAATTTTTTCTACACAGGGGATCCACAAGGAGGAATACAAGGGATGCAAGATGGATATGAAAAGAACAGGATATGAGCAGATGGCACAGAGACAGGGACCCTATTGGAGGCAGGGGGCTGACCATTTCAGGACTTGTAGAGGTCTCAAAGATATCAAGAGCTCTGTGATTAAGAAATCCCTTTGCGGAGCCTGTCGTCTTTGCTTTCCTGCCATGTTGTCCTTGAAGAAGTAAACTAGAAGCCCCAGGTGCCTACAGCCTAGGTGGAAGTCAGATGGAACATGGGTAAGTTGCTGGGAGGGGTGGGTCAGAAGAACTCCGTTCTGTGGTTCTGTAGTCTAGGGCAGCTGGATGGTGGCCCCTCATGGTGACAGAACGGCATCAGACAACAGCTCTGAGCTTGGGTGGGTGTCTGTGACTTTCCCCTCTGGTGTTGTCTGGACCGGTGATCTGCTAGGCCTCTCCAATCCTTGACTCTGGGAGTCAGCCTTACCCTACTCTGCTGAGAAAACCCCCACTCCTGGGCTGTTCACACACAGCCTCTAGCATGTAAGCTGCTCCCAGCTACTTGCAAGCAAATGACACAAGCCAATATCTCCGGTCCCAGACAAAATCCTGGGAACCTCCGTCTTGCAGTGTCCACTTATGCCCACTGGATGCTGCAAGCTTATATAAGTTCATCAGTTTAATAAAGAAATTGAAATGTTTCAGGCTTGTTATCTGAAGAGGAGCCTCTGACACCAAACACACTGTTTCTGGTAGAATAAACAAACATATTTATTAACTATAAAGATCGATTTTAAGTGATTATGAGTCAAAGTATAACAAGTCAGGTTTGGTCAAATGAAATAAAAGCAAAACGTATTTTAAGCTGATCTTAACGCTTTCAATGTCCTTAAAAACTAAGATGCTTCTCACCACAGGCTAGCTAGTTACTTTTCTGTCAAGCTCACCCCTTTGATCAGCTTTTCAATCTCTTGGTGGTGGTGTCTTTAGATGTAGGTGGAAGAGAGAGAGCATGGCAAAATGTCTCTCCCATATCCTTTCTTTCCTCTTGGCTTTGTTCCTCCCCCCATCCCCCGCTTCAGAGTCAGGTGAGCATTACCTCATCGCAGTCCCAAACTGCCCAAAGGAAGGGAGTGACTCCTTCGAGGGTCGAACAGATTTCCCCGTTGCTGCCTAAGCCAGTGTCCCTTGTTCCTGTGAGGCTGGGCTGGGCCCGTCCCATCCTGACCTGATGAGGTGTGAACTGCCTCTCTGTTCTTGGAGAGTTATTGCATGGGCTTGCTTTAAGCCATGAGGATACATTTTCAGCCTCATGAAATTATAACCTATAACCTTACTACAACATTACTGTAACAATTACTATAACATCACTACAACAACCATGCTCAGTGCACTATGAGCCCTCCAAAGACTCCCAACATGACAAACTTTGCATTGGACACCACACGATCATTTTATAAAGATGAACTTGGGGGTGTAGGGTGTCCCCCTGAAGTACAGAGTGTCACAGTGTCCTAGAGGCCCAGACCTAGAAACAATCCATAGACGCTATCCAGATCCAGTTGCTTAGAAGGAGGTGGGACCCACTGATTGGATATACTCATGGATATTTTTGCTCACTAATATCTGGCCTTTTGAAAGAAAGAAAGAAAGAAAGAAAGAAAGAAAGAAAGAAAGAAAGAAAGAAAGAAAGAAAGATATCAGACCTTTCATCCTTATAGAAGCTGATGATCGGATACAGAAAATCTTAGCAACAATGAACTAAGAATGTGCACAGAGGTTAGGAACTTCTCTCTCATCCTTGGTTTCAATTCACACACAAAGAATATGGAATTAAAATGTGTAATGAGCCAGTTTTGTAGATGGAGAAAATCATTTTTGGGCAGGGGAAAGATTGAACAAGAAATTTACATTTCATCACGGGGACCATTGAAGCCTCAGGTCCACCATGACTCAGCAAGGATGTTTCTAGCAGAAGAATTTGAAAGATAAAGAGGGAGAGCAAAAAACTTGCCCCCACTCCTCCTCCCATCTCTTTGCTCATGACATCAATGAATATCTGAAGTACACTGAAAGAAGGGGAGAAAGTTCTGGACTGAAAAGAGACCAAGGCTGTGAAATTTACTGCAGCATGTGGTGGGAGAAATGCCTTTGCTTTCAATTGTTCTAGCTCATTAAGTTAGCCATTAGTTTACATTTTGTCTTTCCCTTCCTTTGTAACCAATTCTGACTTTTATGTTTCATTACATGTAGCCACTTAAAACCTTTCCCTTCTTAATTAACTTATTCTCTGGTTTTATCCAACTGATACGTTTGGGTTAAAGGGTATGGGAAAAACCATTTGGAACAACAAGGCTGATGCCTATAATTTCTCTTTGATGAAATGACGAACTTTAGATGAACTTGTGTCATCCAGTAGTGTGTCGGGTAGTATAAGACACCCATTTCTGGGGGAAGGCCTGGGACTGAGAATCTGCTGGTGTTCTGCTGCAGTGTAATTCATGTGTGGCTAGCAAGTAGTACTCAATACTATATACCTGGGGAGCAAATGACATGCTGGAGAATGTGTATTTACTGATCAGGGGTCACTATTTTCACAGTAGAGCAGTGTAAGAGGCACCACAGGTTGGAGAACAGAGGAGACACGGCTGTTTAGCAGTCCAGATGGTGCCCTGAGTAATGTCACACTAACCAAACAATCCCCATCTCTCCAGGCCTTCCCACCGCCAAACACGCCTTGAGCAAAGAAACAAATAAAAGCATCAAACAACTCCAAAAATATAAACTAAAAAAAAAAGAGAAACAAAGAAACAAAAAAATCCACAAAGAACAAAAGTGTTGATACCGTGATCAGAGTTTTTATCCTGAAAAACAAGAAGAGCCCAAGACTCCACTAGCGACTTTGTTATTGATACTTATTTTATGTGCAGGGTTCTTAGATAGATAGATAGATAGATAGATAGATAGATAGATAGATTCTGGATCTCATTTTCATTGGTTTAAACCTGAAGTCAGTCTTATTTTTCTTGAGTTATGTTTGTCTGGTTTATTACATGTGCAAATAGCCAATGCTGCATAAAGATGTTGCATGGTATATTCACATGGAGGCGATAATGTCATCAGCTGATTATATTTATAAGGAAAGTCAGAATGAAATTGCTCTCAGTGGAGAAATATGGACATTTTACTTTTGCTGAATAACCTCCAACCTATCAGTTTACTCAATGAACCTTTCACCTCCCTGTTTCTCATGCTGTAGATGATGGGATTCATCATTGGTGGCACCACGGAATAGAGAACACCCACCATGAGATCCAGCCCTGACGCTGAGCTGGAGATTGGTTTCAGGTACGCAACAGTCCCAGTGAAAATAAACAAGGAGACCACAGTGAGGTGAGGAAGACAGGTGGAGAAGGTTTTACGCCGGCCCTGTTCAGAGGGGATTCTTAGCACTGCTTTGAAGATCTGAATATATGACACAATTATGAAAACAAAGCAGCTTAAGGCTAAGCATGCACTGAAGACAATAGCCCCAGTTTCACTGTGGTCTGAGTCAGAGCAGGCGAGCTTGAGGAGCTGGGGGATTTCACAGAAGAACTGATCCACCCCGTTGCCTCCACAGAAGGATATCACACATGTGCTCCCAGTGTGCAGGGCAGAGTAAAGAATACCACTGATCCACACACCTGCTGCCATTTGATCACAAGCTCTCCTGTTCATCACTCTCTCGTAGTGCAGTGGTTGGCAGATGGCGATGTGTGGGTCATATGCCATGACAGTCAATAATGCATAATCCGCTGAAATAAAGACGATAAAGAGAAAGACTTGTGTGACGCATCCAGAATAAGAAATGTACCTGGTGTTCATGAGGGAATTGGCCATAGATTTGGGGATGGTGACAGAGATGGAGCTGAGGTCTAGGATGGACAGGATCACCAGGAAGAAGTACATGGGGATGTGAAGATGGAGGTCAAGGGCTATGGCTGTGATGATGAGAAGATTCCCTATCAGGGCCACCAGGTAAATCACCTGGAACACCACAAAGTGTAAAATCTGCACCTCCCAAACATCAGAGAATCCCAGGAGAAGGAACTCAGAAAGGTGGTTTGATTGGACATTTTCTTCCTCAGTATGTTGTGTGATGCCTGTGGAGGGAATGAGAAAGGTTATGGTCAGGATTAGAATGACAGAGAGAATGGCCCTGATTCCCCTTTCCCTAATATCTCATTGTATGAATGTCAAAGGTGCCCAGCACTCATCACTTACAATGACTTGGTAATGCAAGCGCTCCACACCTCTGACAATCACTCAATCGTGTTATCACAGTTGTGTAAATTGGATCAGCTCCTTTAAAGGCAACAGAGCTTCATCACTTTACCCCATCTGAGGAATAGGCCTATGATGTGGCTTGATAAATGCAGTATGAAGGATGGAACAAAGTACATCCAAAATCCAATTCCAGCCAAGTTGGTTCCCCTATTGCTACAAAGAGAAGACCCCCCCTCTTGGGCATTACTTAAAATAGTACATCACCAACGCCACCTAATTCCCACTTTCCCCGGAAATATGACATGGACTGACCCAGCATTCTGTGGGGGTAGACCTTCCATATTGATTTTACCCCAACACCACACAGCTGTCTGCTACCTGGGTACACACTGATTTATGGCACCCAATCCCAGCTGCACCCGCACTCCATATGGCAAACAAGGAATACAGACCATACTTATAGGATGGGGGAGACTATCCTGGGAAGCAGTGATTGAAAACAATTTGGGAGTCATGATGGATAATCAGCTAAACATGAACTCCCAGTGTGACCAATGGCTAGTGAGATCTGGGGTGCATAAACAGGGGAATCTTGAATATGAGTAGAGAGGTTATTTTACCTCTGTATTTGGGACTGGTGTGACCACTGCTGGAATATGCTGTCCAGTTCTGGTGCTCAAAATTCAAGAAAGATGTTGATAAATTGGAGATGGTTCAGAGAAAAGCCACAAGAAAGAATCAATGATTAGAAAACATGATTTGTAGGGAGACTCTCAAAGATCTCAGTATATTTTGCCTATGAAAGTGAAGAATAAGGGGTGACTTGAGGGCAGTCTATAATTACCTAGGGGGGAACAAATATTTAATATGAGCTCTTCAATCTAGCAGAGAAAGGTCTAACATGATCCAATAGCTGTATTTGAAGCTAGACAAATTCAGACTGGAAATAAAACATATTTTTTAACAGTGAGAGTGATTAACCATTGGAACAATTTACAGGGATTGTGGTGAATTCTCCATCACTGGCACTTTTCAAACCAAGATTGGATCTTTCTCTAACAGATCTGCTCTAGGGATTATTTGGGGGAAGTTCGCTTCCCCCCAATAAACAGGAAGACAGACTGGATAATCACACTAATCCCTTCAGGCAATGGAATCTGTGAATCTCTGAATATCTATGTAATATGGACTAATAGCATTGCTCAGTTACTTTTACATTGTATTGTTTCCTGCTGTGACTTTAGATCTGTGCTATGGGATTCAGTGGCAGTCAGAGGACATGTTGTTTTTTTTCTTGGCTCTGGCACTGACCTGGTGTGTGATACGGTACCAGTCACTTCCCCTCTCTGTGCTTCAGTTTACCCTCCCTTTCTCTGCCTTCTCTACTTGACTGTAAACTCTTTGGGGGATGGGCTGTGTCTTAGCATGTGTATGGTCAGTGCACCCATTTACAGCACCTCTGCTCAGCTGGCAGCAGTGTTGTACCCTGGACACATTGCTGAACCAGGAGGTTGGTGTTCTGGTTCTGTTGACTCCCTCTATGGCCATGGGTTCTGTCCAGGTAGACAGACTTTGGCTGCTTGGTATAACTCTGACCATGTTTAAAGAGGCTAGTGTGTATGACACATATTCTGTGACCTATCAGCTATGTCGGTTACTTTGCTGTACTTTCCTTTGAAAGAGAAATGAACAGAGATCAGGGAATTGGAAGGGATCTCAGAAGGTCATCTAGTCCAACCCCCTGCTCAAAGCAGGACCAATCCCAAGACAGATTTTACCCCGGTTCCCTAAATGGCCCCCTCAAGGATCAAACTAACAAACCTGGGTTTAGCAGGCCAAAGCTCAAACCACTGAGTTATCCCTCCCCACTGCCAGAGAATGAATGGGGCTTTTAATTGTATATTATTAAACAACATTAACTTTTCCTTCCCTTATTTAAAGTTTAAGGTTTCTTGGAAATGATCATGTCTTAATGGAATATATGGGATTTTATCAAAACAATATTTTCCTTTAAGACTGCATTAGCTTTCCTTGCAAATTTGTGATTTTTTGTTGGAAAACTGAAATCTCAGAAAACAGCCTCGCTAGGTTTTCTTCTTGAAATTTTCACTTTTAAGATGAAAGTTTTCAGATGCCAAACACTGAAGGAAAATGGGTTTTGGATTGTTGATGAAAAGCTGTAATTGTTTGTAAGGAGAATTTTTTATTTTATTCTTTTAATTAATTATTTTCTCCCCAGCCTCAGATGAGTAAATTGGTAGAAAAATATAAAGGAGATCTGAGTGTAATTCTTATTACTGTTCTTAAACTACCCCTGGATGTTAACCTTCAGACAAATTAAATGGAATGAGAAAACTTACTGTGGATTTGAGGATATTTTCCTAATATGTGATGGATTGAGTCCAACGCCAGGATTCTGTAGTCATTATCTGTCAGTCTGACTATATAGCAGTATCTACAAGCAAAGATACAACTTTCTAAGAGTCCTTTCATCCCTCACTCTAAGACTGTATTTGATTCCAATCCGTTGCTCTCAGCAGATGCGCTTTGCACAGCTGACTTTGACCCTCACTGGCATTCAAGGACCTATGCTGAGGGAAGGTGATTTATCCATGTGTATTTTATTCCCTGGAGCCCTGCACAGCTCAGCAGCAGAGACCCACAGGGAAAACTGCACAGATTCATACCCCATGTGTAGCACAGAAGAACGGCCATTCTGGTTGATGCCAATGGTAAATCTAGACCAGTACTCTGTCTTCCAACCGTGGCCAATGCCAGATGCTTCAGAGGGAATGAACAGAACAGGGGAATCATTGAATGATCCATCCCCCATCATCCATTCCCTGCTTCTGGCAAACAGAAGTCTACAGACACCTAGAACATGGAGTTTGCAACACAAACCGTCTTGCCTAACAGCCACTGATGGTCCTATCTTCCATGAATTTATGTAATTATTTTATGAATCCCATTGTAGTCTTGGCCTTCACAACATCCTCTGGCAATGAGTTCCACAGTTGACTCTGTGTTGTGTGAAGAAGTACTTCCTTTTATTTGTTTAAAACCTGCTGTCTATTAATTTCATTGGGTGACCAATGTTATGTTATGTGAAGGAGTAAATAATATTTCTTTATTCACTTCTGCACAGCTTTCATGATTTTACAGACCTCTATTACATCCCCTCTTAATCATCTCTTTTCCGAACTGAAAAGTCCCAGTCTTTTTAATTTTTGCTCATATGGAATCTGTTCCATATTCTTAGTTATTTTTGTTGCCTTTCTCTGTAACTTTTCCAATTCAAAGATTTTTTTTTGAGATGGGGTGACCTCTGCACCCAGTATTCAGGATGTGTGCATACAATGGATTTATATAGAGGAAATATGATATTTTCTGTCTTATTATCTATCCCTTTCTTAATGATTCCCAACATTCTGTTCCCTTTTTTGACTGCAGCTGCACATTGAGAAGATGTTTTCAGAGAACTAGTCACAATGACGCTAAGATTTTTCTTGAGTGGCAACAGCTATTTTTAGACCCCATCATTTTATATGTACAGTTGGGGTTATGTTTACCAATGTGCACTACTTTAAATATTGAATTTCATCTGCCATCGTGTTGCCCAGTCACCCAATTTTGTGAGAATCCTTTGTCACTCATCATAGTTTGCTTTGGATTTAACTCTCTTGAGTAGTTTTGTATCGTCTGGAAATTTTCCCACCTCATTGTTAGCCCTCCACCCCCTTTTTGAGAGAATAGATAGGCCACAGTTCACTTCCTGAATGTTAACAGACTTCGGCTGCAGCTTCATAAGACTATTCCACTGTCAATGAGCCACCACTGCTTTGCTTAGGGTGCCTCAGCAGATTCCAGTTGTCCAGGTGTCTAAATTAAGATATCAGTGGAAAGACAATGTACCTTGTTGTTTTCTGGTGAGGCCTCACTTCTTGAGATGTTACTGTTTAAGTGGCCAAGAGGTTGCTCTGAGTGGTGATGAATGAATGTTAGTAATTACTTAACAATATAGCATAGCATTGGGCCAAACAAAACTTGTAAGTCGAACAGGCCAAACTGTGGGATTTCTGGTTTGTGGGAATGTTGCAAACTCTAAAAAGAATTTGTGTCAGAAATACCGACTGTGACAGATTGTACTCTTATTTTCACTCTTTTTACAAATGTAAATTTTCTACAAAGTATGCCTTGTGAGGTACCAATTGAAAACTCATAGCCTGCTGACCATTATCGTACTCCTAAAATGTGTATGGTAACTTTATATGTAAAATTATAATATTCTCCTGTATTACATGTTCCAAGTTTAGAAAAACAGTTTCAGATCAGTTCCCCAGAAACAAAGAGCTAACCAATATCTCAGCCATGTGTCACAAAATCCAGTTGGCTCTCACCTAGGAAAGCAGCCTTACTTTGCCGGAAAGACGGGTATAAGTGTGAAATTTACATATTGGCAACGGCAACAGCTGGGGTCCTGTGTAAACAGACTGGCTGTTGCCTGAACCCCAGCTGGAGATAATCCTCAAACTGGAGGGATTAGTCTATGCATAGATAACTAACAATACAGACTCCCCCTCTGTCCTTCCTTTCTCTGTGTTTGTGGCATCAAAAACACCTGAAAAAACTATGAACTGGGGGGAGGAGTCCTGGCTTGGAGACGTCCAGCCACAAAAAGGCTGCAAAGAGAATTTGTTGAGAAAAACCTTTGATTTGAATTCATTTAGCTTGCTAAATTAGGTATTCCTTTGCATTTTATTTTCTTTGTAACCAATTCTGACTTTTTTGCCTCATTACTTGTAATCACTTAAAATCCATCTTTATGTAATTAATGAACTTGTTGAATTGTTTTATCTAAACCCATGAGTTTGGAATGATGTATTTGAGAACCTCCAACTGAGATAACATGGCTTGTGTTTATCATTTTCCATTGATGAAATAACGGACTTTTTATGGACCTGCTTAGTTCATGCGGGTTCCGGGCAGTACAAGAAACACATTTCTGGGAACTAGTCTGGGACTGGGAGTTTTCTGGCATCGTCCTGTAAGGTAATTCATGAGTGACTCATCAGAACAGTCATATAATTCAGATTTTGCATGTTGGAGGCTTTGTGTGAACTGGCCAGCAGTGGTTATTCTCACAGCAACAGTGGTTGTTTGCCCCCACCCTGAGGCCCCCTTGCCCGCTGCTTGCACCCCTTCACTCCCTTCCCCAATGCCCCCGCGCCTGCTCCCACCTCTTCACCCCCTCCCTCAAGGGCCTCCCACCTGCCACTTGTGCCCCTTCGACCCTCCCCAAGCCCCCCACCCTGCTGCTCGCATTTCTTCACCCTCTCCACTGTGACCCATGCCTGCTGTTCATGCCTCTTCATCCCAAGTGGCCAGTGGGGAGGAGGTTCTCAGGGGCAAGAGGCAGAGCAGAGGTGGGAAAAGGAGCAGTGCGGGTGGGCCATGGGGGAAAAGGACAAGCAGGGGCAGGGTCTAGGGGCAGAGCTCAGGCAGGGCTATGGCCCAGACACACTTTTGGCAGCAGTGCTCCAAATGCAGCAGGTCAGCGCACCTCCAAAGGAAGTGAACTGCAACCTTCTTGGAGAGGCTTAGCCTGCCCTGGCTTTTTATACTCACCACCTATGTGAAGGTGCTCCTCTGCATTGGCATGGGTCTAAATGAGATGGCAATCTGAACCTTACAGAGAATCATAGAAATTTAGGACTGGAAGGGACCTCAATATATTATCTAGCCAAGACCTCTGCACCAAGGGATGGCTACGTATTATTTAGACTATCCCTGACAGGTGTTCATCTAACCTCTTCTTAAAAAGTGACCAGTATTGAAGTGGGTTTTCTCAGGGTACTTGGGTGGCCTGTTCCATGCTGCAATCTACTTCTCTGCTGGAGTGTCCATGTTTGGTGAAGCTGGCATTAAGTGTGTTAAGTTGTCTATCCTAGACTTTCTCCTAGGAGAAAAGTCTGTGACATCTGAGTACCTGGCTATAGACAATAGACTTCTTGGTGTGCTGGGGTGCTTAGTGGATCTGTGAAATTAAATGTGTAGAGTTGTCTGTAGGATCCCATTGCTGATGGTGGTGTCCAGGAAGTTGATGCTGTTATGGGAGTATTCTAGAGAAAGTTTGATGGATAGGTGGTGGTTGTTGAAGTTGTGGTGGAAATCTATGAAGAATTTTATATTATCTGTCCAGAGGATGAAAATACAATCAATGAATCTCAGGAATATTGTTGGTTTCAGTATGAAATATTTGCAGAAATTCTTTGGTGAATAATGAGGAACAATAAATGGTTTGAAGGGAATAATCATCTGGACTTTTACACTCAAGAACAGAAAAAGAAGCACAATAATTTGCAAGGATTATCTAGCTATCTAGCTATCTAGCTATCTAATCATATGATGCTTCCCTGAATGGCTTTGTAAAAAAGTATGCACAACCATGATAATCAAATACATTTAATAAATAAATAAATAATAATAACAAATAATTATTAATAGACAAATTCTGTGGTCCAGGGCACGTTTAGTATCCTTTGGAGAGTTGTATGGATGAAAGACCATTGGCCAAATCTGGATCCCTTTGAAGTTAAAAGTGAAATCCCACTTTGTCATAGTTACAGGGCTAGCTGCACCTCTGACCCCTTCTCTGATTTCTTTGAGTGCACCCATCGGGTCACGGCCTTGTGCCTGACCCTCTCTTAGGGGGAACTATGTTATTCACCAATTCTTAAATTGAATCCTAGGGTATAGCATCTTGTGCACCAACTGTGATTTCCCAGCAGTGTCAATTGAATTCAGTACCTGTTGTTATTCCCCCTGGAGCTGTGACCAGTACTAGTTTGAGTGACCAGAAAAGGTTTCTCTAAACAAAGTTTAACAAACAGCAGGAACAAAGCATAACACAAGAGGAAATATTACATAGCAACTCCGCCCCTGACACAACAAAAACTGAAATGGGATCCATATTTGTCCTCATTATACAGAGTCAGGTAGGACTGTCTTTACGGATGTCACCAAACTGGTGACTATTCCACCATTAGCTTATACCAAGACAGTAACAAAAGTGAACTTCTGTCTCACCACGCTGGTTAACAAGAAGCCAAAAATGCAGTCTCCTTAGGCATCCCATCCCTCGGCTCACCATCCAGACACTGCAGTATAGGATGAGTGATTACTGAAAACCAATTTAATCAGATATAGTGTCCTTCCAGTCCCAAGGGATCAGCCACTAAACCAGGACAATATATAACTTAGATCTTAGCCAATAATCATGCTGATACCAATCCTTTAGTAACTAAAATTTAAATGTTTATTAATAATAGACGAAAAAGAGAATTATTAATGGTTAATAGATCAAATACATTCGAGTGGTCTTTCAGCATTCAAAGATCAGGATCATAGCAGTGATTAAATAAATTATTAGCTTGCAAATGTCTCTCTGGAGTCACTCAAACACATTAGGGGGTCATCAGTTCTTGTTCCAATGAAATGAAGCAGAAAATGAAGACAAAATGGAGATGGCTCAGGGATCTTTTATATCCTCTGTAATGCACAAGAAATCTTACTATCTCAATGAAAGTTCACAGCTTCTGTTTGTAAAGAGTTACTGTTTCAAGATGGAGTCCAGGGTCACATGAGCATATCACATGTCCTTACATGCTTTGATCAGGGCCGGCTCCAGACCACAGCACACCAAGCGCGCGATTGGGGCGGCATCCCACGGGAGGGCGGCAGGCGGCTCCGGTGGACCTCCCGCAGTCGTGCCTGCGGAGGGTCCGCTGGTCCCGCGGCTTTGGTGGAGCATCTGCAGGCATGCCTGCGGGCGGTCCACCATAGTCGCAGGACCAGCGGACCCTCCACAGGCACATCTGCAGGAGGTCCACCAGAGCTGCAGGACCGGTGTGCCGCCCTGCTTGGGGCCGCAGAAATCCTGGAGCCGCCCCTGGCTTTGATGACTCACAGGTGCATCTATTGCCCATATTCTTGCTGAGGTGTCCACAGGAAGGCTTACTCGATTGGATGAGTTTCTTCTATGACCCATTGTGAGAGCTAAGTGTCTTTGATGGGCCATCAACAGAATAATATCACAGTCAAGGGAGAACTATGGACTTTATATTCATGGTGAATAATCTCCCTGCTATCAGTCTCCTCAGGGCAGCTTGGATCTCCTTGTTCCTCATGCTGTAGATGATGGGATTCATCATTGGAGGCACCACGGAATAGAGAACAGCTACCATGAGATCCCGGACTGTTGTTGAGCTGGAGGTGGGCTTCAGGTAGGCAACAGTAAGAGTCCAGAGGAACAAGGAAACCACGAAGAGGTGAGGAAGGCAGGTGGAGAAGGCTTTACGCCGGCCCTGCTCAGAGGGGATTCTCAGCACCGTGGTGAAGATCTGAACATACGATACAATTATAAAAACAAAGCAGCTTAAAGCTAAACAAGCACTAAAGACAATTGCCCCAGATTCTCTGCGATATGTCTCAGAGCAGGTGAGCTTGAGTAGCTGGGGGATTTCACAGAAGAACTGATCCACCACGTTCCCTCCACAGAAGGTTAATTCAAATGTGGTCCCAGTGTGTAGTGCAGAGCTGAGAATACTACTGAGCCATGCACTGGCTGCCATTCGGACACAAGCTCTTCTGTTCATTATAGTCTCATAATGAAGAGGTTGGCAGATGGCGACATATCGATCATATGCCATGACAGTGAGGAAGCTGAGCTCAGCTACAGCAAATAAGAGAAAGAGAAAGACTTGGGTGAGGCACCCA
This sequence comes from Mauremys mutica, assembly GCF_020497125.1. Classification (NCBI taxonomy): domain Eukaryota; kingdom Metazoa; phylum Chordata; order Testudines; family Geoemydidae; genus Mauremys; species Mauremys mutica. Next base: position 42,128,184 of record NC_059084.1, read on the forward strand.
GAATAAGAAATTGTCTTGGAGTTGGTTAGTGAATTGACCATGGATTTAGGAATGGGGACAGAGATGTAGCAGAGGTCTATGAAGGATAAGTTGAGGAGGAAAAAGTACATGGGGGTATGAAGATGATGGTCAAGGGCTATGACTGTGATGATGAGAATATTCCCCATCAGGGCTGCCAGATAAAGAACTAGAAACACCAGAAAGTGTAACAGCTGCAGCTCCCGAACACCAGAGAATCCCAAGAGAAGAAACTCAGTCACTGAAGTTTGGTTGCTCATTTTCCTTCTCAGTACACTGTGTCCTGCCTGTAGAGGGAAGGGCAAGGACAATGGTCAGAATTAGAGTAACAGATAGAATGACTCTGATTCTCCTCTTAATAGTATCTCATGAATGTCCAAGGAGCACAGCACACTTCACTTCCATTGACTAGAAGTCATGAGGGCTCCTCACCTCCGACAATCAGAGCACTTCTCCTGTGTGTGATCACACTGGTGTAAGGTGACCAGGCAACAAATGTGAAAAATCGGGACGGGGTGAGGGATACTAGCAGCCTATATAAGAAAAAGACCCTAAAATCAGGACATCTGGTCACCCCCTACACTGATGTAAATTAGATTAGCTCCCTTAAAGTCAATGGGACTGTGTCTGTTTACACCATGGGAGGTGTGCTCGAATCACAGCTACTATTTTGTTCTGATTTCCCAACGTGGCTCTGAGAGCACAACTTATCTCTTACATCCCCCAAGATCTGCCTGGGACTGATCCTGAGAATTCTTCAATGACACTTGAACAGTTTCTACACATTTTACTGTCTGCTGGCTTAATTCAGACACTTCCTGCTCCAGCCTCTTTCTTACTCTTTCACTATTACTCACTTGCTTTTGCGTTGCCCTGATCTGAGCCTGGCGGGTGTCTGACTTAGGGTAACTGTTTTTTTTGTTTTTTTTTTAATTAGTATCCTTTTCATTTTATTTTTTATCCTATTCTTTTTTAGTTCCTTTCCTTTTGTCTTTCATGGATTTTTTTTTTAATGTAATACTATTGCTACTATCTGCTTACAGAGCTGCGAGAATGCTCCAGGACTGGTAAAACTCCAAGGCTTTGACCATGTTCCTGTATAGAATTAGTCAAGCTGTTTCCCAAAACCATTTCCGGGTGTTCACTTTCCTTCTGACATAATCCCTCGACCAGGCCGCCAGCCTGGCGCCTTGAGTCCCAGTAACAAAATATATCCATATATTCACTCCCAGACCACAATATGGGGAAATTCCAAACTGCTACCCTGGCCCACATGCTCCTCTCTTGCACAGCATAGTTAACCATTTGTACCAATCTTCCCCTTCCTTTCCACCACTCCTGGCGACTGTCTCACCAAATCTGTTCCCCAGGGTTTTCAGAACCCAAAGCAGTAGTCACTTAACTGGGTTTTTTAGGTGGTTTCAGGAATAAATTAATGGGGGGCGGGGCACAGCTCATTTGTCTAATCAATAATTGGCATAAGCAAATGTGATTTTACCTAAAAGTACTTTTCTATTACATGCTAATCACACACATACACACATATGCTGTTGCAGTAGGTTTAGAGCATTTTAAAACTTTTATATTTACTTCAAATTAAGCAAAGATTTTGTGGGGTCAGCAGTCAGACTTCCGGGGGGGAGAGAGTAGGCCTTCTCTCTAGCTGCTGAAATACTTAATTGTTAGATCCTTGCCCCTCCAGAAAGCTTCCTGGCACTGCTCCAAAGCACACTTTTTAACTTAAGTTTTTGTATTTTTTTAAACAAAGCATCAAACTTATAATAGCTTCTAGCAAATTTCCTAGCCTTAGCCAATAACCATTCATTACTTGTATTATTAAAGCATTTTTAATTATAACAATAAAACTGACAAATCAAAAGCCCCTACAAGCAAAGTTATCCAAACATTCCTTCTATTTTTATAAAACCTAACTCCCCTACCCCAGCTTCCCACTTTAATAGCAAAACAGCGAACATACGGCTATTTAGCCTTGCCTGTAAGGGCCGAAAATTATTCTAGCTATATAATATGTAATTTTTCACTAGCAATAAGTAAACACACAAAATAATTAACTAGTATTGTCAAATTCTGGGGTAACAACTTGATAAAATTCATTATGGAGGATTTAATAAAGTACAATCCAAGATAAACTGTCCTAGCCAAGAAGGTCCCTCTCTTGTAACAAACAGCAGGCTTCAAACTTGGGCATGAAACTAAAATGCCAACATAGCCTGATTCCCACTTTCCAGGGAAATACAACCATGAATCCACCTATTGTCCCAAATGGCAGGTCAACTGTGATGATTCCTCCTCAATCCCTGTATAAAAATGGCCTGATTCCCAGTTACAAATTGATTTATGGCATCAAATCCCAGTTGCACTTCCATCTCTGTGCAATGACAGACTCAAAGGATTGCTCAGATACTACTGTGTTGTATCTTTCACCTGTGTATGTTCTTTGCACCTAGTGACAGCATTTTTGTTTAACTGGCAGCAGTGTGCGATGGTGTTCAAGCAGGTGGTCTGGGATCTATTATTGTGCCCCATGACAGTTTCCAGCTAGCGGTGCTCAGATATTTTCTACCTGAATTATTTCAAAGGCAAATTGGGTTTTTGGTATATTATTTTCTTTGAAAAACTGAAAACATTTGCGTTGTTATTTCAGCTGATTACATTCCATTTTCAGCATTTTTAGCTGAAATTGTTGAGTTCTCACATGCCAGAAACCAAACACATTTTAGTTTTCACAATTTCTATGAAAAGTCATTTTTTTTCTTCTGAAAAGAAAATAAGTCCTGACTGGCTCTAGATCTGTCACTGAATTGATTATAAATGTCTTAAAGAGTTCCAACTGTAATTCACATTTATATTGTTCAATTTACTCTTATATTAATACCCTGAAATATTTAATTGAAATATCAGACTTACTGGGGTGGTCTTTGCAGAAATTTCCCCATGCATTTGGTACTCCACAGTCAGGATTCTTTGGTCCTTAGTGCTCTCTCTCTTCCAGGCCCTCATCACTGTATTATCCGGCAGCTGTTTCCATGTTCCCTTGCTGGATTTTCTGCATTGCTGAGTCTCTCGCAGTTCCGAGCAGACAGGGATCCACTCCACAGATGGGCACTCCCTGCTCCACTCCCATGGCAGGCTTGGCTGAGAGAAGATGAACTAAATAGGGTCATTGACTGGAAGCTCCTCCCAGTTCTAAAGCTGATCCTGTGCAGATTTCAGACATTGGCACAGTCAAGGGTGTCCCTGCTCTGGAGCTAAATGGCTGAGTTGGTCTCCAGGGCTGTGAGCCCAGCTCTGAGCTCACCAGAGGAATCCACAGCTCAGGGTGCCGGGGCTGTTTGAAGAGGTACCCAGAGTGAAATACTGAAAACTAAGGGCCAGGTACTGAGCTAGTGTAAATTGATTTCAGAATAGCTAGGGCTCTTTCGACAACTGGGGTTCCGGCTCTTTGATTTCAATGGAGCTCTGGCCAATTTTCACCAGCTGAGTAACTGGCTCATTACACATTTTAAATCCATATTCTTTGTGTGTGAATACAAAGGGCTAGGGACACCCTTTGAGCTGCAGCCCTGGCTCGTTTATATCTTTGCAGGGATGCTGCCATCGTGTGAGATCCAGGGCAGGCCGTGTTCCCCCTCTTTGGGGATAGGGTTATCTAGGACAGGTTGTCAAAGTGGTGTACTCCAGAGGTGAGATCTGTGCTCGCCTCACACCCCGGAGAGCAGATTCAACTATGGACATGTGGGAAATGATGGGATTGAGTCCATTCTCCTAAAATTAAATGTTCATCTCTCTCCTTTGAATCTGTGTTTCTTTATAAATATGATCAACTGATGTCATTATTCGCTCCTGTAGTAAGAGGAGGCCCTAAGATATAAGCCTTGGTATCAGAGTCCTGGTATGAGGCCTGAGGCCTAAACTAAAGTAATGGTCAAGACTTTGCTAGCATAAAGCAAAGTTAAGCTGTGAGCCAGAGGCAGGCCCTGCTCACAGAAGCTGGCAAGTGTAGCCCTAAAGATTAATCTGTTGGTCTGTATAAAATGTCTTTTTGATAAAAGTTTGTAGGCTGCATAGATTATAGAATTTTTATAATAAGCTGTAATGCAAGATACCTATAGACATCCAGGCCAGACACCCTGGCCAATTTCCTGCGTGACGCTGAAAGCAACCTTTAAGACCCTTACTCAGAAAAGTAATAATAGAATACAAACCTACGCAAATGTCTAGAGACCTTTTGAATGTCTGCTAACCTTTCACCTAGATAGGGTGAAGAGTGGGGGATTTCTGCCCACAAATCTCACACGTACACCACAAACTGCGTACATATCTGTCACTCATACGCATATCTAGTTGACCTATGAGGGATAGGTACCCTAACATTTCCATGGGGGAAAGACAAATTTGGGCATAGGAGGAAGGATTTCTCCCTATAAAAAGGGTGACAATCCACCATTAGGCAGGCGATACATCTTTCTATCTTCCATCGTCTCACCCTGCCTACACCTACGAAAGCTGTCGAACTACTGATAAGTCGTGGTGTTATTTCTTTTCAAAGCTGTAAGTATAAAAAGGACTTTAATTTCTGCGTTACCTCTAAAGCATCATAGGGCTAAAACTCATAATCATTTTCATCACTTCCTCTATCTATCAGAGGTGTGAACACCCTAGTGCTACTGCACTAGTGAATTTAGAACTGTTTATTATCATAGGTATTTCTCTTAAAGAACTGTGATATTTTGTAATTTTGTAATCTCAAACTGCTTTTAACATTTTTGCATTTACTTCTTGTTTCATTGATTTTAAATAAAAGGTCTTGATTGACTAATTTTGTCTCAGTGTAATTTCCTGTCATATACCCCAATCTCCTTGTATAAATTCTGTGAAGCCTGATTCAAGACGAACTTTATCTTCTGATCACACATATTGGCGAGCCATACCCATATTATTAACATCTATTAATTATTACTAACATTACTAATTAATTAGAAAATTATTTACCAAATAAAACTAAATTAAGTGGATAAATTCCACTGTCCCTACTAACCCACCCCAAATCAGGCTACACAAGGAAAGGGCTGCTGCCGCAAGAAGATATGTACCTAAAAGGTACTGAACACTAGATATCAGAACATTCACATACTTGCACATTCCACACAGATAACAAAGAACAGGCTGGCCCACCCCAATGACAGGGGCAAAAGGGTAATATGATGGATAGAGTTGTTTTGATCGAACCAACATGTACAAGGTGAGAGGTGGCACCTTAATACGCAGAGAGGTTGAACCTTGCTGCGTAGAGGGGTTGCACCTCAATACGTCAGGTGTGATGTGTAACTTGTTTGTACCTGTGTATAAGAATGCATCCCTGGGGCGGTGTCTTTGTCCGGCCGAGAGGGCAGTGGAAAGTCCCGCCACTGACTGAGCCGGATCCATTGCCAAGAGGCACTTTCTCATAGGATGCCCTGAATTAGGCTAAGAAACCTACAGGGAACTGCAATTGTGTCCGAGGTCGCAATAAACCTAGCCGACGTGGCTTTGCATCTTACTGGACTTTGTGGTTATTGGGGGTTCTCGTCGGGTCTGCTGTGTCAGCTATCTGCGCAGAGCTGGGGCAGCACACAGAGGGAACACACGCACGCAGCCGAGTAATATCAACATTGACGTGGGGGTCACCAGTGTTGTCAGAAGTGGTACCGGTGTGGTGCTCTGCTTTCTTCAATGTTGATATTACTCGGCTGCATGCATGTGTTCCCTCTGTGTGCTGCCCCAGCTCTGTGCAGATAGCTGACACAGCAGACCCAATGAGAACCCCCAATAACCACAAAGTCCAGTAAGATGCAAAGCCACGTCAGCTAGGTTTATTGTGACCTCGGACACAATTGCAGTTCCCTGTAGGTTTCTTAGCCTAATTCAGGGCATACTACGAGAAAGTGCCTCTTGGCAATGGATCTGGCTCAGTCAGTGGCGGGACTTTCCACTGCCCCCTCGGCCGGACAAGGACACCACCCCAGGGATGCATCTTATACACAGATACAAACAAGTTACACATCACACCTGGCGTATTGAGGTGCAACCCCTCTACGCAGCAAGGTTCAACCTCTCTGCGTATTAAGGTGCCGCCTCTCACCTTGTACATGTTGGTTCGATCAAAACCACTCTATTATTCATTTTACCCTTTTGCCCCTGTCATTGGGATGGGCCAGCCTGTTCCTTGTTATCTGTGTGGAATGTGCAAGTATGTGAATGTTCTGATATCTAGTGTTCAGTACCTTTTAGGTACATATCTTCTTGCGGCAGCAGCCCTTTCCTTGCCAGCTTCTGTGAGCAGGGACTACCTCTGGCTCACAGCTTAACTTTGCTTTATGTTAGCAAAGTCTTGACCATTACTTTAGTTTAGGCCTCAGGCCTCATACCAGGCCTCTGATACCAAGGTTTATATCTTAGGGCCTCCTCTTACTACAGCTCCATGAGAATATAGCACACAAACTACTTATGAACACTGGGGTATTTACTGGCAAATATCTGGACAAACACCACTTCAGTCAATGTAGTTAACAGAGGCTTACATTAATGTAAAAAGTTAAATCTCTCTCTGTCTCTCTCATAATTCACAATCAAACAGAAACCTGTCTGCCACAGTGAGAGTATGCGATAGAACAAGGAATTTATATTTATATTCCTACTCAATCATACACTCTACTTTTATTTACTGTATGCATACTGTACACAGCCAGGCACAAAGATAGCAATCGAGTAATTATTATTACTATCAACATCAGCAGCCGGCAAATTCAGAAATCCTGGAGTAGGTAGAGCTCCTCACTGACAACAATCAGAGCGGTGGTCATGTGCATTATCACACTAGTGCAAACTGGACTGGCTGTTACAGTTCAATGGGACTGCTTCACTTTATGCCATCAGAGGATCTGGCCAAGCTGTCACTTGAGACAATCCATTGTCAAGGCCGGAAGAACATACAACACAAATCCCACAATTCTGGCATAGTTAGTTTCTCTCTTCCTACAAGCAACAGGCTCACAACTTAGGCATGAAACTAAAGAACTCAAATGCCAGCAAAGACTGATTCTCACTTGCCAGGGAAATGGCCCATAGACTCACACAGCATCCGTAGGGGCAGCTTGTCTGTGATGATTCCACCTTAACACCATATAGACGGCCTGCTGCCCAGTTACAAATTGAGTTATGGCACCATATCGCACGTCTGTATTTCCATCTCTGTGTACTAATGGGCTAGAAACACCACAGTTACTGCTGTGTTATATCGTATCCTTCTATGATTTTATGTCTGGGTTGCGTGGGTCAGTGGCCGTCCAGAGACTTGGGTTCTGTTCTTGACTCTGCCACTGATTGGCAGTGTGACCTTGAGCCAGTCACGTCCACTCTCTTTGCCTCAGTTTAGAGAGAGGGCTAGAGAGGACAGCTGAGCCTTTCTATGAAAAATTTCTTAATATCAAACCCAATGTGGGGGAAGGGGATGTGAGTTGAAATTGTCCAGTATTCAGCACAATTTAGCTGAAAATATTTGTTTCTCGGTTAACAAAAAAATCACACAACAATTGGGGATTTTTGGAACTTCTATAAAAAGTCAAGATTTTCTGTTGAAAAAAAAAATCTGCCAGGCTGTAGATGTTTGATTAAAGTGAGAGCAAAAGTCTGTAATAGTTCCAATTACAATTCATATTTGTGTGTCATTAAATATGAAGTGTATTGATATGCAATATTAATAAAGTAAAATATTAACTTGAAAGAGCATAATTTATTGTGTTGGTCTTTGTAGAATTTTTCCCACTTTCTGATGCATTTGATCCTCCAGTGCTAGGATTCATTGGTCATTATCTAATCTATCTATCTATCTATCTATGTACCTATCTATTTATCTATCACTGAATTATCCAGCACTTGTTGCCAGGTACCCTTGCTGGATGTCCTGAATTGCTAGGCCTCTCTGCAGTTCGTAGGAGACAGAGATCCACTCCACAGATGGATGTTCCCTGCTCCCCTTCTCGGGCAGCTTTGGCTGAGAGACAAAGGACTAACTGGGATCAAGGACTGAACCCCCTCCCCAGTTCTTGAGCTCCTCCTGGCTGGTGTAGGACTCAAAAACGGTCACAACCCAGGACGTTCCTGCTCTGGGGCTAAATAGCTGAATCTGGTCTCCACCCTGATATCAGCTCTGGAGCAAACCACCCCGACACCCTGCCCTACCTAACCGTAACCCCACAGAGGGGAACAGAACCTAACCTGGATCTCATACGATGGCAGAATCCCTTGAAAGACTCTTGGCTATAAAAAAAAAAAAGGGCTGAGGGCAAAAGCGTTTCCCAAGGTGTTTGCAGAATGAAGTACATATTTGTCGCACAGACATGTGATGTACAATAGCTCAGAGCCTAGTGGCACCAGAACCCCAGCTGGCCTGGAATAGCCTGTTACTTCAATACTGTCCTCCTCTGGGGGTGCAGGGATTTTGTTTTTCTCCTACATTGCAGCAGCAGCACTTGGGATGCAGCTACCAAAGGAATCCACAGCTCAGGCTGCCATGGCTGCTTCATGTTGCTCACTAAGAAATACCCAGAGGCAAAGATTGAACACTTAGGGCAGAGGTGCGCAAATTTTTTGGCCCGAGAGCCACATCTGGGTATAGAAATTGTATGGCAGGCCATGAATACTCACAAAATAGGGCTTGGGGTACGGGAGGGGGTGAGGGCTCTGGCTGGGGGTGTAGGCTCTGGTGTGGGGCTGGGGATGAGTAGTTTGCGGTGTAGGAGGGTGCTCTGGGCTAGGACCAAGGGATTTGGAGGGTGGGAGGGGCATCAGGGCTGGGGCAGGGGGTTGTGGCATGGGGAGAGGCTCAGGGCTGCAGGCTCCAGGCTGTGCTACTCCTGCTCCTATGCGGAGGTGCAGCCAGGCGGCTCTGCTTGCTTCCCCGTCCACAGTCACCTCACCTACTGCTCCCATTGGAGTTCTAGAAGGTGCCATTGCAGCGCATAGGAACTGGAGGGGACCCATGATGTGGCTTCCAGGAGCTACGTGGAGCATCCCCCAACACTGCTCCCCAGCTGGAGTGCCAGGGAGCCGAAGTGGGGCAAGCCCTGATCCCACTCCCCAGCAGGAGCTCGAGGGCTGGTTTAAAACAGCTGGCTGGCTGGCCTGTTTCCCCATCCCTGACTTAGGGCCATGCCCTGAGTAGGTGTAAATTGATAAAGATTGTGATTAAGGGATTTTATTCAACTTGCTATGTTGCATGTTAGTCTTACTGCTCTATACTAATACTGTGTGTACCTCAGTTTCCCTGTGTGGTGCACCAATGCCAAGGTGGTGGGAACTGGAACTGGATGTGTGACTTTTGCCCAGCTCTCAGGGCAGCTGAGGCTGCTCAGCAGTCTGCATGTAGGTGATGGCCAATGCCCTTCATAACCTGAATACCAGGAGGGGGATGTGACCAGGTCACTCATTGCCTGGAAAGCAGGACAAAGACTGGAGGAGAAGCAATTGGGCATGTCAGAGGCCAGGCAAGAGGATCTGGGGCTGTCTGCAGTGGAGGACTGGAAAAGGAGGAGTCCAGGCCATCTGGCCCAGGGTCTTCCCAAGATGGATTTTGGTGAAAGTCATTAACTTCTGTGCTACCAATCTCTGTTCTGCACTGTGTACCTGTCTACCAGTAAACCCTTCTGCTTCACAACACTGGCTGAGAGTCACGTCTGACTGCGGAGTTGGGCTGGCTTCCCCCACCATAGGGAAGTGAGCAGTGTGAACAGGGATGCCGAATGCCAAACAGGAAGGCTTAAGCCATGGAGATTTTTTGCCCTGGACAGCGTGCCCTGAGAGGAGTTACACTAACCCAGAGTCCTGTCTGGCTTCATGCAGAGCAGGTCCAGAACATCAGACCCTGACTCCGTCACACAGTTCCATTGATGGGCTAAGGCTAGTTACGCCAGCTAAGGATCTGACCCTCTGATTTCAATTGAGCTATGGACAATTTACAGGAGTTGGGGATCTGGCCCATTACACAGTTTTGAATCCATATTATTTTCCTCCAACCACCTGGCTATTTTTTGTGAGCTTGTGCACTGGATTGGGAGCTGTCAGCTAGTTAGGTGGTGGACTCCTAATCTTCTCCCTGTTCGTCCATCGCTCAGGGGCTCAGACATTTTGAGGCCTGCAGTGACACGCCATCCTCTCTCCATGCCAGCGGTGATCTCTGTCTCTCTAGCCCAGCCATCCATGTGGCATGGCATCTATTCTATTTCAGCAGCATGACACAGATAGATACCAGCATCGCAGGTGCTGAAGAATGCCGGAAAGAATAGCAAACAGTTCCCCCACTACTAGGCAGTGGGACTACAGAATCTGCAGCATTCAGTGAGTCAAATCAAGCCCTGGCATATGAGGCCAATTCACATGAGAGCTGTATTTGTGCTGCTGTTCACACGACCCACAGCTCCAACTGTAGAGGCCTCTCTAACGTACTCAGGTAGTGAAATTCTGCAGCTGTGACAGCAATATTTGCATTATTTATTTTGTTAAACTGATAAAAAAACACATACCACAAAGTTATTCACATATGATCCCATTTTGGTTCATTAACTTCTCTGTCCACATCATCTGTTTTTAACAAATAGAATTTTAACAGTTCTTGGATACTGTCAATGTGGCCTTTTTAGTAGAAACTAATCCCGTTTCTCTTTCTGGTTTTCTTGCACCTTTTCCCATTAACATTGGTTAATAGAAATTATGGTGACATTTTATGAATTTCCCCACAACTTTCACAACTGATCTTACCATCACGATACATTTGTAGTCCCAGTTATTACAGGAAGTCTCTGGCTCATATCTTTTTGTGGGTAAAGTTCTGGGGGAAGGATGGCCTTTGGGGTTTTTTTGTCTTCTGTGATATAGAGCAATAGGATGGTATCAGATTATGAATTCTATGGGGTACTAAGTGGGTCTATCTGCACTGCAGTTAGACACCCCCGTCTGCTGTGTGCCAGCTGACTCTGTCTCACAGGGCTTGGGCTAAGGGGCTGTTTTACTGTGGTGTAGACATTCAAGTTTGGGCTGGAGCCTGGGGTCTAGGACCCAGAATGGTGGGAAGGTCCCAGAGCTTGGGCTGCAGCCAGAACCTGAACTTCTATACTGCAATTAAACAGCTCCTTAGCCCAAAGTCTGCAAACCTTAGTCAGCTGGCCTGGGTCTGCCACGGGTGTCTAGTTGCAAGGTAGACATAGCCCAAGTGGAAATATTGTCATAGTGACTGCACAAGTCTGCACTTGTCCAAGGGCAATCTATTGTGCTACTTTCAGAAGATATGCCCTGCTCAGAACAGGTGTTCCAGACCTCACTGAAGGACTTTCACTCAGAACCATCAAAACTGCAATCTGGAGACATCAATTATGTCTGTCTTTCAACTACTGCTGCAACCTCCGCAAGAATATGGGCAATGGATGCAGCTGTGAGTCATCAAAGCATGTAAGGACATGTGATATGTTCATGTGACCGTGGACTCCGTCTTGAAACAGTAACTTTCTACAAACAAAGGCTGTGAACTTTCTTTGAGATAGTAAAATTTCTTGCGCATGACAGAGGATATGAAAGACCCCTGAGCCATCTCCATTTTATCTTCATTTTCTGCTTCATTTCTATGGACTGGATTTTTACCAAGCAAACTTGGAACAAGGACTGTTGACCCCTTAATGTGTTTGGGTGATTCCAGAGAGACATTTGCAATCTAATAACTTATTTAATTACTACTATGATCCTGATCTTTGAATGCTGAAAGACCACTTGAATGTGTATGATCTATTAACCATTAATAATTATCTTTTTGATCTTTTATTAATAAACATTTAGATTTTAGTTACTAGAGGATTGGTATCAGCGTGATGATTGGCTAAGATCTAAGTTATATATTGACCTGGCTCAGTGGCTGATCCCTTGGGACTGGAAGGACCCTATATCTGATAAAATTGGTTTTCAGTAACCACTCATCCTATACTCCAGTGTCTGGGTGGTGAGCCGAGGGATGGGATGCCTAAGGAGACTGCATTTTTGGCTTCTTGTTAACCAGTGTGGTGAGACAGAAGTTCATTTTTGTTACCGGCTTGGTATAATCTAATGGTAGAATAGCCACCAATTTGCAGGAGTCTGCCCTATGTCTCAGCAGTTTGTCCTGAATTTGGCTTTGTCAGCTGTGACCTGCTAAGGAAAGGTGACACCCCTAAAGACAGTCCTACCTGACTCTGTATAATGAGGACAAATATAAATCCCATTTCAGTTTTTGTTGTGATGGAGGAGGAGTTGCTATGTAATATTTTCTCTTATGTTATCCTTTGCTCCTGCTGTGTTAATTAAATTATTATATATTTTTTTAGCGAAAGCTCTCTGGTCACTCAACTAAATACTGGTCACAGCTCCAGAAGGAATAACAGCAGGTACCGAATCCAATTGACCCAGCTAGGAAATCACAGTTGGTGCATAAGGTTTTATACCCCAGGACCCAATTTAAGCATTGGTGAATAACATAGCTCCCCCTAAAAGAGGGTCAGGTACGAGGCTGCAACCTGATGGGTGCATCCAAAGAAACCAGAGGTGTCAGAGGTGCAGTTAGCCTTTTAACTATGACAGAGTGGGATTTTACCTTTCACTTCAAAGGGATCCAGATTTGGCCAATGGTCTTTCATCCATACAACTATACAAAGGTGACAAAACATGCCCTGGGCCACATAATGTGGCTATTATTAATTATCATTAATATTATTATTTAATTTATTTGATTACCATGTTTGTACATGCTTTTTTACTCAACTATTCAGGGAATCTGCATTAGATAGATAGATAGATAGATAGATAGATAGATAGATAGATAGATAGATAGATAGATAGATAGATAGATAGATAGATAGATAATTCTTGCAAATTATTGTACTTCTTTTTCTGTTCTTGACTGTAAAGATCCAGATAATTATTCAGTATTATTCACTAAAGAATTTCTTCAAATATTTTGTACTGAAACCAACGTGAGATACATTGATGGTTGTCATAAACAGACAGTAAAGGGTTAAGAAGTTCACCTAGCCTAGCTGGCACCTGACCAGAGGAACCAATGGATGGACAAGATGTTTCAAGAAGAAGGAGAGAAGTTCTTTCTTTGTTCTATTAATTAAGTTCTGTTCTGGAGTGAAAATATCCAGGAATCAACCAGGGTAGTGAGTATTACAGAAGGAATGAATTAGCTTATGTTTATTTCCTTTTGTGACTTTAGTTAATTACCCACCAGTTGTGCCCAGATGGAAACCTATTTTAACAAAGCCCTGTTAGAAAACTCTTGTTTCTTTCTTACTGTAGGGAGCCAGGGGGGCTCCCCACCAACCCGGAATGGAAACCGCCGCATTCCCCGCCGGAGGGGGCGGGGCCACGGCGAGTGCACTCCGTCCCCAGCTGAGGGAGGGGCGGAGGCAGGGGTACAAAGGGCAGGGCCCTTTGCCCCGTGAGGGCAGCACAACGGGGGGTCACAGACGCTGCGCTGCTCCCGCCCGACCTGACGGCCGTCCCCGCGGAGACGCCGGACCCAGCGAAGCCCGAACCTGAGAGCGGACGGGACACCGTGGGACTGCCCGGCGCGGACTGCTACGGGGGACCGGAAGACCCGGAGACTCTGGGAGACCTGGAGCTGCCCGCCGCGGTCTATCCGACCGAGCCCGAGGTGCAGGTACGCGAACCTGTGCCAGCGTTCCCCTGCTAGAGGGGTACGCTACAGACTCCTGCCGGCGCTCCCCTGCCTGAGGGGCGCGCTGCGAACCTGTGCCAGCGTTCCCCTGCTAGAGGGGTACGCTAAAGACTCCTGCCGGCGCTCCCCTGCCTGAGGGGCGCGCTGCGAACCTGTGCCAGCATTCCCCCGCTCGAGGGGTACGCTAAAGACTCCTGCCGGCGCTCCCCTGCCTGAGGGCGCGCTGCGAACCTGTGCCAGCGTTCCCCCGCTCGAGGGGTACGCTACAGACTCCTGCCGGCGCTCCCCTGCCTGAGGGGCGCGCCATAGACTCCCTCGCCGCCAGCGGCGGTAGCCAAGGCCGCCCGGCTTACACTTACTTTGAGGAGTCCAGTTACAGTAACAAAGGAATTTACAAGCTGTTTTTGTTTCTTTCTACCTCTCGGAAATAGCTAAGGTAGACCAGGGGGGAAAATGTCAGACAAGAGGGGAAAAAAACTATGCAAAAGGAAATAGAATTAACCAGATTACAGGCTGACGAAAACCAAAAAGACACAGCCAAATGCAGTTCAGTGGACTGATGAGTGTCAGAAGGCCTTTAACCAGCTTAAGGCGACACTCATGTCTGACCCTGTGCTAAGGGCCCCAGACTTTGACAAACCTTTCCTAGTAACCACAGATGTGTCTGTAACCCCTTTGGGGTTTACACAGCATGGCCCCTTTAAATCTTTCTCCCAGTGGGGAGGGAAGGAGTAAGAAAAATGGAGGGAAACTCCAGGGAGGCGGGACTGGAGCTCCAGGGAAGGGGAGAGGCAGCCGGCAGTCCCTGGAGAGGGAAGCAGGGAGAACCTGCCTGAGACCTGAGCAGGACAGGCCTGATCAGGGACAGCCCAGGACAGGAGCCAGGAGGAGCCCTGTGCCAGGGGAATCGCCTGAGCAGGACAGGCTGGAGCTGGACCCAGTATCACGGGTGCCCAGAGCTGTGTGGGGCTGGGAGTACTGGGGCTTGTGACTGCACTGGGAACAAGGAGGAAGGCTGTAGCTAGTTAGTGGGGAGGTGGTCGCTCTGTGGGGCTTTGCAGAGAGCGGCAGAAGAGGGCACCGGAGGGGTTTGTTGGGAAAAGTTCACTGGCGCTGAAGACGACCAGGAGCACCCAAGACTCACCACTGGACTGGAACTTTGTTCAGGACTCCTGAACTCTGTGTGCAGACACATTGCTCAGTGTCTGCCCTGTCAGACTGTGCTACCACTGGGCCTGTGGGGCCTTGGTTTGGATGCAGCCCTGTTTTACTGCTCCCCTTATATTTCCCTTTGTTGTATTTCTCCTCTCATCCCTCTGTAAATAAATACTTCCCTTTGTTATATCCATTGTACTTTTCCTGTGGATGGGTGTGTTCACTCAGGGGGGGTTGGAACAGGTGCCCCGGGAGTGGGATCAGTTTTAATTCAGGAAGGACCGGATCAAGAATTCCATCCTGTCGTGTTTCTCAGCAAAAAACTGTATGAGAGGGAAAGCCACTGGTCAATCAGCGAAAGAGAATGCTACGCCATTGTGTATGCGCTGGAAAAGCTACGCCCATACGTTTGGGGATGGCGTTCCCAGCTACAAACTGACCATGCTGCGCTAAAGTGGCTTCATATCACCAAGGGAAATAACAAAAAACTTCTTTGGTGGAGCTTAGCTCTCAAGATTTTGATTTTGAAATTCAACACATTTCAGGAGCTTCTAACAAAGTGGCTGATGTAGTCTCCCATGAAAGTTTCCCAGAATCAACTGGTTGAAATGGTCCTTGAAATGTGAAAAATCTTGTTAGTTTTTACATAATCAGTAGTATATGTAAAGGTGCATGTTTTTTATTAATCTGTTTATTCTAAAGTTCTAGGAAGAAAATCACTGACACCTGACCAGAGGAACCAATGGATGGACAAGATGTTTCGAGGAAGGAGAGAAGTTCTTCCTTTGTTCTTTTCATTAAGTTCTGTGCCGGAGTGAAAATATCAAGGAATCTACCAGGGTAGTGAGTGTTACAGAAGGAATGAATTAGCTTATGTTTATTTCCTTTTGTGACTTTGTCTTTTTGAATTAGAGGAATAATCAAATTGGGTTTTCTTTTGTGTAACTAATGTTTTTTTCCCAGGGGAACATCCTCTGTGTTTGGAACCTGTTGTCTGTGAGAGTAGCTTGCATTCTAATCTCTCAGAGGTATTTCTTTTAACACTTTTCCTTAATTAAAAGTCTTCTTTTTAACAACCTGATTAATTTTTTCCTTGTTTTAAGATCTAAGGGGTTTGGATTGGTTTTTACCAGGAACTTGGTGGAGAAGTCTCTCAAGGTTACCCAGGGAAGGGTTACAGTATCTGGGAGGGAGAGATTTTGTGGGGGAAGACAGAGTTAATGACTCATAAACAGCTGTTTTAAACGATCTCGGTGGTGGCAGGAACCAGATCTAAGCTGGTAATTAAGCTTAGGTCTTCTCAACAGGGCCAGTGCAGCCATTAGGCAAACTAGGCGGCCGCCTACGGCGCCAAGATTTGAAGGCGCCGAAAAGCGGTGCCCAAAATGTCTGGGATACTCACCCGGTGCTGCGGCTTTAATCAGCTCTGGCTGGCTGGGAAGTGATGTCATTCCGCCTTCGGCCACCGGGGGCGCTGTGCTGCTCTCTGCTGCTCTGGCTCTGCCCCAGGGCCCCTGCCCCTGCTCAGCCCCGCCACCACTCCCATGAGCTCTGCAGCAGGGCCGGGCCTGCACTCACTGCCGGGGGGAAGTGGAGAGACTCGGCCCCAACCGTGCCACCGGGGCGTGCTGGGGGTGGTTCCCCCCTGTCCTCCAAGCCATCCCCGCCCCCCCAGAGGCCTTCCCCCACATGGAATCCTGGGGCACCCTCCCCCCGAGAACCCTCCCCTCATGGAGGCCGGGGGCACCATGCTCCAAACTCCCTGCCCTGCCTCCAGCCAGCCCCTGCCACACCCCCTGCCCTGCCTCCAGCCAGCCCCTCACCCCCTTGTGTCCAGCCAACCCATACAACACCCCCGTATCCAAAGCCAGCCAGTCCCACACCCTATTAGGTTATTCATTTATTTTCATTAAATATGTAGACTAAATAATGAAATTAATAAATTTTGAAGCCGGATGTGTATTAATTCTAATGAACAATGCCATAGTATGCAGTATTCATTTTTGAAAGTTTATAATCGATGCTCTGTGAGGAGGGATGGGGGTGTGAGGCGCAAAGTGGAAGTTTCGCCTAGGGCGCAAAGTATACTTGCATTGACCCTGCTTCTCATGTAGGTCCCCACATCTGTACCCTAAAGTTCAGAGTAGGGATGAAACCTATGACAATGGTATTTTCATCCTCTGCGCAAACAATCCAAACTTCTTCACATATTTCTGCCACAACTTCAGCAACCACCACCTATCCATCAAACGTTCTCTAGACTACTCCCACACCAGCATCAACTTCCTGGACACCACAATCAGCAATGGGATCCTACAGACAACTCTACACATTTAACTTCACAGATCCACTAAGCACCCCAGCACACCAAAAAGTCTGTTATCTATAGCCTAGGACAGGGGTCTGCAACCCGCGGCTCCGGAGCCGCATGCGGCTCTTCAGCCTCCTTTTTGTGGCTCCCTTCGGCCTTGACAAAAGAAAAAAAAAAGAAAAAAAAGAATAACGGTTATTTATTAATTAAATTTTTATTTATGTATTATTTTATTTTTGTTCATTTTGTTGCACAGTTATCTTGGAGTTCGAGGTGATACTTTAACATCGAATTTTTAAAAAGTTTTTATAATTTGTCAATTAAAATACGCGTCACATCCACGTCTATAGCCCTCGCCTTTACCTGCAGGCGGCTTCTTGAGTGTGCGACCCCCGCGGTAAGCTAACCATGAATACATCCCAAAAAAGAAAAATCTCAGAAGAAAATAGAGAGTTTAATTCTGCATGGACAGATTCCTTTGCCTTCACTGCCAAAGACATTTTCAAAACAAGCACTCAGCATTTTCTGAAAAGTACCCAACTGAAGATGGGCGAAAGAGAGCGATTTCGGAACTACTACGGAAAGTTGAGCAGAGCAAACATACTTTCAAGAAGTGGATCAACTCTCCAAACTCAACTACAGCTGCTAGTTTTGTGGCAGCTCATGAGATCGTAAGGAGGGGGAAGCCATTCACAGACGGAGAATACATGAAAGAATCGTTCATAAAAATATCAGAGCATCTATTCTCCGAATTCAAAAACAAACAGGAAATTATTCAGAAAATTAAAGAAATGCCTCTCTCTGCAAAGACCGTCAAGGACAGGACCATTAAAATGGCAACAAACATCACCAGTAAGCTAATTGATGACATCAATTCAGCTCAAGCATATTCAATTGCCTGTGATGAGTCAAGTGATGTAAACGATATTGAGCAGACAGCACTGTTATGCAGATATGTGAACTCTGATGGGCCGCAGGAAGAACTGATTGAACTCATACCGCTAAAGGGCCAAATGCGGGGACAGGACATTTGTGAGGCTGTTTTGAGTTGTCTAAAAGCCAAAGGAATAAACACCACTCACCTGGTGTCAGTGTCTACTGATGGTGCACCCAGTATGAGAGGAGCACAGAAGGGCTTTGTTAATTTACTTCAAAAGTCGCTGGATCGAGAGCTGACGTTTCACTGCATCTTGCACCAAGAAGCACTATGCGCTCAAACATTCCCCCCTGAATGTGTGGAAGTGATGAACCTCGTTATTAAGATAGTGAACAAAATAATTGCAAACGGGTTAAACCACCGACAGTTTTGTTCATGCTTAGATGAAGTCGAGAGCGCATATTTGGATCTCCTGCTGCACAACAGAGTTCGGTGGCTGTCAAGGGGAGATGTGCTGAAACGCTTCGCTGCTTGTCTGGAACATGTGAAAACCTTCTTGGAAAGCAAAGGCCTCAGCTATCCTGAACTGGGAGACCTCGATTGGCTGGAAAAGTTTTATTTCATGGTGGATATGACAAGTCACTTAAACACGCTGAATAAAAATCTCCAGGGAAAGGGAAGCACGGCCCTGCAGTTGCTGGAGGATGTTCTG
This sequence comes from Mauremys mutica, assembly GCF_020497125.1. Classification (NCBI taxonomy): domain Eukaryota; kingdom Metazoa; phylum Chordata; order Testudines; family Geoemydidae; genus Mauremys; species Mauremys mutica. The sequence continues at coordinate 42,147,016 of NC_059084.1, forward strand.
GCGTCTGAGCACAAGATGACAGTGTTTGCCAGAGATGTACAGAGAGGTACGCTCTCTCACTTCCCCTCCCTGAGAGAGTTCAAAGAAGAGAACAATCACATAAATTGTGATTATTTACACCGTGCAATTATGGCAATGCAAGCTGCATTTGGAGAAAGATTCAGCAAGTTCAGAAAGGAAAAAAACACTCTGTCCTTCCCTGTCACACCGCTGGACATCGACCCATCCCTGCTGAACATATCCGCATTCACAGGGATAAGTCAGCCCGATCTTGAAATTGAACTGGCCGACATAGCGGATAAAGACTTATGGGTGTCCAAGTTCAAAAGCCTGACAGCGGATCTCGAAGAAGTCGCCCGTCAGAAGGCCACTCTCACTAAAGAGCACAAATGGAATGATATTGAAAACCTCCCCAAACCCGACAAACTTGTTTTTGAAACATGGAGTGCCATTCCCGACACGTATATGAACATGAAAAAGTATGCATTTGGAGTCCTGTCCATCTTTGGCTCAACATACTTATGCGAGCAAGTTTTCTCGAGCATGAACTTCATAAAGTCCAAATATCGCTCCCGCCTCACAAATGAGAGCCTACAGTCCTGTGTGAAGATCAAAGTCACATCTTACAGCCCTGACATAGGGAAGATCAGCATCGAGCTTCAGAAACAGAAGTCACATTAAACAGGTGAGAACACTAGCATTTAATAGGCTATTATTATTCAGAAAAAAACATTTATTTCAGACCCGGAGCTGATGTAGTTTTTTATTGTATGTTCAGCTGCTTCAGTTGATTGCTGGCCGAGAAAGAAACCCGAAGAGGATGAGAGCACACTGAAATGGACTTGTCAAAAAACGTTCCTAATTTTATGATTACTTTTTTAAAACTGCTAAGCTGCAACTATATGTTTTTTATATTAAAGTGGGCTATGTTTTATTTTAATTTTACACAAATACGGGAAGGACTCAAAAAGGCCTGCATAGTTCAGTGTTTAATTTATTTCAAAGTAGGCCTACACATGCACACTGCTCTTCTGTTTGTTGTATTCTGTTGTTGTAACAGGTAAAATTAAAAAAAGATTAAAACTTTTAAAAGTTTATAAGCAGTATGTTTTGCGGCTCCAGACTATTTTTCTTTAGTGGAAGAGGGGGCAAAATGGCTCTTTTGATAGTAAAGGTTGCCGACCCCTGGACTAGGAGAAAGTCTGGGATACACACCTTAACACACTTAATGCCAGCTTCACCAAACATGGACACTCCAACAGAGAAGCAGATCATAGCATGGAACAGGCCACCCAAGCACCCTGAGAGAACCTACTTTAGCACTGGTCCCTTGCACAGCATTCACAACCTAAATGTTGTGGCAGGGCCTGGGAATAGATTGTATCCCAATAAGTCATCTTTAAAGAGCAGGACAGTTTCTGGGTTTCACCCCCACAGGACACCTGAAAAGTTGAGATCTCAGTTCATAACCCATTTCCATGCGAATGCTACTGACATCTCAGAGCAGGATGCTGTTGGGGTTCCCCCAAGACCTATTCCACTCAGTGCCCCAGGAACTTAGTTTGACTCCAGTCTCATCACTCAGGTTCCTTTATCCAGCAAAGCTACACTGAGTTGATCAGCCTAAGCATGGGGATGGGTATAGGGCCTATCACACCTCCAAAATTACACAGCAAACCTCTTCCTTTACATACATTTACACATTGCATTGCATTTTCTATACATTGTATCACACATAATGGGATCGGACTGGTCACTTTGTAGGAACCAATCCCTGTACAGCATGCTCTGTCCATGTATAAGTTGCGTTTTACTTCACCTTACATTCCAGGCTTGGTTTATTTCTTCTTATTTTGCCCAATGTAGATGGTTCCCTGGGTATCCCTCCCTTATCTTAGTTAGAACAGACATTCTGTCTCTTAGCTTATTGACCCATTTATCTCCCTATTACTGTCTCCCAATAAATGAGGCCTCACCTATGTCCATTTACTCATGTCAAACTGGGTTTACAAATAGGACAGACAGGCTCCATAGATAAGACATGAAGCAGCTGTTTTCACCTCTAGGTCATGTGTTTTAACCCAGCTTCAGGGAGCAGTAACCCCATATTCTGATCTTTCTGGAGACATTGGATTTGTATTCTTGGAGATGTCATATAAAACAAATTTAACAAGTTTATTAACTACATAAAGATAGAATTTAAGTGATTACAAATAATGAGGCAAAAAAGTCAGAATTGGTTACAAAGAAAATAAAAGATAAAATGCAAATGAATATCTAATTTAGCAAGGTAAATACATTCAAAACAAAGGTTTTTTTTTCACAACACATGCTCTTTTCAGCCTTTTACTGGCTGGAAGTCTCCGAGCCAGGACTCATCCCCCAGTTCAGTGTTTTTGAGGAGTTTTTGATGCCATGAGCAGAGAGAAAGGAATGACGGAGAAGGGATCTATGTTGTTTGTTATCTATTCTTATACTATTCCCTGCAGTTTGAGGATTATCTCCAGTTGAGGTTCATGCAACAGCCAGTCTGTTTACACAGGACCCCAGCTGTTCCATTTCCAATATGTACATTTCTCAATTATACCCTTCTTTCTGACAAAGTACAGCTGCTTACCTAGGTGACAGACAACTGGATTTTGTGACATGTGGCTGAGCTGTTGGTTAGCCCTTTGTTTCCGGGGAACTAATCTGAAGCAAAGCAGTGATGGCTCATTGAGATGGCTCTTTTGCTCATGGTTTGTGTTATGAATCCTGTTTGTGGTGTTTCCCCAATATAAGGCCGCATTGTTTCCCTCCTTTATTAAAAGGATTTTGCTACACTCAGACTCCGTGCTTGCGAGAGGGGAAGTATTGCCTCCTAGAGGTGCCCAGGGGGGTGGTATGTAATTGTCCCAGGTCACTGGGTGGGGGCTCGAGCCGGTTTTGCACTGCATTATTGAAACGTAACCCCTGGATACTGAACCCGGCCCTTGTTGCTGCCAACTCAGAGAGGCAGAAAGGTTACATAGAATTGGAAAAAGGAACAGAGAAGGGCAACAAAAATGATTAAAAGTAGGGAACAGCTTTCATATGAGGAGAAATTAAAAAGACTGGGACTTTCAAGTTTTGAAAAGAGGTGGTTAAGAGGGGATGTAATAGAGGTCTGTTAAATCATGAAAGGTGTGGAGAAGTGAATAAAGAAATATTATTTATTCCTTCGCATAACATAACACTGGTCACCCAATGAAATTAATAGGAAGCAGGTACTTTTTCACACAACACACAGTCAACCTGTGGAACTCATTGACAGGGGATGTTGTGAAGACCAAGACTATAATGGGATTCATAAAAGGATTCGATAAAATTCATGGAAGATAGATCCATAAATGGCTATTAGGCAAGACAGTCTGGGATGCAACCTCATGTTCTAGGTATCAGTATAGTTTGCCAGAAGCAGGGCGTGGATGACAGGGGAGGTATCACTCAATGATTGCCCTGTTCTGTTCATTCCCTCTGAAGCATCTGGCATTGGCCACTGTTGGAAGACAGGATACTGGTCTAGACTGACCGTTGGCCTCAACCAATATGGCCATTCTTCTGTTCTTATATGCTATGTAGAGGGTTGACTACAGGACAATAACATCCCTTTTTTGCTTTCAAATCTATGAATCTGTGAACTTTTCCCTGTGGATCTCTGCTGCTGATCTCTGCACGGCTCCAGGGAGTAAAATACACATGGATAAATCACCTTCCCTCAGCACAGGTCCTTGAACGCCAGTGAGGGTCAAAGTCAGCTATGCACAGCTCATCTGCTGAGAGCAACGGATTGGACTCAAATACAGTCTTAGAGTGAAGAATGAGAGGACTTTTAGAAAGTTGTGTCTTTGGCTTGTAGATACTACTAGATAGTCAGCAGACAGACAGATAACGACTACAGAATCCTGGTGCTGGACTGAAAGAGCAACACAGTAAGTTTTCTCATTAAATTAAATTTGTCTGAATGTTAACATCCAGGGGTAGTTTAAGAACAGTAATAAGAATTACACTCGGACATCCTTTACATTTTCCTACCAATTTACTCATCTATGGCTGGTTAGAAATAATTTAAAAAATAAAATAAAAAATTCCCCCTACAAAAAATTAAAGCTTTTCATCAACAAACTAAAACCCATTTTTCTTCAGTGTTTGGCACCTGAAAACTTTCATCTTAAAAGTTAAAATTTCAAGCAGAAATCTATCATCAACCTTGCACATAAAATGAGTAGCCATAGCAAAGTCACTAGTGGGGTCTCTGGCTCTTCTTATTTTTTAGGATAAAAACTCTGATCAAGGTTTCAATGCATTTGTTCTTTGTGGATTTTTTGTTTCTTTGTTTGTCCATTTTTTAATTTATATTTTTGGAGTTGTTTGATGCTTTTATTTGTTTCTTTGTTGCAGTAATGTTTGAGGTGGGAAGGCCTGGAGAGATGGGGAGGGTTTGGTTAGTGTGACATTACTCAGGGCACCATCTGGACTGCTAAACAGCCGTGTCTCCTCTGTTCTCCAACCTGTGGTGCCTCTTACACTACTCTACTGTGAAAATAGTGACTCCTGATCAGTAAATACACATTCTCCAGCATGTCATTTGCTCCCCAGGTATATAGTATTGAGTGGTACTTGCTAGCCACACATGAATTACACTGCAGCAGAACACCAGCAGATTCTCAGTCCCAGGCCTTCCCCCAGAAATGAGTGTCTTATACTACCCGACACACTACTCGATGACACAAGTTCATCTAAAGTTCATCATTTCATCAAAGGAAAATTATAGGCATCAGCTTTGTTGTTCCAAATGGTTTTTCCGATACACTTTAACCCAAACATATCAGTTGGATAAAACAAGAGAACAAGTTTATTAACTACAGTAAGAAAGGAAAGGTTTTAAGTGGCTACATGTAATGAAACATAAAAGTCAGAATTGGTTACAAAGGAAGGGAAAGACAAAATATAAACTAATGGCTAACTTAATGAGCTAGCAGAATTCAAAGCAAAGGCAACTCTGTCACCACATGCTGCAGTAAATTTCACACCCTGGGTCTCCTTTCAGTCTAGAACATTCTCCCCTTCTTTCAGTGTCCTTCAGATATTCATTGATGTCATGAGCAGAGAGATGGGAGGAGGAGTGGGGGCAAGTGTTTTCCTCCCCCTCTTTATAATTCAAATTCTTGTGCTAGAAACATCCTTGCTGAATTTTAATGGACATGATGCTTGAATGGTCCCTGTGATGAAACGTAAATTTCCTGTTCAATCTTTCCCCTGTCCAAAAATGATTTTCACCAGCTGAGAAACTGGCCCATTACACATTTTAAATCCATATTCTTTGTGTGTGAATTGAAACCAAGGATGAGAGAGAAGTTCCAAATCTGTCTGTACGTTCTTAGTCCTTAATTACAAGAGTGGAACTTTTAATGGTTAAGGAGCACTTCTTTCCCTCTACAGATTGAAGTTTGGAGTTCAGTGTTGCTAAGATTTTCTGTATCCAATCATCAGCTTCTATTAGGATGAATGGCTAACATCTTTCTTTCTTTCTTTCTTTCTTTCTTTCTTTCTTAAGGCCAGATACTTAGTGAGCAACAATATCCCTACCTACTCTGAAGTCAACAGAACTGTGTCAGTTTACACCAGCTCATGGTCTGGCCCTTAGTTTTTAGTGTTTGCACCGGGGTACCTCCTAATGACCAGCTTTGAACACCCATGGAAGCCTCAGTTGTTGGGTCCTCTGGTGGATGCATCGCAAGACCTTTGCCCCTCACCCAAAAAAAACCTCTCTGCATCCCCTAGAGGTAATTACATGGGGTTAATGAAAGAACAGGCTCTTATAGGCCAACTGAGGTTCTGGTGCCACTGGGCTCTGAGCTATTGTAGGTCACATGTCTGTGCTAAAAATACCTAGGGATACCCTTTGACCTGCAGCCCTGGCTTGTTTATATCTTTGCAGGGATGCTGCCATCGTGTGAGATCCAGTGCAGGCCATGTTCCCCCTCTTTGGGGATAGGGTTAACTAGGATAGGTTGTCAGAGTGGTGTCCTCCAGAGGTGAGATCAGAGCTGGCCTCACAGCCTCGGAGAGCAGATTCGGCTATGGACATGTGGGAAATGATGGGATTGAGTCCATTCTCCTAAAATTAAATGTTCATCTTTCTCCTTTGAATCTGTGTTTCTTTATAAATATGATCAACTGATGTCATTATTATCTCCATGAGAATATAGCGCACAATCTACTTATGAACACCGGGGTATTTACTGGCAAATATGTAGCAAACACCACTTCAGTCAATGTAGTTAACAGAGGCTTACATTAATGTAAAAAGTTAAATGTCTCTCTCTCTCTCTCTCTCTCTCTCTCTCTCCCTCTCTCATAATTCACAATCAAACAGAAACCTGTCTGCCACAGTGAGAGTATGTGATAGAACAAGGAATGGTCATATTTATATTCCTATTCATACACTCTACTTTTATTTACTGTATGCATATTGTACACAGCCAGGCACAAAGATAGCATTTGAGTAATTATTTTTACTATCAACGTCAGCAGCGGGGAAATTCAGAAATCCTGGACTAGGTAGAGCTCCTCACTGCCAACAATCAGAGCCCTGGTCATGTGCATTATCACACTAGTGCAAACTGGACTCGCTGTTACAGGTCAATGGGACTGTTTCACTTTATGCCATCAGAGGATCTGGCCAAGCTGTCACTTGAGACAATCCATTGTCAAGGCTGGAAGAACATACAACACAAATCCCACAATTCTGGCACAGGTAGTTTCTCTCTTCCTACAAGCAACAGGTTCACAGCTTAGGCATGAAACTAAAGAACTCAAATGCCAGCACAGACTGATTCTCACTTGCCAGGGAAATGGCCCATAGACACACACAGCATCCGTAGGGGTAGCTTGTCTGTGATGATTCCACCTTAACACCATATAGACGGCCTGCTGCCCAGTTACAAATTGAGTTATGGCACCAGATCGCACCTCTGTATTTCCATCTGTGTGTACTGATGGGCTAGAAACACCACAGTTACTGGTGTGTTATATCATATCCCTCTGTGATTTTATGTCTGGGTTGTGTGGGTCAGTGGCCGTCCGGAGACCTGGGTTTTGTTCTTGACTCTGCCAGTGATTGGCAGTGTGACCTTGAGCCAGTCATGTCCACTCCCTTTGCCTCAGTTTAGAGAGAGGGCTAGAGAGGACAGCTGAGCCTTTCTATGAATAATTGCTTAATATCAAACCCAATGTGGGGGAAGGGGATGTCAGATGAAATTGTCCAGTATTCAGCACATTTTAGCTGAAAATGTTTGTTTCTCAGTTAACAAAAAAATCCCACAACAATTGGGGATTTTTGGAACTTCTGTAAAAAGTCAAGATTTTCTGTTGAAAAAAAAATCTGACAGGCTGTAGATGTTTGACTAAAGTGAGAGCAAAAGTCTGTAATAGTTCCAATTACAATTCATATTTCTTTTATTAAATATGCCTTCTGTATTGATATGCTATAATAGAGTAAAATATTAAATTGAAAGAGTAAAATGTACTGTGTTGGTCTTTGTAGAATTTTTCCCACTTTCTGATGCATTTGATCCTCCAGTGCTAGGATTCATTGGTCATTATCTATCTATCTATCTATCTATCTATCTATCTATCTATCTATCTATCTATCACTCATCAATGAATTATCCAGCAGCTGTTGCCAGGTACCTTTGCTCGATGTCCTGAGTTGCTGGGCCTCTCTGCAGTTCGTAGGAGACAGAGAGCCACTCCACAGATGGGTGCTCCCTGCTGCCCTCCTCGGGCAGCTTTGGCTGAGAGACAAAGGACTAACTGGGATCAAGGTCTGAACCCCCTCCCCAGTTCTTGAGCTGTTCTTGGCAGGTGTATGACTCAAACACGGTCACAGCCCAGGATGTCCCTGCTCTGGGGCTAAATAGCTGAATCTGGTCTCCAGGGATGTGTTCCCCACCCTGATATCAGCTCAGGAGCAAACGACCATGACACCCTGCCCTACCTGACCCTAACCCCACAGAGGAGAACAGTACCTAACCTGGATCTCACACGATGGCAGAATCCCTAGAAAGACTCTTGGCTAAAAAAAAACCAAGGGCTGAGGACCAAAGCATTTCCCAAGGTGTTTGCAGAATGAAGTACATATTTGTGGCTCAGACATGTGGTGTACAATAGCTCAGAGCCTAGTGGCACCAGAACCCCAGCTGGCCCGGAATAGCCTGTTTCTTCAATACTGTTCTCCTCTAGGGGAGCAGGGATTTTGTTTTTCTCCTACATTGCAGCAGCAGCACTTGGGATGCAGCTACCAAAGGAATCCACAGCTCAGGCTGCCATGGCTGCTTCATGTTGCTCACTAAGAAATACCCAGAGGCAAAGATTGAACACTTAGGGCAGGGGTGGGCAAATTTTTTGGCCTGAGAGCCACATCTGGGAATAGAAATTGTATGGCAGGCCATGAATGCTCACAAAATTGGGTTTGGGGTACAGGAGAGGGTGAGGGCTCTGGCTGAGGGTGCAGGCTCTGGCGTGGGGCTGAGGATGATTAGTTTGGGGTGTAGGAGGGTGCTCTGGGCTGGGACCAAGGGGTTTGGAGGGTGGGAGGGGGATCAGGGCTGGGGCAGGGGGTTGGGGCGTGGGGACAGGCTCAGAGCTTCAGGCTCCAGGCTGTGCTTACCTCAAGTGGCTCCCGGAAACAGTGGCATGTTCCTACTCCTGTTCCTATGTGGAGGCGCAGCCAGGTGTCTCTGCATGCTGCCCCGTCCACAGACACCTCACTTACTGCTCCCATTGCAGTTATAGAGGGTGCCATTGGAGCGCATAGGAACTGGAGGGGGCCCATGCCGTGGCTTCCAGGAGCTGCGTGGAGCAGCCCCCAATACTGCTCCCCAGCTGGAGTGCCACAGAGCTGAAGCGGGGCAAGCCCCAGACCCCACTCCCCAGCGGGAGCTTGAGGGCTGGTTTAAAACACCTGGCTGGCTGGCTGGTTGTTTTGCCATCCCTGACTTAGGGCCATGCCCTGAGTAGGTGTAAATTGATAAAGATTGTGATTAAGGGATTTTATTCAACTTGCTATGTTGCATGTTAGTCTTACTGATCTATACTAATACTGTGTGTACCTCAGTTTCCCTGTGTGGTGCACCAATGCCAAGGTGGTGGGAACTGGAACTGGATGTGTGACTTTTGCCCAGCTCTCAGGGCAGCTGAGGCTGCTCAGCAGTCTGCATGTAGGTGATGGCCAATGCCATTCATAACCTGAATACCAGGATGGGGATGTGACCAGGTCACACATTGCCAGGGAAGCAGGACAAAGGCTGGAGAAGAAGCAATGGGTGTGTCAGAGGCCAGGCAGAGGGATCTGGGGCTGTCTGCGGTGGAGGACTGGAAGAGCGGGGAGTCCAGGACCTCTGGCCCAGGGTCTCCCCAAGAAAGATTTTGCTGAAAGTCACTGCCTTTTGTGCAAACAATCTCTGTTCTAACTGTGTACCTGTCTACCTGTAAACCCTTCTGCTTCACATCGCTGGCTGAGAGTCACGTCTGACTGCAGAGTTGGGCTGCTGGGCTCTCTGGCTTCCCCCACCAAGGGGAAGTGTGCAGTGTGAACAGGAGTTTTTTTGCCCAGGACAGCGTGCCCTGAGGGGAGTTACGCTACCCAGAGTCCTGTCTGCCTTCATGCAGAGCAGGTCCAGAACATCAGACCTTGACTCCGTCACACAGTTCCATTCACTAGCTAGGGGTAGTTATTCCAGCTAAGGGTCTGGCCCTCTGATTTCAATTGAGCTATGGCCGATTTACACGAGTTGGGGATCTGGACTCTTACACAGTTTTGAATCCATATTATTTTCCTCCAACCACTTGGCTATTTTTTGTGAGCTTGCACACTGGATTGGGAGCTGCCAGCGAGTTAGGTGGTGGACTCTTAATCTTCCCCCTCTTCGTCCATCACTCTGAGGCTCAGACATTTTGAGGCCTGCAGTGACACGCCATTCTGTCTCCATGCCAGTGGTGAGCTCTGTCTCTCTAGCCCACCCATCCATGTGGCATGGGGTCTATCCTAACTCAGCAGCATGACACACACAGATACTGGCATCCCCGGTGCTGAAGAATGCCAGAAAGAATAGCAAACAGTTCCCCCTCTACCAGGCAGTGGGACTACAGAATCTGCAGCATTCAGTGAGTCAAATGCAGCCCTGCCATAAGAGGCCAATTCACATGAGAGCTGTATTTGTGCTGCTGTTCACACCACCCACAGCTCCATCTGTAGAAGCCCCTCTAACGTACTCAGGTAGTGAAATTCTGCAGCTGTGACAGCAATATTTGTATTATTTATTTTGTTAAACTGATAAAAAACACATACCACAAAGTTATTCACATATGATCCCATTTTATCTCAGGCGTTACGTGGAATACAGCTAGAGTGGGTGGGGATAGCAACGTCATCTGAATTTCTCTCTCTGGCGTGAGCTGGTCAGGACATCCATCAGCATTAGAACAAATATGGTCTGGGGTACTAGGAAATGGTGGGGGGACTGGGATGATGGTGACGCTCGCTCCAGGAACTTTCTTCTGTTCTTTTTGTTTTTAAAAAGTGAATGATGGGTGGAATAGATCATCCCCTCCATATTGTGTCCACCAATTACACCTAATATTTGACACTCCCATTTTGGTTCATTAACTTCTCTGTCCACATCATCTGTTTTTAACAAATAGAATTTTAACAGTTCTTGGATACTGTCAATGTGGCCTTTTAGTAGAAACTAATCCCGTTTCTCTTTCTGGTTTTCTTGCACCTTTTCCCATTAACATTGGTTAATAGAAATTATGGTGACATTTTATGAATTTCCCCACAACTTTCACAACTGATCTTACCATCACGATACATTTGTAGTCCCAGTTATTACAAGAAGTCTCTGGCTCATATCTTTTTGTGGGTAAACTTCTCGGGGAAGGATGGCCTTTGGGTTTTTTTTTGTCTTCTGTGATATAGAGCAATAGGATGGTATCAGATCATGAACTCTATGGGGTACTAAGTGGGTCTGTCTGCACTGCAGTTAGACACCCCCGTCTGCCGTGTGCCAGCTGACTCTGTCTAACAGGGCTTGGGCTAAGGGGCTGTTTTACTGTGGTGTAGACATTCAAGTCTGGGCTGGAGCCTGGGGTCTAGGACCCAGAATGGTGGGAGGGTCCCAGAGCTTGGGCTGCAGCCAGAACCTGAACTCCTATACTGCAGTTATACAGCTCCTTAGCCCAAAGTCTGCAAACCTTAGTCAGCTGGCCTGGGTCTGCCACGGGTGTCTAGTTGCAAGGTAGACATAGCCCAAGTGGAAATATTGCCATAGAATTTCTTCAAATATTTTGTACTGAAACCAACAATATACCTGAGATGCATTGATGGTTGTCATAAACAGACAGTAAAGGGTTAAGAAGTTCACCTATCCTAGCTGACACCTTGACCAGAGGAACCAATGGATGGACAAGATGTTTCAAGAAGAAGGAGAGAGGTTCTTCCTTTGTTCTATTCATTAAGTTCTGTGCTGGAGTGAAAATATCCAGGAATCAACCAGGGTAGTGAGTATTACAGAAGGAATGAATGAGCTTATGTTTATTTCCTTTTGTGACTTTAGTTAATTACCCACCAGCTGTGCCCAGCTGGAAACCTATTCTAACAAAGCCCTGTTAAAAACCTCTTGTTTCTTTCTTACTTTGAGGAGTACAGTTACAGTAACAAAGGAATTTACAAGCTGTTTTTTTTCTTTCTACCTCTCAGGAATAGCTAAGGTAGACCAGGGGGGGAAATGTCAGACAAGAGGGGAAAAAAACTATGCAAAAGCAGGGGTGAGCTGGAGCCGGTTTGCACCAGTTCGCAGGAACCGGTTGTTAAATTTAGAAGCGGTTTTAGAACCGCTTGTTAACAGGCTTCCCTGCGAGGGAAGCTTTGATGGGCTCTGGCCGGGAAGGGTGTAATTCCTCCTCCCGGCTCCCTGGGGGCGCTGCGCTGTGCTGTGGGAGCCATGTGCGCTGCCTCCTGGGCAGGTTGCTGCTGCTGCTCCTTGGACCTCTGGCCCTGGGGCTCCTGCTGCTGCCTGGTGAGTCCCCCGGGGGGCTGCTCCCAGCCGGTCCCCGCGTGTGAATGTCTGCGTGTCCTGCCCGCAGCCCCTGCCCGCAGCCCCTGCCCACAGCCAGCCCCTGTTGCAGCCAGCCCGTGTCACACTCCCTGCCTCCAGCGAGCCCTGCCCCACGCCCCTGTCTGCAGCCAGCCCCATGTCCACTGGTGCCCTGCAGTTCCCAGGGCAGTAACCCTGCACACCTGCTTCAATGAGGGGGGCAGGGAGCAGCTGGGACCCACACATGTGCACATCCTAGGGTGACCAGACAGCAAGTGTGAAAAATCGGGACAGAGGGTGAGGGTAATAGGAGCCTATATAAGAAAAAGACCCAAAAATTGAGACTGTCCCTGTAAAATAGGGACATCTGGTCACCCTAGCACACCCCAAGGGAGTGGTGGGGACCCACACATGTGAAAAGGAGCTCATTTCTAGTTCAGGCCCATCTTTTTAAAAAAGAACTTTAGGTAGGGTTAACATACATCTGTATTTTCTGGACATGTCAGGCTTTTTGGTTCTTAAATCGCTGTCTGGGCGGAATTTTTAAAATTTAAAAATTCCTCCCGGGAAAATACGGATGTTTGGTAACCCTATTGGTAAAAAAAAAACATGCTCTGGCACATCCCTTAAATCAGAACTTTATAGAGAACCGGTTGTTAAGATTTTAGCAGCTCATCACTGTGCAAAAGGAAATAGAATTAACCAGTTTACAGGCTGAGGAAAACCAAAAAGAAACAGCCAAATGCAGTTCAGTGGACTGATGAGTGTCAGAAGGCTTTTAACCAGCTTAAGGCAACACTCGTGTCTGACCCTGTGCTAAGGGCCCCAGACTTTGACAAACCATTCCTAGTAACCACAGATGCGTCTGTAACCCTTTGGGGGTTTACACAGCATGGCCCCTTTAAATCTTTCTCCCAGGGGGAAGAAGGAGAGTAAGAAAAATGGAGGGAAACTCCAGGGAGGCGGAACTGGAGCTCCAGGGAAGGGGAGAGGCAGCCGGCAGGCCCTGGAGAAGGAAGCAGGGAGAACCTGCCTGAGACCTGAGCAGGACAGGCCTGATCAGGGACACCCCAGGACAGGAGCCAGAAGCAGCCCTGTGCCAGGGAGGAATTGCCCGAGAAGGACAGGCCGGAACTGGACCCAGTATCACGGCAGCCCAGAGCAGCGTGGGTCTGGGAGTACTGGGGCTTGTGACTCTGCATTGGGAACAAGGAGGGAGGTTGTAGCTATTTAAGTGGGGATGTGGTCTCTTTGTGGGGCTTTGCAGAGAGCAGCAGGAGAGGGCACCAGAGGGGTTTGCTGGGGAAAGTTCACTGGCGCCGAAGATGACCAGGAGCACCCAAGACTCACCACGGGACTGGAACCTGGCTCAGGCCTCCTGAACAATCTGTGCAGACATATTGCTCAGTGTCTGCCCTTCCAGACTGTGCTACCACTGGGCCCGTGGGGCCTGGGTTTGAATGCAGCCCTTTTCTACTGCTCCCCCTATATTTCCCCTTGTTGTTTTTCTCCTCTCATCCCTCTGTAAATAAATACTTCCCTTTGTTATATCCATTATACTTTTCCTGCGGGTGTGTGTGTTCACTCTGGGGGGGTTGGAACAGGTGCCCCTGGGGTGGAAGGGATTTCTCCTGCTGCATTCCTGCCCGCGCTTCCTCTTGGCCAGAGCTGCTTGCAGAGCAGACTCTATCTTGGCCACGAGGGTGCTAAAGTTGCACGTCCGAGCGTGGCGTGGGAGCAGTTTTAATGTAGGAAGGACCGGATCAAGAATTCTATCCTGTCGTGTTTCTCAGCAAGAAACAATCTGAAAGGGAAAGTCACTGGTCAATCAGCGAAAGAGAATGCTACGCCATTTTGTATGCGCTGGAAAAGCTACGCCCATACGTTTGGGGATAGCGTTCCCAGCTACAAAATGATCATGCTGCCCTAAAGTGGCTTCATATCACCAAGGGAAATAACAAAAAATTTCTTTGGTGGAGCTTAGCTTTCAAGATTTTGATTTTGAAATTCAACACGTTTCAGGAGCTCCTAACAAAGTGGCTGATGTAGTCTCCCGTGAAAATTTCCCAGAATCAACTGGTTGAAATTGTCCTTGAAATGTGAAAAATCTTGTTAGTTTTTACATAATCAGTAGTATATGTAAAGGTGCATGTTTTTTATTAATCTGTTTATTCTAAAGTTCTAGGAAGAAAATCACAGCCAGGGTGGTCCAGCACTGTCTATGATTTGGGGGCGAGGGTATGTCATAAACAGACAGTACAGGGTTAAGAAGTTCAGCTAGTCTAGCTGACACCTGACCAGAGGAACCAATGGATGGACAAGATGTTTCGAGGAAGGAGAGAAGTTCTTCCTTTGTTCTATTCATTAAGTTCTGTGCTGGAGTGAAAAGATCCAGGAATCTACCAGGGTAGTGAGTGTTACAGAAGGAATGAATTAGCTTATGTTTATTTCCTTTTGTGACTTTGTCTTTTTGAATTAGAGGAATAATCAAATTGGGTTTTCTTTTGTGTAACTAATGTTTTTTTCCCAGGGGAACATCCTCTGTATTTTGAATCTGTTGTCTGTGAGAATAGCTTGCATTCTAATCTCTCAGAGTTATTTCTTTTAACACTTTTCCTTAATTAAAAGTCTTCTTTTTAAGAACCTGATTAATTTTTTCCTTGTTTTAAGATCTAAGGGGTTTGGATTGGTTTTCACCAGGAAATTGGTGGAGAAGTCTCTCAAGGTTACCCAGGGAAGGGTTACAGTATCTGGGAGGGAGAGATTTTTGGGGGGAAGACAGAGTTTCCCAAATGACTCATAAACAGCTGTTTTAAACAATCTCAGTGGTGGCAGGAACCAAATCTAAGCTGGTAATTAAGCTTAGGGCTTCTCATCAGGGCTGGTGCAGCCATTAGGCAAACTAGGCGGCCGCCTAGGGCGCCAAGATTTGAAGGCGCCGAAAAGCGGTGCCCAAAATGTCTGGGATGCTCACCCGGCGCTGCGGCTTTAATCAGCTCTGGCCGGCTGGGAAGTGATGTCATTCCTCCTTAGGCCACCGGGGGCGCTGCGCTGCTCTCTGCTGCTCTGGCTCTGCCCCAGGGCCCCTGCCCCTGCTCAGCCCCGCCCCCATTCCTATGAGCTCTGCAGCAGGGCCGGGCCTGCACTCACTGCCGGGGGGAAGTGGAGAGACTCGGCCCCAACCGCGCCGCCGGGGCGTGCTGGGGGTGGTTCCCCACTGCCCTCCAAGCCAGCCCCGCCTCCCCAGAGGCCTGCCCCCCCCATGGAAGCCTGGGGCACCCCCCCCGAGAACCCTCCCCTCATGGAGGCCGGGGGCACCATGCCCCACACTCCCTGCCCTGCCTCCAGCCAGCCCCTTCCACACCCCCTGCCCTGCCTCCAGCCAGCCCCACACAACTTGTCTCCAGCCAATCCCACACCCCCTGCCCTGCTTCCAGCCAGCCCCTCACCCCCTTGTGTCCAGCCAACCCATACAACACCCCCCGTGTCCAAAGCCAGCCAGTCCCACACCCTATCAGATTATTCATTTATTTTCATTAAATATGTAGACTAAATAATGAAATTAATAAATTTTGAAGCCGAATGTGTATTAATTCTAATGAACAATGCCATAGTATGCAGTATTCATTTTTGAAAATTTACAATCGATGCTCTGGGAGGAGGGATGGGGGTGTGAGGCACAAAGTGGAAGTTTCACCTAGGGCGCAAAGTATCCTTGCACCGGCCCTGCTTCTCATGTAGGTCCCCACATCTGTACCCTAAAGTTCAGAGTAGGGATGAAACCTATGACAATGGTATTTTCATCCTCTGGGCAAAGAATCCAAACTTCTTCACAGATTTCTACCACAACTTCAGCAACCACCACCTATCCATCAAACGTTCTCTAGAATACTCCCACACCAGCATCAACTTCCTGGACACCACAATCAGCAATGGGATCCTACAGACAACTCTACACATTTAACTTCACAGATCCACTAAGCACCGCAGCACACCAAGAAGTCTGTTATCTATAGCCTAGGAGAAAGTCTAAGATACACACGTTAACACACTTCATGCCAGCTTCACCAAACATGGACACTCCAACAGAGAAGCAGATCATAGCATGGAACAGGCCACCCAAGCACCCTGAGAGAACCTACTTTAGCATTGGTCCCTTGCACAGCATTCACAACCTAAATGTTGTGGCAGGGCCTGGGAATAGATTGTATCCCAATAAGTCATCTTTAAAGAGCAGGACAGTTTCTGGGTTTCACCCCCACAGGACACCTGAAAAGTTGAGATCTCAGTTCATAACCCATTTCCATGCGAATGCTACTGACATCTCAGAGCAGGATGCTGTTGGGGTTCCCCCAAGACCTATTCCACTCAGTGCCCCAGGAACTTAGTTTGACTCCAGTCTCATCACTCAGGTTCCTTTATCCAGCAAAGCTACACTGAGTTGATCAGCCTAAGCATGGGGATGGGTATAGGGCCTATCACACCTCCAAAATTACACAGCAAACCTCTTCCTTTACATACATTTACACATTGCATTGCATTTTCTATACATTGTATCACACATAATGGGATCGGACTGGTCACTTTGTAGGAACCAATCCCTGTACAGCATGCTCTGTCCATGTATAAGTTGCGTTTTACTTCACCTTACATTCCAGGCTTGGTTTATTTCTTCTTATTTTGCCCAATGTAGATGGTTCCCTGGGTATCCCCCCCTTATCTTAGTTAGAACAGACATTCTGTCTCTTAGCTTACTGACCCATTTATCTCCCTATTACTGTCTCCCAATAAATGAGGCCTCACCTATGTCCATTTACTCATGTCAAACTGGGTTTACAAATAGGACAGACTGGCACCATAGATAAGAAATGAAGCAGCTGTTTTCACCTCTAGGTCATGTGTTTTAACCCAGCTTCAGGGAGCAGTAACCCCATATTCTGATCTTTCTGGAGACATTGGATTTGTATCCTTGGAGATGTCATGACAGCACCCAACAAACATACCATCCATCAAAACAGGAACCAGCTGACAGCTTCTGAACAGCCTCAGCAAATACAAAGGACAAATCCTGACCTGATGAGACCATCTCAGACATGGGAGTGGGTAGTTCAGGATCCCAGTCCCATTGATTTTACAGCCTCACCATGTTGTTATAAAGAGAAGGGTGCTAAATCATTCTTCTTATCCATGGGACAGGACAATAAGTAAGGGGCTTAGTTTGCAAGAAGGGAGATTTAGTTTAAAAATTAAGAAAAATATCTGAACTGTTGGGGTGGTTAAACACTGAATCAAATTCCTTAAGGAGGTTGTGGAATCTCTGTCTTTGGAAATTTTTAATAAAAGCTTAGAGGAAAACCTGTCAGTGATGGTCTAAATAATTTGTAGTCCTGCCTTAGTGCAGAGGTCTTGGCTAGATGACCTACTAAGGTCCCTTCCAGTCCTACGTGTCTATGATTCTATGTAAGGATTAGATTATCATTTCAATTAGACCCACACCAATACAGAGGAGCACCTTCACATGGGCAGCAGGTATAAGCAGCCAGGGCAGGCTAAGCCTCTCCAAACAGGATGTGGTGCATTTCCCTTTGGAGGTGCGCTGACCTGCCGCATTTGGAGCACTGTCACCTAAAAAGCATCTGGGCGATAGTCCTGCCCAAGCTCTGCCCCTAGGGCCCCCGCCTGCTGGTCCTTTTCCCGCATGACCCACCTGTTTTGCTCCTCTTCCCACCCCTGCTCTGCCTGTTCCCACTGAGAACCCCCTCACCAGCCACTCAGAGTGAAGAGGCATGATCAGCGCGCAGAGGGTCTCGGTGGAGTGGGTGAAGAGGTGCGATCAGCAGGGTGGGGGGGGCTTGGCGTGGGTCAAAGAGGCATGAGTGGCAGGTGGGAGGGCCTTTGGAGAGGGGGTACAGAGGTGGGCAGGAGGGCCTCAGGGTGGGGGCAAACAATCATTGTTGCTGTGAGAACAACCACTGCTGGCTAGTTCACACAAAGCCTCTAACATGCAAAATCTGAATTACATGAATGCTCTGGCCAGTCACTCATGAATTACCTTACAGGACAACGACACCAGCAAACTCCCAGTCCCAGACTTGTTCCCAAAAATGTGTGTCTTTTACTGCCCAGAACCCTTCTGGACTATGGATGCTTTGTCAATGGAAAATGACATCACAAACCAAGTTATCTCAGTTGGAGGTTCCCAAACACATGGGTTTAGATAAAACAAATTTAACAAGTTTATTAACTACATAAAGATGGAATTTAAGTGATTACAAATAATGAAGCAAAAAAGTCAGAATTGGTTACTGTCATAGGTTTGTTCCCCACTTTGAACTTTAGCGTCCAAAAGGTGGGGACCTGCATGTACCCTTCTAAGCTTAATTCCTAGCTTAGATCTGATATCACTGCCATCAAACAAAAATATAGTGTTTTGGTTCACTTTCCATTCCCCACAAACCTTCCCTGGGGAACCCAAGACCCAAACCCCTGCGGTCTTAACACAAGGGGAAATAAACCATTCCCCCACCTTTCTCCTCCCAGACTTTCCCTCCCTTGGTTACCCTGAGAGGCTACACTGACCCAAACTCCTTAAAAAACAAAGAGGAATTTACCATCACCCTCTTTTTTCCCCCCACCAATCCCTGGTGAGTCCAGACCCAATTTCCTGGATCTTAAAACAAAGAAAAATCAATCAGCTTCTTAAAAAGAAAGCTTTTAATTAAAGAAAGAAAAAGTAAAATTTATCTCTGTAAAATCAGGATGAGAAAAGGTTTACAGGGTATTCAGTTCATATAACCTAGAGGGACTCCCTCCCCCCTTCTAAGATTCAAAGTACAGCAAACAGAGGTAAAAAATCCTTCCAGCAAAATACACATTCACAGGTTAGAAAACAAACATAAGACTAATCCACCTTTCTAACTAGTACTTACTATTTTGAACATATAAGAGACTGTTTCAGAAAGATTGGAGAAACCTGGTTGCACGTCTGGTCCCTCTTAGCCCCACGAGCGAACAGCCCCCAAAACAAAGAACACAAACAAAGACTTCCCTCCAACAAGATTTGAAAATATGTTGTCCCTTCATTGGTCCTCTGGTCAGGTGTCAGCCAGGTTTACTGAGCTTCTTAACCCTTTACAGGTAAAAGATACATTAACCCTTAACTATCTGTTTATGACAGTTACAAAGAAAATAAAGAACAAAAGAATATCTAATTTAGCAAGGTAAATATCTAATTTAGCAAGGTAAATACATTTAAAATACATTTAAAACAAAGGGGTTTTTTTTTGCAACACATGCTCTTTTCAGCCTTTTACTGTCTGGAAGTCTCCAAGCCAGAACTCATCCCCCAGTTTAGTGTTTTTGAGGTGTTTTTGATGCCATGAGCAGAGAGAAAGGAAGGACGGAGAAGGGATCTATGTTGTTTGTTATCTATTCTTATACTATTCCCTGCAGTTTGAGGATTATCTCCAGTTGAGGTTCAGGCAACAGCCAGTCTGTTTACACAGGACCCCAGCTGTTTCCATTGCCAATATGTACATTTCTCAATTATACCCTTCTTTCTGCCAAACTACAGCTGCTTACCTAGATGACAGACAACTGGATTTTGTGACATGTGGCTGAGCTTTTGGTTAGCCCTTTGTTTCCAGGGAACTAATCTGAAGCTGTTTTTTTCTAAACTTGGAACATACAGTAGAATCTTATAATTTTACATATAATGCTACCATACATATTTTATCAGTATAATAATTGTCGAGCTGGTTATGAGTTTTCAAGTAATACCTCACAAGACATACTTGGTAGAAAATTTACTTTTGTAAAAAGGGTGAACATAAGAGTACCGTTTGTCACCGTCAGTATTTCTGAAACAAACTCTTTTCAGAGTTTTCAACATTCTCACAAACCAGAAATCCCACAGTTTGGCCAGCTTGACTTACAAGTTTTGTTTGGTCTAATGCTATGCCATATTGCTTAGCAAATACTGACATTCATTCATCACCAGTCAGATCAACCTCCTGGCCACTTAACAGTAACAATCCAAGAACTGAGGCCTCACCAGAAAACAACAAAGTACAGTGTCTTTCCTCTCCTATCTTAATTTAGACACCTGAGAAACCTGAGCAAAGCAGTGATGGCTCATTGAGAGTGGAATAGTTTTATGAAGCTGCAGCCCAAGTCTGTTAACATTCAGGAAGTGAACTTTGGTCTACCTATTCTCTCAAAAAGGGGGTGGGGGACTAACAGTGAGGTGGAAAAATTTGCAGATGATACAAAACTACTCAAGAAAGTTAAATCCAAAGCAGACTATGATGAGTGACAAAGGGATCTCATAAAATTGGGTGACTAGGCAACGCAATGGCAGATGAAATTCAATATTGATATATGTAAAGTAGTGCACATTGGAAAACATAACCCCAACTATACATATAAAATGATGGGGTCTAAATTAGCTGTTGCGACTCAAGTCTTTGTGGATAGTTCTCTGAAAACAACTTCTCAATGTGCAGCTGCATTCAAAAAAGCGAACAGAATGTTGGGAATCATTAAGAAAGAGATAGATAATAAGACAGAAAATATCATATTGCTGCTACATAAATCATTATATGCTCACATCTTGAATACTTGGTACAGATGCAGTCACCCCATCTCAAAAAAGATATCTTAGATGTAAGCAGAGTCAGGATGATCTCTACCCTGACATCTGGTGGTGAATTATGAATTAATTTAGGGGGCTGATCTTGTTTGCATAGGCACATCCACTCCGCCTAGCATGAGCCCACGGCAACCAAAAATGGTCACTTTGACAGCCATGGGATCCCCAATTTCTTGATTATTGGGGTAGGAGGAATAAAGTGTTGTTACCCTGATTATGTGAATGAAAGACTATGAGACTGTTTTATTATAGAGGGTCTAACCATCAACTAAGTAGCACTTGCTAGACAAGGGACATCAGTTCCAAAACTCAGTGAATTGAGAAAGGCTGGGGACAGGTATGTGTACCTGATGGTATGGGCTCCTTTTGAGGGTGTGCACACCAATTGCACTTCTCTCTCTCCTCCTCCCTCTCTCCCTTCCCCTCCCCACTGTTGAATAGCAGAGCTAATTTTGATTCCATTAGGAGTCTAGCTAGAGGCTGCTGAGCTGAATTCACTTTGGGCCAATGGTGCACCAGCACTGAGGCTCCCTTACTACAAGCTGAACTCACTAAGAGCTGAAACCACTAAAAGAGCTAAAATTACTGAGCTGAGATCACTGAGTGCTGTGTTAACTAGTAGGGGAGCCTGAAGCTATATTGCTAAGCGGCTGGCAGAGCAGTTTGCAGGACGGTTGGACCGGCGAGCGGAGCGAAGCAGAGTGGAGCTGAGCAGTTTGCAGGTACAGCTGGAGTGATTCATGGGACGGCTGGCGGAGTGAAGCAGCTTGTGGGACAGTTGGAGTGGCCCACAGAACAGCGAGTGGAGCAGAGCGGAACAGTTTGCGGGGACAGCTGGAGGAGTGGAGCCGTTCGTGGTGAAGACTGCAGCAGAACTTCACGGAGAGGCAGGGCAGTCGGCCTCAGCCCACGTAAGGTGCCCCTTAGCACCCTGTGTGCCCCCACCCCCAATTCCACCCAGGCTGGGGAAGAAAAACTCTGCAGATAAACTTTTGAACTCTGGGGCGCCACTGACAAGGGACAGAGACTTTTGGGTTGTTGGACTTTGGGGTGATTGGACTTAAGACCCTGAGGGGAAAAGGACATTACCAAGCTTACTTGGAGGTGGCTCTTTTGCTCATGGTTTGTGTTATGAATCCTGTTTGTGGTGTTTCCCCAACATAAGGCCGCATTGTTTCCCTCCTTTATTAAAAGGATTTTGCTACACTCAGACTCCGTGCTTGCGAGAGGGGAAGTATTGCCTCCTAGAGGTGCCCAGAGGGGTGGTATGTAATTGTCCCAGGTCACTGGGTGGGGGCTCGAGCCGGTTTTGCACTGCGTTATTGAAATGGAACCCCTGGATACTGAACCCGGCCCTTGTTGCTGCCAACTCAGAGAGGCAGAAGGGTTACATAAAATTGGAAAAAGGTACAGAGAAGGGCAACAAAAATGACTAAGAGTAGGGAACAGCTTTCATATGAGGAGAAATTAATAAGACTGGGACTTTCAAGTTTTGAAAATAAGCGGTTAAGAGGGGATGTAATAGAGGTCTGTTAAATCATGAAAGGTGTGGAGAATTGAATAAAGAAATATTATTTACTCCTTCACATAACATAACGCTGGTCACCCAATGAAATTAATAGGAAGCAGGTACTTTTTCACACAATACACAGTCAACCTGTGGAACTCATTGACAGGGGATGTTGTGAAGACCAAGACTATAATGGGATTCATAAAAGGATTCGATAAAATTCATGGAAGATAGGTCCATAAATGGCTATTAGGCAAGACAGTCTGGGATGCAACCTCATGTTCTAGGTATCAGTATACTTCTGTTTGCCAGAAGCAGGGAGTGGATGACAGGGGATGTATCACTCAATGATTGCCCTGTTCTGTTCATTCCCTCTGAAGCATCTGACATTGGCCACTGTTGGAAGACAGGATACTGGTCTAGATTGACTGTTGGCCTCAACCAATATGGCCGTTCTTCTGTTCTTATATGCTATGCAGGGGGTTGACTACAGGACCATAACATCCCTTTTTTGCTTTCAAATCTATGAATCTTTGAACTTTTCCCTGTGGATCTCTGCTGCTGAGCTGTGCAGGGCTCCAGGGAGTAAAATACACATGGATAAATCACCTTCCCTCAGCACAGGTCCTTGAACGCCAGTGAGGGTCAAAGTCAGCTATGCACAGCTCATCTGCTGAGAGCAACGGATTGGAATCAAATAAAGTCTTAGAGTGAAGAATGAGAGGACTTTTAGAAAGTTGTGTCTTTGGCTTGTAGATACTACTAGATAGTCAGACAGACAGACAGATAATGACTACAGAATCCTGGTGCTGGACTGAAAGAGCAACACAGTAAGTTTTCTCATTCAATTAAATTTGTCTGAATGTTAACATCCAGGGGTAGTTTAAGAACAGTAATAAGAATTATACTCAGAAGTCCTTTACATTTTCCTACCTATTTACTCATCTACGGCTGGTTAGAAATAATTTAAAAAATAAAATAAAAAATTCCCCCTACAAACAATTAAAGCTTTTCATCAACAAACCAAAACCTATTTTTCTTGAGTGTTTGGCACCTGAAAACTTTCATCTTTAAAGTTCAAATTTTAATGTTGTTTAATAATATATAATTAGAACACCCATTCATTCTCTGGCATCTCTGTTTATTTCTCTTTCAAAGGAAGGTACAGCAAAGTAACCGACATAGCTGATAGGTCACAGAATATGTGTCATACACACTAGCCCCTTTAAAAACTGGGTTAAAGTTGTACCAAGCATCCAAAGACTGTCTACTGGGGCACAACCCATGGCCACAGAGGGGGTCAACAGAACCAGAACACTTCCTGGTTCAGCAGTGTGTCCGGCGTACACAGGGGAGGCAGGTTATATGGGCTCTAAGTTGCCCGAGCACCAGGAATATTCAAGGGTGGGGGTTGTGCTCCACCAATATTTGGAGCTGGGTTTCTCCCCTGGCCCTGCCTGGAGCGGGCCCTTCCCCCTGTCCTGGAGCGTCCTCTCCCTTCCCCCCACCTTGGAGCTTCCCTGCCGAAAAAAATACAGCCCGTGCCTCTCTCCCTTGCTTGTGCTGCCAGCTGCCTACTGCTGCTTCTGCCTAAGGCTATAGAGAGCAAGGGCCGGCAGACTGTTGGAGCACCTCAGGATGGGGAGAGGGAGAGAGGAGGAGGCACACACGTGCTTGGGAGCCCTCTCTCCCATCCCCCCGCACCCACCTGGAGGAGATGCCAAGGGGACTTCCGGCCAGGAGATGGACATCTGGAGTGGACCTCACTCACCTGAGCAGCTGCTGGGGCTTTGGTGAGGTTTGACCCTATGATCCACCCCCTCCCCCCCGCAGCCCCCACTCCTGCTCAATGCTGGGCAAGAGGCAGCCCCATCTCCAGTGAGGCTAGGGTGAGGGGCAGCAGGCTGCAGCAGGGGAGGAAGGAAGCCACATGTGATGGCAGTCCCTCCCCCAGCACCCACCCACCACAGGGGAGATGGAGGAGGGAGGCTTCCTAGACCTGAGAAGCTGGGGCTTGGTTGAATTTTGTGACAACCTTTCCCCGCCCCCAGCCACCACTCCTGCCTCACGCTGGGCAAGGGGCAGCCCCATCCCCAGTGAGGCTATGGTGAGGGGCAGCAGCAGGGGAGGCCACATGTGACGGCAACCCGCCCCCCCCCAGTACCCACCATAGGGGAAGCGAGTGGGTTTCTGGACCTGAGAGTGGACCTAGGAGCATGTGCAGTGACCGTGGTGCAGAGTGAGTGTGCTGCCGTGGGGGCGGGGAGAGAGGAGGGGCCCCTCCCCTGGAGCTTGCTGCTGCCAGTGGGGGGGGGAGTCCTCTCTGGCCCTAGCCCTGGGGCAGCCTGTCTGCACCCCAAGTTCCTTATCCCCAGCCCTGCCCCACCCCAGAGCCTGCACCCCCAGCACCCCAACCCTGAGCACCCTCTTGCACTGTGAACCCCTCATCCCCAGCCCCACCCCAGAGCCCTCACCTGAGGGGAAAAAACATGCAACTTAAATTTGATGGTCAGTTTGGAGTATCATTGTGTTTAGCACAATACTTGATTATTTTACACCCTTTAAAGTATATAACTAGTCGTATAGAGGTGTTACGGAGTGGGAATGTTCTTAATGTTTTCTCTGAATACTGTGTGGGTGCCTCAGTTTCCCCTATGCATTTCTCAAGGATCTAGATGGTGGGATAAGGGGGTGTGATTGTTGTAGAGCCCTAGAGGGCCAGTGTGATGCTGTCTGCACAGAGAATGGCCGAAACCCTGTCTGTGGGCAACTGATGGCCTGGGCCGCTCTCCTGCAAGCTGCCAACTGAAGGTGTTGGAGAACAAAGAGATCAGGTGGCCTCCTAATGCCTGGAAAAGAGACAAAGGCCAGAGGAGGGAGTGTCAGTGCCTGTGCAGACTTCCGGGAAGTGCATGGTGTGGAAGGGGATGCTGGGATGCTTTGGAACTACTCCATACAAAGCCAGTCAGGACTCTGGGGGAGCCTCCTCTCTCTGAGTAGACTGTCTCCAGGGCAAGAAGCATACACCTTCCTGGGTCTGACCTCGGATCATTCAGCATGCCCTTCCACATCATGCACTTTCAGCAGCGAGTATGCCCAGGCAGGTCCTGGGGCAACCAGAGGTCCCTGCACCCCAGCTCTGCAGTTAGACGTAACTCTCAGCCAGCTGGTAAAAACAGAAGGTTTATTAGACGACAGGATCACAGTCTAAAACAGAGCTTGTAGGTACAGAAAACAGGACCCCTCAGTCAGGTCCATCTTGTTCTGGGCCTCTCCCCATTTCTCCAGCCAGCTCCAAACTGACACTCCCTCATCTAGCCTTTGTGTCTCTTCTGGACAAGGAGGCCACCTGATCTCTTTGTCCCCAACACCTTCAGTTGGCACCTTGTAGGGGAAACTGAGGCACCCACACAGTATTCAGAGAAAACATTAAGAACATTCCCACTTTGTCACAACAGGTGCAACAAAATATAATACCGTATATTGAAGCAGGCAAGTGCTGCTTCTGACTTTCCACTTTTAATTGAACCTTGTAATCTTGTGGTGCCAATGCGTTGTAGCTTCATTTTATATCGGCTTACAGGGTGGGAGCTGGGGGGCACCACCATTTGGGGCACCACCAAAAATTATACAAACCTGCCGCCTATGGACAACACTGCTGCCAGATGAGCACAAATGCTGTAAATGGGTGCACTGATCATACACATGGTAAGACACAGCCCATCCCCCAAAGACCTTACAGTCAAGTAGAGAAGACAGAGAAAGGGAGGGTAAACTGAAGTACAGAGAAGGGAAGTTACTGGTACCGTATCACACAGTAGGTCAATGCCACTGAATCACAAAACACAGACCTAAAGTCACAGCCGGAAACAATAAAACATGCAAGTAACTGAGCAATGCTACTAGTCCATCATTACATAGATATTCAGAGATTCACAGAGTCCATGGCCAGAAGGCATTAGTGTGATCATCTAGTCTGGCCTCCTGTATATTGGAGGCCAGCAAACTTCTCCAAAATAATCCCTAGAGCAGAGGTTAGAAAAAGACCTAATCTTGGTTTGAAAAGTGCCAGTGATGGAGAATTCACCACATTCCCTGTAACTTGTTCCAATGGTTAATCACTCTCACTGTTAAAAAAATATGTTTTATTTCCAGTCTGAATTTGTCTAGCTTCAAATACAGCAATTGGATCATGTTAGACCTTTCTCTGCTAGATTGAAGAGCTCATATTAAATATTTGTTCCCTCTCTAAGTAGTTAGAGACTGCCCTCAAGTCACCCCTTAATCTTCCCATTCTTAGGCTAAATAGACTGAGCTCTTTGAGGGTCTCCCTACAAATCATGTTTTCTAATTATAGAATCTTTCTTGTGGCTTTTCTCTGAACCGTCTCCAATTTATCAATATCTTTCTTGAATTTTGAGCAGAAGAACTGGACACCAGTCCCTAATACAGAGGTAAAATAACCTCTCTACTCATATTCAAGATTCCCCTGTTTATGCACCCCAGATCTCATTAGCTATTGGTCACACTGGGAGCTCATCTTTAGCTGATTATCCATCATGACCCTCAAATTGTTTTCAGTCACTGCTTCCCAGGATAGTGCTCCCCATCCTATAAGTATGGTCTGTATTCCTTATTTGCAATATGGAGTGGGAGTGGAGCTGGTATTGGGTGCCATAAAACAGTGTGTACCCAGGTAGCAGACAGCTGTGTGGTGTTAGGGTAGAATCAATACAGAAGATCTAACCCCACAGAATGCTGGGTAAGTCCTTGTCATAGTTCCCAGAAAAGTAGGAATCAGATGGCATTGGTGTTGTAGTATTTTAGTTTAATGCTCAAGAGGTGAGCCTTCTATTTATAGCAATAGGGGATCCAACTTGGCCGGAATTGGATTTTGGATTTACTCTTTTCCTTCTTTCATACTGCATTTATCAAGCCACACCATAGGCCTATTTCTCAGATGGGGTAAAGTGATGAAGCTCTGTTGACTTTAAAGGAGATGATCCAATTTACACAACTGTGATAACACAATTGAATGATTGTCAGAGGTGAGGAGCACTAACATCACCAAGCCATTGTAAGTGACGAGCGCTGTGCAGCTTTGACATTCATACAATGAGGAAGGGGAATCAGGGCCATTCTCTCTGTCACTCTAATCCTGACCATAATCTTTCTCATTCCCTCCACAGGCATCACACAATGTACTGAGGAAGAAAATGTCCAATCAAACCACTGTTTCTGAGTTCCTTCTTCTGGGATTCTCTGACATTTGGGAGCTGCAGATTTTACACTTTGTGGTGTTCCTGGTGATTTACCTGATGGCCCTGGTGGGGAATCTTCTCATCATCACAGCCATAGCACTTGACCACCATCTTCACACCCCCATGTACTTCTTCCTGGTGAACCTGTCCATCCTAGACCTCGGCTCCATCTCTGTCACTATCCCCAAATCCATGGCCAATTCCCTCATGAACACCAGGTCGATTTCTTATTCTGGATGCGTCGCACAAGTCTTTCTCTTTATCTTCTTTATTTCAGCGGATTATGCATTATTGACTGTCATGGCATACGACCGACACGTCGCCATCTGCCAACCACTGCACTATGAGAGAGTGATGAACAGGACGGCATGTGTCCAAATGGCAGCAGGTGTGTGGATCAGTGGCATTCTTTACTCTGCCCTGCACACTGGAAGCACATTTGTGATATCTTTCTGTGGAGGCAACGTGGTGGATCAATTCTTCTGTGAAATCCCCCAGCTCCTCAAGCTCGCCTGCTCTGACTCAGACCTCAGTGAAACTGGGGCTATTGTCTTCAGTGCATGCTTAGCCTTAAGCTGCTTTGTTTTCATAATTGTGTCATATATTCAGATCTTCAAAGCAGTGCTAAGAATCCCCTCTGAGCAGGGCCGGCGTAAAGCCTTCTCCACCTGCCTACCTCACCTCACTGTGGTCTCCTTGTTAGTTTGCCCTAGCATCTTTGCCTACCTGATACCCACGTCCAGCTCAGCATCAAGTCTGGATCTCTTGATGGGTGTTCTCTATTCCGTGGTGCCGCCAATGATGAATCCCATCATATACAGCATGAGAAACAGGGAGGTGAAAGGTTCATTGAGTAAACTGATAGGCTGGAGGTTATTCAGCAAGAATAAAATGTCCATATTTATCCTTTGATTACAATTTCATTCTGAGTTTCTTTATAAATATAATCATCTGATGACATTATTGCCTCCATGTGAACATACCATGCAATATCTTTATGCAGAATTAGTTATTTACACGTGTAAGAATCCAGACAAACATAACTCAAGAAAAATAAGACTTACTTTAGGTTTACACCAATGTAAATAAGATCCTCACTCACTCACTCACTCACTCACTCACTCACTCACTCACTCTATCTATCTATCTATCTATCTATCTATCATCAACCTTGCACATAAAATGAGTAGCCATAGCAAAGTCACTAGTGGGTTCTCTGGCTCTTCTTATTTTTTAGGATTAAAACTCTGATCGAGGTATCAATGCATTTGTTCTTTGTGGATTTTTTTGTTTCTTTGTTTGTCCATTTTTTAATTAATATTTTTGGAGTTGTTTGATGCTTTTATTTGTTTCTTTTTTGCAGTTATGTTTGAGGTGGGAAGGCCTGGAGAGATGGGGAGGGTTTGATTAGTGTGACATTACTCAGGGCACCATCTGGACTGCTAAACAGCCGTGTCTCCTCTGTTCTCCAACCTTTGGTGCCTCTTACACTTCTCTACTGTGAAAATAGTGACTCCTGATCAGTAAATACACAGTCTCCAGCATGTCACTTGCTCCCAGGTATATAGTATTGAGTGCTACTAGCTAGCCACTCATGAATTACACTGCAGCAGAACACCAGCAGACTCTCAGTCCCAGTCCTTCCCTCAGAAATGTGTGTCTTATACTACCCAACACACTACTGGATGACACAAGTTCATCTAAAGTTCATCATTTCATCAAAGGGAAATTATAGGCATCAGCCTTGTTGTTCCAAATGGTTTTTCCCATACACTTTAACCCAAACATATAAGTTGGATAAAACAAGAGAACAAGTTTATTAACTACAGTAAGAAAGGAAAGGTTTTAAGTGGCTACACGTAATGAAACATAAAAGTCAGAATTGATTACAAAGGAAGGGAAAGACAAAATGTAAACTAATGGCTAACTTAATGAGCTAGCTGAATTCAAAGCAAAGGCATTTCTATCATCACATGCTGCAGCAAATTTCACAGCCTGGGTCTCTTTTCAGTCTAGAACCTTCTCCCCTTCTTTCAGTGTCCTTCAGATATTCATCGTTGTCATGAGCAGAGAGATGGAAGGAGGAGTGGGGGCAAGTGTTTTCCTCCCCCTCTTTATAAATCAAATTCTTGTGCTAGAAACATCCTTGCTGAATCTTGATGGACATGAGGCTTGAATGGTCCCTGTGATGAAATGTAAATTTCTTGTTCAATCTTTCCCCTGTCCAAAAATGATTTTCACCAGCTGAGAAACTGGCCCATTACACATTTTAAATCCATGTTCTCTGTGTGTGAATTGAAACCAAAGATGAGAGAGAAGTTCCAAACCTGTCTGCACGTTCTTAGTCCTTAATTACAAGAGTGGAACTTTTAATGGTTAAGGAGCGCTTCTTTCCCTCTACAGATTGAAGTTTGGAGTTCAGTGTTGCTAAGATTTTCTGTACCCAATCATCAGCTTCTATTAGGATGAATGGCCTGACATCTTTCTTTCTTTCTTTCTTTCTTTCTTTCTTTCTTTAGGCCAGATACTTAGTGAGCAAAAATATCTCTACCTACTCTGAAGTCAACAGAACTGTGTCAGTTTACACCAGCTCATGGTCTGTCCCTTAGTTTTTAGTGTTTGCCCTGGGATATCTCCTAATGACCAACTTTGAATACCCATGGCAGCCTCAGTTGTCGGGTCCTCTGGTGGATGCATCGCAAGACCTTTGCCCCTCACCCAAAAAAACCTCTCTGCATCCCCTTGAGGTAATTACATGAGGTTAATGAAAGAACAGGCTCTTCCAGGCCAACTGAGGTTCTGGGGCCACTGGGCTCTGAGCTATTGTAGGTCACATATCTGTGCTAGAAATACCTAGGGACACCCTGTAAATACCTATGGACACCCTTTGAGCTGCAGCCCTGGCTTGTTTATATCTTTGCAGGGATGCTGTTGTGTGAGATCCAGGGCAAGCCGTGTTCCCCCTCTTTGGGGATAGGGTTAACTAGGACAGGTTGTCAGAGTGGTGTACTCCAGAGGTGTGTTCAGAGCTGGCCTCACAGCCTTGGAGAGCAGATTCAGCTATGGACATGTGGGAAATGATGGGATTGAGTCAATTCTCCTAAAATTAAATGTTCATCTTTCTCCTTTGAATCTGTGTTTCTTTATAAATATTATCAACTGATGTCATTATTCACTCCATCAGAATAGAGCATCTACTTATGAACACTGAGTTATTTACTGGCAAATATCTAGACAAACACCACTTCAGTCAATGTAGTTAACAGAGGCTTACATTAATGTAAAAAGTTAAATCTCTCTCTCTCTCTCTCTTTCCCTCTCTCATAATTCACAATCAAACAGAAATCTGTCTGCCACAGTGAGAGTATGCAACAGGGCCGCCCATAGGATTCCGGGGGCCTGGGGTCTTCGGCAGTGGGGGGCCCTTCTGTTCCGGGACCCGCCGGTGAAGTGCCCCGAATACCCACGGCAGGGGCCCCCCGCCACCGAATTACTACCGAAGCGGGACCCGCCGCCGAAGTTCAGCTCGGTCTTCGGCGGTAATTTGGCGGTGGTGGGCCCCCACCGCAGGTCTTTGGGGTACTTCGCCGGCGGGTTCCGGAACAGAAGGGCCCCCCGCCACCGAATTACCGCCGAAGAGCGAGCTGATCTTCAGTGGCGGGTCCCGCTTCAGTGGTAATTCGCCGGGGGGGGGTCCTTCCGCTCCAGGGTGGAAGGACCCCTGCCGGCAAAGACCGGGAGCCGAAGAAGCTCTTGGGGCCTGGGCCCCGCAAGAGTTTTCCGGGCCCCCCGAAGTGAGTGAAGGACCCCGCTCCAGGGCCCCCGAAAAAACTCTTGTGGGGGCTACTGTGGGGCCCGGGGCCTGGGGAAAATTTCCCCTCTTGCCCCACCCCCTCTGGGCGACCCTGGTATGCGATAGAACAAGCAATGGTCATATTTATCTTCCTATTCAATCTTACACTCTACTTTTATTTACTGTATGCATACATGTACACAGCCATGCACTAAGATAGTATTTGAGTAATTATTATTAATATCAACATCAGCAGCCTGAAAATTCAGAAATCCTTCAAGTTTGATGTGACTAGATTTACACTGGATGGTACACGGACTACCAGATCAGTGCATGTAATGGCACTTTTCCACTTACACCAAGATTGGAATAAAATTACCCAAAAAGTAATTTACACCAGTGCTTATGTTACTACTGGATTTAGCCCCAAATCTCTGGGCCAAGACTTTGTCAGTATTGAATCAATTTTTATCAATGGAGCTGCTCTTCACTGGCATGGGTCTAGAGGAGATGGGAATCTCACCCTTACATCTCTGTTGTTGCAATTTCTCCACGATGCCTTCAGCCATATTTAGATTCTTTGGTGTCTTAACCATTGTCAAAATCCTGATCACTTTGAAGTGAGTGGATAAATCTCATTGACTTCAATGGGATCCAAATCTGGCCTTATTCTGCAGACTGAATTTGTCCATAAGAAACAATGGAAATCTTTCTCTTAAAAAAAACATTTCCATCCTACTGAGGTTAAGCAGAACATGGATTTATTTATTTAGGTTTAAAACAATGTCTAACACATCATGACTAATACCATTCAATCCCAGCAGCATTAAAATAATCATTGAAACCAGAATTCAGCCATCTAGACAGCTCCCGAAAATCTTTTCCACCTCTTCATCATTGTAGGAAACAAACTTTAAGCTATCCCTCCAAAAAACCATTGACATCCTGAATACATGACAAAACTTGTATACCTCCATCAAACCAAACATTCTCCCTCCCTCCAAAAAAGGAAGAAAAATAAATTGATTTATTGATAAAATAAAACAAAACAAAAGAAAATAACACAGACAAACAAGCTGTGCAGTCACTGATCTGTCACGAGTATATCCTATCATTGGGTCCCACATGCTTCTAAGCCACTGGATCTGGGTAGTGTCTAGGGATTGTTTCTAGGTCTGGACCTCTAGGACACTGTGATGCCTTGTACCTCAGGGGAGCACCCTACACCCCCAAGTTCATCTTTATAAAATGGTTGTGTGGTGTCCAATGCAAAGTTTGTTATATTAGGTGTCTTTGGAGGGCTCATAGTGCACTAAGCATGGTTGTTGTAGTTACGTTATAGTAATTGTTACAGTAATGTTGTAGTAAGGTTATGTTATAATTTCATTAATTGAAAATGTATCCTCATGGCTTAAAGCAAGCCCATGCAATAACTCTCCAAGAAAAGAGAGGCAGTTCACACCTCATCAGATCAGGATGGGACGGGCACAGCCCAGCCTCACAGGAACAAGAGACAGTGGTTTAGGCAGCAAAGGGGAAATCTGTTCGACCCTTGAGGAAGTTACTCCCTTCCTTTGGGCAGTTTGGGACTGTGATGAGGTAATGCTCACCTGACTGTGAAGCGCGGGGAGGAACAAAGCCAAGAGGAAAGAAAGGCCATGGGAGAGACATTTTGCCATGCTCTCTCTCTTCCACCTACATCTAAAGACACCACCACCAAGAGATTGAAAAGTTGATCAAAGGGGAGAGCCTGATAGAAAAGTAACCAGCCGGCCTGTGGTGAGAAGAATCTTAGTTTTTAAGGACATTGAAAGTGTTCAAATCAACTTAGAATGTGTTTTGCTTTTATTTCATTTGACCAAATCTGACTTCTTATACTTTGACTCATAATCACTTAAAATCGATCTTTATAGTTAATAAGTCTGTTTGTTTATTCTACCAGAAGCAGTGTGTTTGGTGTCAGAGGCTCCCCTTCAGATAACAAGCCCGATACATATCAATTTCTTTATTAAACTGACAAACTTATATAAGTTTGCAGCATCCAGTGGGCATAACTGGACACTGCTAGACTGAGGTTCCCAGGATTTTGTCTGGTACTGGAGATAGAGGCTGTGGGTGAACAGCCCAGCAGTGTAGGTTCTCACAGCAGAACAGGGTACGGCTGGCACCCAGAATCAAGGATTGGAGAGTCCTAGCAGATGACTGGTCCACACAACACCAGAGAGGAATGTCACAGACATCCGCCCAAGCTCAGAGCTCTTGCCTGATGCCATTCTGTCACCATGAGGGGCCAACATCCAGCTGCCCTAGAACACAGAACCACAGAATTGAGTTCATCTGACCCACCCCTTCCAGCAACTTACCCATGTTCCATCTGACTTCCACCTAGGCTGTAGGCACCTGGGGCTTCTAGTTTACATTTTCAAGGACAACATGGCAGGCAAGCAAAGACCACAGGCTCAGCAAAGGGATTTCTTAACCATAGAGCTCTTGAGATCTTTGAGACCTCTACAAGTCCTGAAATGGTCAGCCCCCTGCCTCCAATAGGGTCCCCGTCTCTGTGCCATCTGCTCACATCCTGTACTTTGCATATCCACCTTGCATCCCTTGTAATCCTTCTTGTGGATCTCCTGTGTAGAAAAAAATAAAATTCTTGCACGCGGTTGCAGCAGTAGTTGAAAGACAAACAAAGTTGATGTCTCCAGATTGCAGTCTTGATGGCTCTGAGTGAAAGTCCGTCAGTGAAGTCTGGAACACCTGTTCTGAGCAGGGCATCTCTTCTGAAAGTAGCACAATAGATTGCCCTTGGACAAGTGCAGACTTGTGCAGTCGCTGTGGCAATATTTCCACTTGGGCTATGTCTACCTTGCAGCTAGACACCCATGGCAGACCTAGGGCAGCTGACTAAGATTTGCAGACTTTGGGCTAAGGGGCTGTATAACTGCAGTATAGAAGTTCAGGTTCTGGCTGCAGCCCAAGCTCTGGGACCCTCCCACCATTCTGGGTCCTAGACCCCAGGCTCCAGCCCAAACTTGAATGTCTACACCACAGTTAAACCACCTCTTAGCCCATGACCTGTGAGACAGAGTCAGCTGGTACATGCAAATAGGGGTGTCTAATTGCAGTGCAGACAGACCCACTTAGTGCCACATAGAGTTCATGATCTGAAACCATCCTATTGCACTCTATCACACAAGACAAAAAAAACCCAAAGGTCATCCTTCCCCCAGAATTTTTACCCACAAAAAGGAGACGATCCAGAGACTTCTTGTAATAACTGGGACTACAAATGTATCGTGATGGTAAGATCAGTTGTGAAAGTTCTGGGGAAATTCATAAAATGTCACCATAATTTCTATTAACCAATGTTAATGGGAAAAGGTGCAAGAAAACAAGAAAGAGAAACGGGATTAGTTTCTACTAAAAAGGCCACATTGACAGTATCCAGGAACTGTTAAAATTCTATTTGTTAAAAACAGATGATGTGGTGAGAGAAGTTAATGAACCAAAATGGGAGTGTCTAATATTAGGTGTAATTGGTGGACACTATGCAGGCAACAGGCTATTCCACCCATCATTCACTTTTTAAAAGCAAAAAGAACAGAAGAAAGTTCCTGGAGCGAGCTTCACCATCATGCCAGCCCCCACCCCCATTTCCTACAATCCCAGACCATATTTGTTCTAATGCTGAGGGATGTCCTGATCAACTCACGCCAGAGAGAGAAATTCAGATGACCTTGCTATCCCTACCCGCTCTAGCTGAATTCCATGTACCGCCTGAGATAAAACGGGATCATATGTGAATAACTTTGTGGTATGTGTTTTTTAAATCAGTTTAACAAAATAAATAATACAAATATTTCTGTCACAGCTGCAGAATTTCACTACCTGAGTACGTTAGAGGGCCCTCTATAGTTGGAGCTGTGGGTCGTGTGAACAGCAGCACAAATACAGCTCTCATGTGAATTGGCCTCTTATGGCAGGGCTGCATTTGACTCACTGAATGCTGCAAATTCTGTAGTCCCACTGCCTTGTAGAGGGGGAACTGTTTGCTATTCTTTCTGGCATTCTTCAGCACCTGGGATGCTGATATCTGTGTGTGTCATGCTGCTGAGTTAGGATAAACACCATGCCACACGGATAGGTGGGGTAGAGAGACAGAGATCGCTGCTGGCATGGAGAGAGAATGGCGTGTCACTGCCATCCTCAAAATGTGTGAGCCCCAGAGCGATGGATGAACAGGGGGAAGATTAAGAGTCCACCACCTAACTCGCTCGCAGCTACCAATCCAGTGCGCAAGCTCACAAAAAAGAGCCAGATGGTTGGGGCAAAATAATATGGATTCAAAAGTGTGTAATGGGCCAGATCCCCAACTCATGTAAATCGGCCAGGGGCGACTCCAGACCCCAGCACGCCAAGCGCGTGCTTGGGGCGGCATGCCACGGGGGGCGCTCTGCCAGTCCCCGGGAGTGCGGCAGGCGGCTCCAGTGGACCTGTCGCAGGCGTGCCTGCGGAGGGTCCACTGGTCCTGCGGCTTCAGTGAAGCATCCGCAGGGTCCCCTGTGGGAGGTCCACCGGAGCCACGGGACCAGCGACAAGCAGAGCGCCCCCCGCAGCGTGCCACCATGCTTGGGGCGGCGAAATCGCTAGAGCTGCCCCTGAAATTGGCCATAGCTCAATTGAAATCAGAGGGCCAGACCCTTAGCTGGCGTAACTAGCCCCAGGTAGTCAATGGAACTGTGTGACGGAGTCAAGGTCTGATGTTCTGGACCTGCTCTGCATGAAGCCAGACAGGACTCTGGGTTAGCATAACTCCCCTCAGGGTACGCTGTCCAGGGCAAAAAATTCCATGGCTTAAGCCTTCCTGTTTGGCATTCAACATCCCTGTTCACACTGCACACTTCCCCTTGGTGGGGAAATCAGAAGGCCTTGCAGCCCAACTCCGCAGTCAGACGTGACTCTCAGCCAGTGTTGTGAAGCAGAAGGGTTTACTGGTAGACAGGTACACAGTGTAGAACAGAGATTGGTAGCACAGAAGTCAGGGACTTTCAGCAAAGTCTGTCTTGGAGGGACACTGGGCCAGATGGCCTGGACTCCCCGCTCTTCCAGTCCTCCACTGCAGACAGCCCCAGATCCCTCTGCCTAGCCTCTGACACACCCATTGCTTCTCCTCCAGTCTTTGTCCTGCTTCCCCAGTAATGTGTGACCTGGTCACATCCCACTCCTGGTTATGAAGGGCGTCGGCCATCACCTACATGCAGACCGCTGA
This sequence comes from Mauremys mutica, assembly GCF_020497125.1. NCBI lineage: Eukaryota > Metazoa > Chordata > Testudines > Geoemydidae > Mauremys > Mauremys mutica. Next base: position 42,183,618 of record NC_059084.1, read on the forward strand.
GCAGCCTGACCTGCCCTGAGGGTCGCAGGAAAAGTCACACACCCAGTTCCCACCACCTTGGCCTTGGTGCAATATGCAGTGAAACTGAGGAGCACACAGTATTAGTATAGAGCAGTAAGACTCACATGCAACATAACAAGGTGAATAAAACCCCACTTCATCTCAAACTGTATCAATTTACACCTACTCAGGACATGGCCCTAAGTCAGGGGTGGGCAAACCAGCCATCTAGCCAGCTGTTTTAAACCAGCCCTCAAGCTCCTGCTGGGGAGTGGGGTCTGGGGCTTGCCCCTCTTCAGGCCTCCAGCACTCCAGCTGGGGAGCAGTGTTGGGGGTTTCTCCATGCTGCTCCACCCAGCTCCATGGGCCCCCTCCAGTTCCTATGAGCTCCAGTGGCCCTGCTCCAATGGCCCCCTCCAACGCTCCAATGGGAGCAGTAGATGAGGTGCCTGTGAACGTGAAAGCATGCAGAGCCACCTGGCCGCGCCTCCGCATAGGAGCAGGAGTAGGAACATGCTGCTGTTTCCAGGAGCCACTTGAGGTAAGCTCAGGTGGAGCCTGCAGCCCTGAGCCTCTCCCCACACCCCTACCCCCTGCACCAGCCCATCCCACCCTCCAAGCCCCTTGGACCCAGCCCAGAGCACCCTTCTCCACCCCAAACTACTCATCCCCAGCCCCACCCCAGAGCCTGCACCCCCAGCCAGATCCCTCATCCTCTCCTGCACCCCAAGCCCAATTTTGTGAGCATTCATGGCCTGCCATACAATTTCTATTCCCAGATGTGGCCCTCAGGCCAAAAAATTTGCCCACTCCTGCCCTAAGTGTTCAATCTTTGCCTCTGGGTATTTCTTAGTGACCAACATGTAGCAGCCATGGCAGCCTGAGTTGTGGGTTCCTTTGGTAGCTGCATCCCAAGTGCTGCTTGTGCAATGTAGGAGAAAAACAAAATCCCTGCTCCCCCAGAGGAGGACAGTATTGAAGGAACAGGCTATTCCAGGCCAGCTGGAGTTCTGATGCCACTAGGCTCTGAGCTATAGTATGTCACACATCTGTGTGACAAATATGTACTTCATTCTACAAACACCTTGGGAAACGCTTTGGGCCTCAGCCTTGCCTTTTTTTTAGCCAGGAGTCTTTCTAGGGATTCTGCCATCATGTGAGATCCAGGTTAGGTACTGTTTCCCTCTGTGGGGTTAGGGTCAGGTAGGTCAGGGTGTTGTGGGGTTTGCTCCTGAGCTGATATCAGGATGGGGCTCACATCCCTGGAGACCAGATTCAGATATTTAGCCCCAGAGCAGGGACATCCTGGGCTGTGACTGTGTTTGAGTCCTACACCAGCCAGGAACAGCTCAAGAACTGGGGAGGGGGTTCAGTCCTTGATCCCAGTTAGTCCTTTGTCTCTCAGCCAAAGCTGCCCAAGGAGGGGAGCAGGGAGCACCCATCTGTGGAGTGGCTCTCTGTCTCCTTCGAACTGCAGAGAGGCCCAGCAATTCAGGACATCCAGCAAAGGTACCTGGCAACAGCTGCTGGATAATTCATTGATGAGTGATAGATAGATAGATAGATAATGACCAATGAATCCTAGCACTGGAGGATCAAATGCATCAGAAAGTGGGAAAAATTCTACAAAGACCAACACAGTACATTTTACTCTTTCAGTTTAATATTTTACTCTATTAATATTACATATCAATACAGAAGGCATATTTAATAACAGAAACATGTATTGTAGTTGGAATTATTACATACTTTTGCTCTCACTTTAGTCAAACATCTACAGCCTGTCAGATTTATTTTTCAGCAGAAAATTTTGACTTTTTATAGAAGTTCCAAAAATCTCTAATTGTTGTGGGATTTTTTTGCTAACTGAGAAACAAATATTTTCAGCTAACGTGCTGAATACTGGACAATTTCATCTGACATCCCCCTCCTCCACATTGGGTTTGATATTAAGCAAATTTTCATAGCAAGGCTCAGCTGTCCTCTCTATCTGTCTGTCTAAACTGAGGCACAGGGAGGGCTATCCCTTTCCTAATGATTCCCAATATTCTGTTCACTTTTTTGTCTGCCGCTCCTATAAGCACATCCATTGTCATTGAACTTCCATTGAGAAGGTGTCTCAGATGAAGGAGGGAATTTCTAGCCCAAACCCAGAAGCGATACCCAAGAATAGCCAAGAGCTAAGTGATCAGGACACTTGTCTGGGCTTCTTGAAATCAGGCAGAGCTGGAAATGGAACCTAGGCATCCCACAGACCATGCTAATGTCTGACCCATCCCTGTATTTTGCCCAATGAACATTAAATTATTTATAGAAAGTGGGAGAGGGCTAACAGCCGAAACTGAGAGAGAAAAAGCCCAAGATTATTTACAGTCTTGGTGGATAGGATATTAACTTAAAACGTGGGAGACCCTGCTTCATGCACCTGCTCTGAATCAGGCATAATTGGCAATTATTTGGAATCTTGTAGTCCAGGGAAAGGAATCTTTCATCATCTAAAGAAAGGGTCCCTCCAGGGCAGGGGAGAGGAATGTATCCAAAGAGGAGTAAGCATGGACTTTTAGATGTTCTACTTAAAAATGCAAGACTGCAGACCTTTGGGCTAATGTTTCTGGTCAGATAGGGTTAGGGTGATATAAAGAAAAAAAGAAGGCAAGAGGACATGGGAGAAATCTTTTTGTTTTAAGTCTGGGATATTCAAAGGGATAAAAGAAATTTAGGTGCCTAACTCCCCTTGGGTAATCAATGGGAGTTGGACACCTGATTCCCTTAAGCTTTTCTTAAAGTCCCAGTCATTTGCAACATCCTCGAGTAAAAGTCACTGTATTTTTCCAGATTCTGCAGCACCCACAGCCCCTTGTTTCTGCTCTAATTGCTCAGGATGCTGCAGAGTCAGTTACAGGTCCCCCCACAGGGCCAAGCCCATCCCTGGTCCCTCTCCATGGAAATCAGTAGATTTGTACCCAAGATTTGCTCCCTGATGTTGAGCTGGTTTCTACTCAATGCCTTTGTAATGCCCACTGGGGATAATCACAGCTCTGTGTTCCCTGTGGGAGTTTCCTAAGGGATTCCAAATTCAGCATCCTTGATTACTTTGGTTGTTATTAGTACATGAATCCCTGGGTTGATGTTATGTTCCTTACACAGCATGCAGAACCTAAAGGCTGTGGCATGCAGGGAATAGATTGCACCCCAACAAGGGGTCCTGACAGAGCAGGACAGTCCTTGGCCTTAGCCCCCACTGACCATTTGAAAAGAGTTGGTTTCTCAGTTCATGCCCAATTTCCATGTGAATGCTGCAGACAGGATGGGACAGGCTGGCTCAGGAGAGAAGAAATGAAGTAGCTGCTTTCACCTCTAGGTCACCTGTTCTAACTCAGCCCCAGAAAGCTGTAGATTGTTTTTGTATCTTATTTTTTTGGACATATCATGACAGCACCCACCAAACATCCCATCCATCCAAACTGGGACCAGGTCACCCCCTGTGGGCAGCCTCAGCAGAGATCAAGGACCAGCTCTGAACAGAGAAGACCATCCTAAATCTGGGAGAGGGTAGTTCAGGCTCCCAGTTCCACTGATTTCACAGCCTCTCCATGGAGACTGTGATAGCCGTCAAAGGGGACAGTTGTTGCCAATCAGACTAGTGGTGGGTTCAGTAGGGATAGGCCATGGCCTAGAACCAGAACCTCATCTCCTAGGACTGAGCTTTGGGAAAGTGTGGAGCCTAGTACAGAGTCCTGTGTCTGAGCTAGACCCAGCTCTGTTCCATGTGCAACGTGGCATATTCCTGCTACTCCTTCCTTCAGCCAGACAACCCTCACCTCTTAAATAGCAGGGAAGACTCAGTCCTGATACCATTGAAGTCAATAAAGTTGGAGCTCCTTAGGGAAGAAGGGATCATTTTAATAATGTAATCTGACTCCCAGTACAGCACAGGCCAAAGAATTCCCCCAAAATAATTCTTGAACCAGATCTTTTAGAAATCCATCCAATCTTGATTTAAAGTATCAGGAGGTTAGTATGTATCCACAAAAACAACAAGGAGTCTGGTGGCACCTTAAAGACTAACAGATTTATTTGGGCATAAGCTTTTGTGGGTAAAAAAATTTCACTTCTTCAGATGCAACCTTGACTTAAACATTGTCAGTGATGGAGAATCCATCACTACTGTTGGTAGGTTGTCCCAAGGGTTACTAATCCTGACTATTAAAATTCACACCTTATTTCCAGTCTGAATTTGTCTGACTTCAACTTCCAGCCATTGGGAGCTACTTAGACAAGTTAGAGGTCTTCAAGTTGGCAGGGCCTGATGAAATACATCCTAGAATACTTAGGAACTGGCTGAAAAGATCTCTGAGCCGCTAGCAATTATCTTAGAGAACGTGGAGGATGGGAGAGATACCAGAAGACTTGAAAAGGGCAAATATAGTATGTATCAATAAAAAGGAGAATGAGGACAATCCAGGGAAATAGAGACCAGTCAGCTTAATGTTGGTGCCTGGAAATATAATGGAACACAGCGTCAAACATACTATTTTTGAGCACCTAGGAGAAAATCAGGTAATAAGTAACAGTCAGTATGCATTTGTGGAGAATGAATCATGTCAGACCAACCTAATATCCTTCTTTGATAAGGTGACAAGCCTTGTAGATGGAGGAAAGCAGTAGATGTGATATATCTTGACTTTGGTAAGGCTGGTAATACTGTCTCACATGACTTTCTCAGAAATAAACTACAGAAACATAGCTTAGAAGAACCTACTAAAAGGTGGTTTCAGAGTAGCAGCCGTGTTAGTCTGTATCCGCAAAAAGAACAGGAGTACTTGTGGCACCTTAAAGACTAACAAATTTATTTTAGCATGAGCTTTCATGAGCTATAGCTCACTTCTTCGGACGCATAAAATGGAACACACAGACAGGAGATATTTATACATATAGAGAACATGAAAAGGTGGAAGTATGCATAACAACAGGAAAAGTCTAATCAATTGAGATGAGCTATCATCAGCAGGAGGGGAAAAAAAAACTTTTTGAAGTGATAAGTAAGATGGCCCATAGAAGGTGTGAGGAGAACTTAACATAGGGAAATAGATTCAATTAGTGTAATGACCCAACCATTCCCAGTCTCTGTTTTGGCCAGTGGTAATTGTATCTAATTTGCATATTAATTCGAGTTCAGCAGTTTCTCTTTGGAGTCTGTTTTTGAAGTTTTTTTGTTGCAAAATTGCCACCTTCAAGTCTGGTACTGAGTGGTTAGAGAGGTTGAAGTGTTCTCCCACTGGTTTTTGAATGTTATGATTCCTGATGTCAGATTTGTGTCCATTTATTCTTTTGCGTAGAGACTGTCCGGTTTGGCCAATGTACATGGCAGAGGGGCATTGCTGGCACATGATGGCATATATCACGTTGGTAGATGTGCAGGTGTACGAGCCCCTGATGGTGTGTCTGATGTGATTAGGTCCTATGATGGTGTCACTTGAATGGATATGTGGACAGAGCTGGCATCGGGCTTTGTTGCAAGGATAGGTTCCTGGGTTAGTGTTTATGTTGTATGGTGTGCGGTTGGTGGTGAGTATTTGCTTCAGGTTGGGAGGCTGTCTATAAGCGAGGACTGGCCTGTCTCCCAAGATCTGTGAGAGTGAGGGATCATCTTTAAGGATAGGTTGTAAATCTTTGATGATGCGCTGGAGAGGTTTTAGTTGGGGGCTGTAGGTGATGGCTAGTGGCGTTCTGTTATTTTCTTTTTTAGGCCTGTCCTTAGTAGGTGGCTTCTGGGTACTCTTCTGGCTCTGTCAATCTGTTTTTTCACTTCAGCAGGTGGGTACTGTAGTTTTAAGAATGCTTGATAGAGATCTTGTAAGTGTTTATCTCTGTCTGAGGGATTGGAGCAAATACGGTTGTATCTTAGAGCTTGGCTGTAGACAATGGATCGTGTGGTGTGTCCGGGATGGAAGCTGGAGGCATGTAAGTAAGTATAGCGGTCAGTGGGTTTCCGGTATAGGGTGGTATTTATGTGACCATCGTTGATTAGCACAGTAGTGTCTAGGAAATGGACCGCTTGTGTGGATTGGTCTAGGCTGAGGTTGATGGTGGGATGAAAATTGTTAAAATCACGGTGCACAAGTGGCTGGAACCATATTTGGGCAGTAGTTATCAATGGTTCACAATTGAGCTGGAAGGGAATATTTATTGTGGTCCCTCAGGGATCTGTCCTGAGTCAGGTTCTATTCAATAACTTCATAAATGATTTGGTTAATGGCATAGAGGTACACTTATAAAGTTTGACACTGATACCAAGCTGAAAGGGGTTGCAAGTGCCTTGGAGGACAGGATTAGAATTCAAAATGATCTTGACAAATTGGATATAGGATCTGAATTAAATAATATGAAATTCAATACAGGCAAATTCAAAGTACTACACGCAGGAAGGAACAATCAACTGCACAAATACAAAATGGGAAATGACTGCCTCGGAAGGAATACTGCAGAAAAGGATCTAGGGATTATAGTGGATCACAAAGCAATGTATTACTGTTGCAAAAACAGTGAACACCATTCTGGGATATATTAGTAGGAGTGTTGTAAGCAAGACAAGAGAAGTCTCTTGCTGTAGATAAGAGATTTCTTGGTGTGTTCAGAGTGGACCCAGGCAGAACCATCATATCTGGGCACATCACTCTTACTGAAGGAATATCAGGACTCCTAGAAACCATCCTCAAACCACACAAGGGGAAAGCTTCCTCCACAACTGACTTCCTCCACAAATTCCGCAGCATTAACAACCTCTCTCAGAACACCATCCTTGCTACCATGGATGCCATCTCCCTATACACCAATATCCCTCACAATAATGGCATAGCTGCCTGCAACACATATTTACAACACAATGGACAACCCTCAGATATCCCAAACACATCATCATATTCACCCACTTCATCCTCACCTATAACAATTTCACTTTCAACACCTTTTTTTTTTTTGGTCTAAATCATGGGAACTACCATAGATACCAGGATGGCTCCCCAATTCACCAACCTCTTCATGGGTCACCTTGAAGAAGAATTTCTGGAGAAAAGCACCATAGTAAGATGGACCGAAGAGACTTTTCCAGATCTGTGGACTGCCCTCTACACCGACCCCATGCTGGTAACTCCAGACTGGGAGAAAGAGTTTATCTTACAACTGAGGCCTCTGAGGTCGGGTTGGGAGGGGTCCTTTCGCAAATAATCGGAGAAGAAGAACACCCAGTCCTGTTCCTCAGTAGCAAACTCCTGCCCAGGGAACGTAAATATGCTGTAGTAGAGAAGGAATGCCTGGCAGTAAAGTGGGCCATAGAAAGCCTATGCTACTATCTACTCGGACAGAGGTTTACCCTCATCATGGACCATGCCCCTCTGAAGTGGATGCACCAAAACAAAGAAAGAAATGCAAGAGTAACAAGGTGCTTCCTGTCACTATAATCCCCCCCTTTAGAGTACAACATAGGCCCAGAATCCAGCATAGCAACGCTGATGGCCTGTAGAGGGTGCACTGTTTGCTGACCCAGGTAGCCCAATCCCGTAGTACTGCAGGAGGAGGGGGAGGTAGAAAACAGTACAAGAAGGTTAAAGGGCCCTCCTTCTTATCAACTGAGGAGGGGTGTCAATCAGGTTCTGCTGAGAAGGGATTACCAGAGCGGTTCACTGTCTAGGCCATGGGGCTGGGGGAAGTGGCATGGACTGAGGGATGTGCTGGCTGCTGCTTCCCACCGCTCCCATTGGCCTGGATAGGCGAACATGGCCATTGGGAGCCATGATCGGCCGAACCTGTGGAGTTGGTAGGCAAACAAACCGGCCCGGCCCACCAGGGGGCTTACCCCTGCGAGCCACGTGCCAAAGGTTGCCGATCCCTGTTCTAATATAACCATGGAGGCTCCCCTGACCAGGCCAATATCTCACCAGGCCGAGACCTTTGTCGCAGTTGCACCTTGTGGCCACGTGCTGGGTGATGCAGGTCAGAGGCTACCTTCGCGGCAGTGTTCAGAAGAGGGGATTGGGGCCAGACAGAGGAAGGAGGCGAGTGAGGGAAGAATGAAGTGGTGGCCAGGACTTGCCAATGGGGAAAAGGAAGAGAGAATGAGTGCTTGGAGGTCTGAGGCCATATCTGGGGTGTGGCTGAGCAGAGGAGGGGCCTGGTGGGCAGAGGGGTTAAGCAGGGCTTTCTGAGGAAGCTGAGTCAGGAACTCTGGGTAGGGAATTGGCTCTGGGCCATGGGACAGGGAGTCTCAAAGAACCAGAAGCTGAGAGCATCTGTGGGGCACAGGGTTGTCAGAGAGGAGAGATGGGATTAGGGGCTGTGGAAGTTTGTTTTGGGGTTGGGTTGTGTGAGGCAGAGGGAGGGAGATGCTGAGGGACTAGTGTAAGAGAAGTTTAATGAGTGAAGGATGCAGCAGGGGCTGGAGACAAAGGACCTGAATCTCCTACTTAGACCAGAGATATTCTATTATACTTTTTCTAATTTACCCTGGATGGAGCGAGAGGGGAATCTGCCCCACTGTGAACATACAAGGACCCCCCCATTAACATCTCTCTTGATAGTGGGGTAAGGAAACTTGGGAACCTACTTCCATATTGGTAGCCCTCTCCTTTCCTAACTCTATAGGACTCGGTAATGGGTCAGTTCATTGACTTTTTTTACCTACTTTCACTTCCATAAAGATGTCCGTTGCTCAATGCAGTCACCTCTATATGGAATGCGGGGGAAATGAAATAAAATATTACACCGTGACGACATTTTCATTGAGAAATTAGCTCTAATGAAGTTACAGCACAAACACAGACTCAATCCCTTGATGTTCAAACACTGCTCTCAGGAAGTCAGATGGAGCATTGCCAGTGACTCCAGTGGGGTCAGGATTGGGCCTTCCTTGCTGAGAGCTGAGAGCTGTAGGGCTGAAAGGAGAAGAATATTTTGAACAGGAATTCACCACATTGCAAATGAAGCAAAGAAGGGCCCAGTTCAGACACTGGGATCAATATTAGGGTCCATGCTTCCCCACAGCTCAGGTGAGGAGGGCTGGGATGTGAAATTCTGTTTCTGGCCCTCCCCGACTGAAGCCTTCACTACTTTGATTGGAAACAATTGTCCGTGCTGATGTATATCACAGTCTCCATGGCAGGGGTGGCTCAAAACACCAGCATGCCAAGCGCGTGCCTGGGGCGGTAAACCACAGGGGGCACTCTGCTGGTCGCCGCGAGTGCGGCAGGCAGGTTGCCTTCGGCAGCATGCCTGCGGATGGTCCACTGGTCCCACAGCTTCGGCAGACCTCCTGCAGGTGTGCCGCCGAATCCGCAGGGCCAGGGACCTCCCACAGGCAAGCCGCCGAAGGCAGCCTGCCTGCCGTGCTTGGGGCAGCAAAATAACTAGAGCCGCCCCTGCTCCATAGAAAGAACATTGTGACATTCCCCATGGTACAATCTGGACAGCTGAATAGCTGTGTCCCCTCCATTCTCCCACTTGGTGTGCCTTTTACACTGTTTTGCTGTGAGATAAACCACTCCTGGTCCTGCTCACATACAGCCTCCAGAATGCAACATCATTCCCAGCTGCATTACATGAATGCTCTGGCCAGCCATTCCTGGATTACATATAGGCCGATACCAGCAAACTCCCAGACCCAGACCTTCCCCCAGAAATGTGCAACTTGTACTACCCAGCTTTCTACTGGACAATGCAAGCTCATATAAAGTCCATCATTTCATCAATGGAAAATTATATGCACAAACCTTGTTATCTCAAGTGGAGGTTAACACACACTTCAATCCAAACACACAGTGCTTTAAATGAAACAATCAAACAATTTTATTAACTACAGAAAGATGGATTTTAAATGATTACAAGTAATGAGGCTTAAAAGTCAGAATTGGTTACAAAGAAAATAAAGGTCAAAACACAGACTTATATCTGACATAGCAAGATAATCGGAGTCAAAGCAAAGGGTTTTCTCACCACATGCTTTTTACAGTCTTTTATAGATTCATAGATTCTAGGACTAGAAGGGACCTCGAGAGGTCATCGAGTCCAGTCCCCTGCCCTCATGGCAGGATCAAATACTCTCTAGACCATCCCTGATAGACATTTATCTAACCTACTCAAATATCTCCAGAGATGGAGATTACACAACCTCTCTAGGCAATTTATTGCAGTGTTTAACCACCCTGACAGTTAGGAACTTTTTCCTAATGTCCAACCTAAATCTCCCTTGCTGCAGTTTAAGCCCATTGCTTCTTGTTCTACCCTTAGAGGCTAAGATGAACAAGTTTTCTCCCTCCTCCTTATGACACCCTTTTAGATACCTTTACTATCTAGAAGCCTCCTCACCAGGATCCCTCTCCCAGTTCAGTATTTCTTCAGGCATTGTAGCTGTCATGAGCATAGAGGAGTGGAGGAGAGAGGTGATTTGTCTTGTGTGTGTTCTCTATTTTTATATCATTCTCCCCTCTTCTAGGATTATCTCCAGCTAGGGTTCAGGTGACAGCCAGTCTGTTTACACAGAAACCCTCCATCTGTGGCCAAATTTTTGCTTCGATCTATGAAAACTCATTAGGAGCACAAACAAAACTGAATTAGGGATCAGGACTTAAGAAATGATTCCTTATGAATTGTTCATCCTGTCTCAGGTATTATCCTCCTAGTTATAGGTGAGGAAAGTGAGGCACAGAGAGTTGCGGTAATTTAGTCTCATAGTTGGGTTTAGATCACAGGAGCTTAAGGTGTTTTGTCCTCCTCTCTCGAGCCCCTGCTGCCTGGCTGTATTTGTTCTCATCTTAGGGTGGAAATCTCAAGGGAGTCGAACGGATTTAATCCCCAAGATTACGTACCTTAATCCCTTAGGCTCTTTTGCAAATCCCAGCCTTCATATTTCTGAACTTCAAGAGAAGCCCAGGCTGTGGAAGCTGACAAGACAGGCCCAATATGAGGATTACAAAGGGACTCAGGCACCTAAAGAAGCTGACAGGCACCTAGTGGAATTTAAAATGACACCTAAAACGGGTAGGCGCCTAATTACCCTTGAATGGCAATAGGATTTAGCCACCTGGCTCACTTAGGAGCTTTGTTCAATCCCACTAGGCTCCTGTGTCCATTTGTAATCCTGGCTCACAGGTCGGGTGACCAGATGTCTCGATTTTACAGGGACAGTCCTGATTTTGGGGGCTTTTTCTTATATAGGCTCCTATTACCCCCAGCCCCCTGTTCTGATTTTTCACACTTGCCCTCTGGTCACCCTACTCACAAATAACACAGAAGCTGGGCTGGAGTCAGGGAACTCTGGGGGAGATTTCAAGGTCTGTGCCAGGCGGGGGGCAGGGGGGGGCAGACTACATGATTGTGACAGCCCCTCTTGGCCTTAAAATCAAGGAATCGGTGAATTTTTGTCTCTGGGCCTCTGCTGCTGAGCTGTGCAGGGCTCCAGGGGGTGAATCCCGCAAGCCCTTAGGAAATCGAGCTGGATAAATCACCTCACTGCAGCATCGCTGACAGTGCTACTCAAAGCCAGCTACACACAGCTCAGATGCAGAGAGCAGCAGTCAATTCTCAGAGTGAGGGGTGAAAGGACTCCTATAAATTTGGGCCTTTGTTTTTTATTTACTACTAGATAGCTAGATAGATAGATAGTGACCAAAGAATCCTGACACCAGACGATTTCATGCATCTCCTGTTGGGAAAAATCCACCAAAGCCAGAACAGTAAGTTTGTTATTTCAATTAAATATATCGGGGGGATTAACATACAAGAATACGAATTGCCATCAGAACTCTTTCAGGGGTTTGCTATCAATTTACTCCAATAACTAGAACTGGTCAGAAAACAAAACAAAACCATGAAATCTCTTGGTGGAAAATTTCAACTTTTCCTCTAAAACCCCCGGCTCAAAATTTACTCAGGGGTAGGCAACGGAAGACTTTGAACTGAAAAGTGTAAATTTTATGAAGAAAATGAAAATATCTTTTTTGTTTTCACTTTTCAAAGAGAACATCACAATTTTATTTAAAAAAAGGTTTTAATAAAAACCCAAATTTCTTTCTTTCTTTCTTTCTTTCTTTCTTTCTTTCTTTCTTTCTTTCTTTCTTTCTTTCTAACAAACAAACAAACTTCACCCCAAAATTTCCAGCCAGGCGTAAGCTTTAAACAAGGGTTGAGGAACTTGCTGTTTTCTAATGACACCATACTTAGAATCCCATTGATGCTATTGCATCTGTTTTGATTTATGTTTCAAAGGAAAGTAAAACTGAGTAAACGGCAAAGCTGCTACCCACAGAATTTGTTTTATACAGACTAGCACAGGGAGAGAGGTGAATGAAACAGCCAAAGCCTGTCTATCCTGACATGGCCGATAGATGGACATGGAGGAGGTCAGTGGGCGTCGAACCTTCGTGCTCCAGCACCATACCTAGTATCCAACAGTGATGCCATTTGAGCACACATTCTGTAACTAGGTGCACAGAACATACACATAGCAAGACACAACCCATCCCCCAAAGAGTTCACAGGGAAGTAGATAAAGCAGAGAAAGATATGGAAAACTGAGGCAAGGAGAAGGGAAGTGGCTGGCCCAAGGTCACACAGAAGGTCAGTGGCAGAGACAAGGATAGACCTCAAGTCTCCTGACTGTCACACAGAGCAGACACAAATTCACAGAGGCAAACGATACAACACAGCAGTAAGTGGGTGATGCTACCAACTCATCAGCTCATAGCTGTGTAAGCATAGCTGGCACTGGGTTCCATACCTCAAGGTATGGACAGACAGCAGGCTGTCTATGTTTTGCTGGGGTGGAATAATCACAGACAAATTGCCATGTAGGACACCAGGGGAGTCTATGCCATATTTCCCTGGAAAATGGAAATTAGGTTGTGCTGGTGTTTTAGAATTTCAGTTCCATGCCCAGACTGAGAGCCTGCTGTTGGTCACAATAGAGGGCCATTTTTTGCAAAGACTGTTGGATTTGGCTTGAACTTTGTTCCATCTTCTCACTGGTCTTGGCTTAAATCTTCAGATGTGTCAACTGACTCAGCTCCACTGGTTTTAGCGACATGTGCTGTTTATCATGTGACAATGCACCGGCCTAATGTTCTGATTGTCAGCGGGTGAGGAGCATTCACCTCTCCTGCTCAATGGAAGTGACGAGTGCTCTGCTCCTTTGACAGTCACATCAGGAGTTACTCTGCACAGGGGGAATTGGGACCATTCCCTCTGTTACTTTAATACTGCCCATTGCCCTTCTCCATCCCTCCACAGGCATCACACAACGTACTGAGGAAGAAAATGTCCAACCGAACCACTGTGACAGAGTTCCTTCTCCTGGGTTTCTCTGAGATTCAAGAGCTGCAGATGTTGCACTTTGTGGTGTTTCTGGTGCTTTACTTGGCAACCCTAATGGGGAATCTTGTCATCATCACAGCCATAGCCCTCAACCACCATCTTGACAGCCCCATGTACTTCTTCCTGATGAATTTGTCCATCCTGGACCTTGGCTCCATCTCTGTCACCATCCCCAAATCCATGGCCAATTCCCTCATGAACACCAGGGTGATTTCTTATTCCGGATGTATCACCCAAGTCTTTCTTCTCTTATTCTTTGCTTCAGCAGATTTTGCCTTACTGACCATCATGGCGTATGACCGATACATCGCTATCTGCCAACCACTGCACTATAAAACCGTGATGAACAGAAGAGCATGTGTCCAAATGGTGGCCATTGCCTGGATTTGCAGTATTCTGTATTCTGCTCTGAATACTGGGAACACGTTTGCGTTAACTTTCTGTGGAGGCAACGTAGTGAACCAATTCTTCTGTGAAATCCCCCAGCTACTCAAGCTCACCTGCTCTGACTCGTACCTCAGTGAAAGTGGAGTTATTGTTTTTAGTGTGTGCTTAGTCTTAAGCTGCTTTTTTTTAATAATTGTGTCTTATGTTCAGATCTTCAAAACTGTGCTGAGAATCCCCTCTGAGCAGGGCCGGCGTAAAGCCTTCTCCACCTGCCTCCCTCACCTCATTGTGATCTCCTTGTTCCTTTTTCCTGGCACCTTTGCATACCTAAAACCCATCTCCAGCTCCACATCAGGCATAGATCTTGTGGCATCAATTCTCTATTCTGTTGTGCCTCCCATGATGAATCCAATCATCTACAGTATAAGGAACAAGGAAATTAAAGCTGCCCTGTGGAAAATGATTGGATTGAGGCCATTCACCAAGAATAAAATGTCTGCCTTTTCCCCATAACCACAATGTCATTCTGTGTTTCTTTATAAATATAATCTACTGTTGACATTATTTTATCCATAAGAATGTAGCATGCAATCTATGTATGAACATTGGGGTATTTACACTGGCAAAATATAGTCAATGAAGTTAATCTATGTTTACACCAGCGTAAATAGGTTAAAAAATCTATCATCTATCTATCTATCTATCTATCTAATGATTTTATAAAGCCACCCATCACTATACTTTCTGATCAGTAGCCATAGCAAAGTCTCTAGTGTACATCCTAGAGTCTCTGTCTCTTGATTTTTGGGGATAAAAACTCTATTTGAGGTAACAGTGCAGCTGTTTGTATTTTTGCTTTTCTCTGTTTCTTAGTTTAGATAGATTTTGTAATTGATCTGTTGATGGGTTGAGTTGTTTCTTTCTTACAGGTGTTTCTGTGGAGGTGAAGAGTGTTTGGTTCGATGAGGTTGTCAATGTTTGTCATCTACAGTGTGTGCCCATGTGTCATGAACAGCATTTTGGGCTGTATAAGTAGGGGAATTGCCAGCAGATCAAGGGATGTGATCACTCCCCTCTATTCGACATTCATGAGACCTCATCTGGAGTACTGTGTCCAGTTTTGGGCCCCACACTACAAGAAGGATGTAGAAAAATTGGAAAGAGTCCAGCGGAGGGCAACAAAAATCATTAGTTGACTGGGGCACATGACTTAGGATGAGAGGCTGAGGGAACTGGGATTGTTTAGTCTGCAGAAGAGAAGAATGAGGGGGGATTTGATAGCTGCTTTCAACTACCTGAAAGGGGGTTCTAAAGAGGATGGATCTAGACTGTTCTCAGAATAAGGAGTTATGGTCTCAAGTTGCAGTGGGGGAGGTTTAGGTTGGATATTAGGAAACACTATTTCACTAGAAGGGTGGTGAAGCACTGGAATGGGTTACCTAGGGAGGTGGTGGAATCTCCTTCCTTAAAGATTTTTAAGGTCAGGTTTGGCAAAGCCCTAGCTGAGATCATTTATATGGGGATTGGTCCTGCTTTGAGCAGGGGTTTGGACTAGATGACCTCCTGAGGTCCCTTCCATCCCTGATATTCTATGAGTACTTTGATGGGATTTTCTGAGTGAGCCATAGGTTTGATTTCCACAATGACAAAGGGGCGGAAAAGAGATTTCTGTGTAGCTGAGTTCTCACTGAAATTATGTCAGAATGCTGGGATATTATTGTATTATTGTTTATATGCTGATGTGCCTAGAGTCTTAGCTATTATTATTATTATTATTATTATTTAATAAAAGTTTTAAAAATAACTACAAGTTGTGTCATTCTTGCTAGGTTGGAAGAGGCTATTTTGATGAGGAAGGTTTCCTGTTGTTTCCCAAAGAATATCTGACTTGCAATAATGAGGCCAAATCTGGATCCCACTGAAGGGTTTAGGCTTTCACGTCAAAAATATCATGATTTGGCCAATGGCTTGGAAACAAAAAGACCAATTTTTTCTAATGTCACCCTAGAGAAAGTCAGTGTGACTGAGATGTAAGGGTAATATTTCCCCTGTGAGCTATACTAGCACCAAAGCAGAGGAGTTCCATTGACATCACCGATTTAATGCCAATGAAGTTGTGGCCAAAGATTCTGGGTTAAACTCAGTATTGCTAGAAAACATTGATGTATGTGACTTGTGATAGCTAGGCTTAGAAGGATCAGATTTTTATTGATAAATGTTGATAAGTTAGTAAGAGGACCAAAACAAATTCACCATGGCTAAATAGCAAAGTAATATAGGTATGGTAGTTAGATGCAAAAAGTCACCCTTGAAACACTGGAAGTTAAATCCTACTGTGGAAAATCGTAAGGAGAATAAACCTCTGCAAGTCAACTGTAAAAGTATAATTAGGAAGGCCAAACAAGAGAACAAGAGCACTTCACAGTTTGAACCCATGGCACAGAGACAGGGCCTATTGAACAGCGGGGTTCTATTCTGTGCAAGGAGGGGCTGACCGTAGCCAGAAGTAAGAAAGACTTGCTGAGAGTAAGGGGGACTCTGCTGAGGCTGAAACACTGATGGATTTCAGACTCCCAGAAGGAGTGAGACCAGAGCAAGGGAGGGGACATCTCAGGACACTGTTTTCAAATAATGTCTAAAAACCTTTGTAAATGTGGCACCCAAGTCCTTTTGTGACTCTATCCCTGAGTGTCTGAAATCCCCTAAGAGGCTATGAACATATAAGCGTGGACACTTAGAGAGAGATCCAAAACCTTCCCAATATTGAGGGCTTTGGAAACTTCATCTGGGTGCTATCAATGGCTCCTTTCTTAGTAATGGGCTTGTTGGTGTCACTAGGCATGACTCTAGGTAACTCAGGAGGGTGGAAAACCACAGTGTCAATGAAGCCTTTTTGTAGTAGGCCTGAATGAACTAAAGTCACTCCATGTCTGACCAAAGTGCTTCCATGTTTATGTTTGAACTTTAATTGACCTAACAGGCCGGCAACAAAGAATGGTTATCAGTTACAACACCTGCACCAGAAGGTAATAACAAGGCCTGCTATAATGAGCCTGCTTGCTCAAAGAGGGAGTAAAACAAGATAACTGTTCACAGAAGAGTTACTAACGAGCTAAAGTGGTTTTTGCCAAGTATGATTTAACCTGTTTAGTGTAATTGCTATTGCAAAGTGTATTTGGTACATGGGAATAGACGGGAGGGGCAAGAAGAGGGGTAAAGGGGGATGAGGAGTGTGGGGGGAATGGAAATGCTTAGCTGAAGTTATGTATAAAGAGAGAAAAACCGCTTATATCTGTGTGCAGGATTTGAGATTGCTATGTCTCCCTTGCACCTTATTTGGGCTCAAAAAACTTGGTATTGCTTCTCCACCCTGGTGTGTTAATTAGTGCGGCGCACACCGGGCAACGAACCCCCACTGTTGCTGTCCTCGGCCCTCTGTGCCAGCAACAGGCTGAACATAGATTCCAGTATCAAATGCACATGAGCTTTGGGCATTCAAAATATAGGAAAGAAAAGTGAAGGGAAAAATTCCTGCTGCAGATGCCGGAGGAACCAACTGGGGGCAGAGTTCTTCTTGACCTGCTCCGCACAAACAGGGAAGAATTTGTACGGTAAGCAAAAGTGCATAGGAACCTGGGAGGCAGTGACCATGAGATGGTTGAGTTCAGGATCCCCTGGGAGAATAACATGAGGGGGAAAGGAGTCCAGGAGGGCTGGTTGTATTTTAAAGAATCCTTATTGAGGTTGCAGGAACAAACCATCCCAATGTGTAGAAAGAATAGTAAATATGGCAGGCAACCAGCTTGGCTTAACAGTGAAATCCTTGCTGATCTTAAACACAAAAATGAAGCTTACAAGAAGTGGAAGCTTGGACAAATGACCAGGGAGAAGAATAAAAATATTGCTCAGGCATACAGCAGTGAAATCAAGAAGGCCAAATCACACTTGGAGTTGCAGCTAGCAAGGGATGTTAAGAGTTGTCAAGGTTCCTTCCCCACTCTGAACGTTAGGGTACAGATGTGGGGGACCTGCATGAGAAGCTCTAAGCTCAATTACCAGCTTAGATCTGGTCTGGCTGCCACCACTTGCAAGAACTACTTCCCTTCCCTGGGTAGCCTTGAGAGACTTCACCAATTTCCTGGTGAACACAGAAATTGTGTTCTTAATCTTAATTGTGTTCTTGGATCTTAAAACAAGGAGAAATTAACCATCCCCCCTCCTTTCTCCTACCAACTCCTGATGGATCCAGATCCAACCCCCTTGGATCTAAAAACAAAGAAAAATCAATCAGGTATTAAGAAAAAGGCTTTTAATTAAAGAAAAGAAGGTAAAAGAAAATCCTCTGGGAAAGATTAGCATACCAGCTACTCTCACACACAACAGATTCCAAACACAGAGGATGTTCCCCTGGGCAAAAACTTAGTTACACAAAAAAATACCCAAATACCCAGTTTGACTATTCCTCTAAAGGCGCAAGACAGGTTACAAAGAAATAAAAATAAACCTATTTATTTCCTTCACTAATACTCACTACTTAATAAGAGGCTGAATTCTGGAGCTTTCCCACTCTGGTAAAAGTGAAACTGACTAAACAAAAAAAAACTTCCCTCCTTCCTTTTGAAACATCTTGTTCCCCATTGGTTCCTCTGGTCAGGTGTCAGCTAAGCTAGGTGAACTTCTTAACCTTTTACAGGTAAAAGAGGCATTAACCCTTAACTATCTGTTTATGACAAGAGTAATAAGAAGGGTTTCTTCAGGTATGTTAGCAACAAGAAGAAGGTCAGGGAAAGTGTGAGCCCCTTACTGAAAGGGACAGGCAACCGACTGAGAGAGGATGTGGAAAAAGCTAAAGTATTCAGTGCTTTTTTTGTCTTCACAAACAAGGTCAGCTCCCAGACTACTCTACTGGGCAGCACAATATGGAGAGGAGGTGACCAACCCTATGTGGAGAAAGCAGAAGTTCAGGACCATTTAAAAAAGCGGCATGACCACATGGAGCCAGATGTGCTCCATCCAAGGGTGCTACAGGAATTGGCGAATGTGATTGTAGAGCAACTAGCCATTATCTTTGAAAGAAGAGGTTCAGGACCATTTAGGAAAGCTGCATGTGCATATGGGGCCAGATGTTCTGCATCCGAGGGTGCTGAAGAAGTTAGCGGATGTGATTGTAGAGCCATTGGCCATTATCTTTGAAAACTCGTGGTGATCCAGGGAGGTCCCAGATGACTGGAAAAAAGGCTAATGTAGTGCCCATATTTAAAAAAGGGAAGAAGGAGGCTCCAGGGAACTACAGGCCAGTCAGCCTCACCTCAGTCCCTGGAAAATTCATGGAGCAGGTCCTCAAGGAATCAATTCTGAAGCCCTTAGAGGAGACGAAAGTGATCAGGAACAGTCAGCATGGATTCACCAATGGCAAGTCATGCCTGACTAACCTAATTGCCTTCTATGAAGAGATAACTCGATCTGCAGACGAGGGGAAAGCAATGGATGTGTTGTTATTCCTTGACTTTTGCGAAGTTTTTGATATGGTCTCCCACAGTATTCTTGCCAGCAAGCTGAAGAAGTATGGACTAGATGAATGGACTATAAGGTGGATAGAAAGCTGGTTAGATCATCGGGCTCAACGGGTAGTGATCAATGGTTCCTTGTCTAATTGGCAGCCTGGGATGCCCCCACATATTGTCTTCAGCTAGCTAAAGAGAGAGCCTCCCTACCCCTCAGGATAGTTGGAAGCAACTGGAACAAAGGGCAGTGGCTGCAAGGGGTGTGAGTGATTGCTGGACCCAGGCTAAAAGATTAGTCTGTAAAAGGGAACATTCTGGAACTGGTGAGGATCTTATCTGTATTGAGTTTGATTAGACACAGATCAGCACATTTTATTTTATTTTGCTTGGTGACTTCCTTTGTTCTGTCTGTTACTAAAGGGAACCACTTAAATCCTACTTTCTGTATTTAATAAAATCAGAGTATGTATTAATACCTGGGGGAGCAAACAACTGTGCATATCTCTCTATCAGTCTTATAGAGGGCGAACAATTTATGAAATGGATTTATTTGGGTTTAGACCCCACTGGGAGTTGGGCATCTGAGTGTTAAAGACAGGAACACTTCTGTTAGCTGATTTCAGGTAAACCTGCAGTTTTGGGGCAGGTAATTCAGCCCCTGGGTCTTTGTTGGAGCAGACAGGAGTGTCTGGCTCCAGCAGGAAAGGGTGCTCGGTTCTCGAGCTGGCAAGGAAGGCGGGGATAGAAGTAGTCCTGGCATATAGGGTGGCAGCTCCCAAAGGGAATTCTGTGATCCAACCCATCACAACTATGATTTAGACCAACTGAGTAGCTTTGTTTTTAAGAAAACTCATTGTATCCAATAAGAGAAAAAAACAGAGCACGTTATAATGTGTTAATTTAAAATGGCTCAAAGCGCACATGTGAAGTGCATGTAATGAATTTCTTATAAAAGAGTAATAGAGTAAGAAATATTCAAAGAAATAACAACAAATAAAGAATAGTCACTGGAAAATCATGAGTTGGAGATCAGCAGTCATAGACATAAAAAGAGGTACGATAAATTGGGACTGATTTTTCATGATCTATCTATCTATCTATCTATCTATCTATCTATCTATCTATCTACATGATCTTTTTTTATCTATTGTATATGTAGTACACACAACCATGCACAAACATGGTTTAATAAATATTAATTAATAATAATAACAGCAACCAGCTTTGGAGCTCTAGAAACATTTGGATACTTGTGTGGATGAGAGATGAATGGCTCCATACAAAGCTACACGTTGAAGTGAATGGCTATTTCCCAATTGTTATGATTAAAAGGTTAGCTCAACCTCTTCTCCCCACTCTGGTCTCTTACTTCAAACCCTCTGGTCTAAGCTTTGTGCCTATCCCTGTCTTAGGGTGGAATCATGTGATTCTCCATCTCTCAAACTGGGTCCCAACCGTGATTTCTCCAACTGTGTTTGGTGCCTGCGTTTCTTCCTAAAGGAGCTGTGACCAGTAGTAAGGTGAGTGACTAGACATCTTCACCATGCAACGTGCGATTTATTTACCACAGTAGGAACAAAGCACAACATAGGAGAAAATGTGAGCACTTCCAGATGGATCACTGCAGTAGTTTGGTGGAATCAAAATTTAGCCTTATTATTCAAACTTACTTTGTCTTTAGGAAACATTTTAATACCTTTCTTTTCCAAATACCTCTCCACCATAGGCAGAACAATACAGTATTTATTTATTTTAATAAATGTAAATAAATAATAATAATACATACAGTTATATAAGGCTCTAGGTGCCCTAACACATCATACATGACACAATAAAATCCCATCAGCATTAAAATCATCACTTGAACAGACAGCTGCAGAAACTTTTCTTCAATTCTTCATCAATGGGGAAAGCAAAACTTCAAGTCTCTCAGAAAACCCCATCAAGGTGATTCTGACATTGACAGCTTGAATAGATGACAAAACAAATGGATACCACCATTTAGTCAGACATACTCCACCCTCCCAAGCTCCTCCCTCCCCCCAAAAAGCCACCTGAAACAAAGAAACAAGTCAACGAATGAATTAACAAAATCAAACAAAATGAAAAAGAAACAAGCAAACACACAAGCCAAACCTCTCATATTCCAGGCTATAGCTGACAGTAAACCTATAAATCCCTATGACAGATAGATAGGTGCATATGTAGTTAGGTTCAAATCTTACGTACACTGGTGTAATCTTATTCTAACTCATTTGACTTTAGTGAAGCTAGTCCAGATTTCATGATTTCATCAACAGATTGCACCCAATGCTCTCAAAGAGACAATTTTGTCATCAGTTGATTATATCTACAAAGAAACTAAGAATGAAATCACAGTCAAGTTGCAGGGATGGACATTTTAACTCTTGGTGAATAACTTCCACACAATCAGTTTCTTCAATGCAGCTTTGATCTCCTTGTTCCTCATGCTGTAGATGATCGGATTCATCACTGGAGGCACCAGGGAATAGAGAACACCCACCACAAGGTCCAGACCTGATGCTGAGCTGGAGGTGGGTTTCAGGTAGGCAAACATGCCAGTGAAAAGCAACAAAGAGACCACAGTGATGTGAGGAAGGCAGGTGGAGAAGGCTTTATGCCGGCCCTGCTCAGAGGGGATTCTCAGCACAGTTTTGAAGATCTGACCATAAGACACAATAATGAAAACAAAGCAGTTTAAACTTAAAAACACACTAAAGGCAAGAAGCCCAACTTCACTGAGGTATGAGTCAGAGCAGGTGATCTTGAGTAGTTGGGGGATTTCACAGAAGAACTGGATGATGTCATTGGACTGGCAGAAGGGTAACCTGAAGGTGTTGCCAGTGTGCAGGACAGAGTAGACAATACCAGTAATCCAGGCACTGGCTGCCAGTTGGACACAAGCTCTCCTGTTCATCACACTCTCATAGTGCAGTGGTTGGCAGATTGCGACATATCGGTCATACGCCATGATGGTGAGTAAGGCAAGATCAGTTGCAGTGAAGAGGAAAAAGAGAAAGACTTGGGTGACACATCCTGGATAAGAAATCACCCTGGTGTTCATGAGAGAATTGGCCATGGATTTGGGGATGGTAACAGAGATGGAGCCGAAGTCTAGGATGGACAGATTCGCCAGGAAGAAGTACATGGGTGTTTGAAGATGGGGGTTGAGGGCTACGGCTGTGATGATGAGAAGATTCCCCATCAGGGCTGCCAGGTAAATCAGCAGGAATAACGCAAAGTGAAAAATCTGCAGCTCCCGAACGTCAGAGAATCCCAGGAGAAGGAACTCGGTCAGAGTGGTTTGGTTGGACATTTCCTTTCTCAGTTCATTGTGTGATGGCTGTGGAGGGAAGGACAAAGACAGTGGAGGAATGACAGTGACAGAGGGAGTGGCCCTGATTTCCCGCAACAATATGATGTGAGTGTCAACAATGCACAGCACTTGTCACTGCTATTAACTAGGAGTGGTGAGTTATCACATGAATGTAAATTGTCGCAGCTCCCTTAAAGTCAATGGAGCTGCATCAGTTTGCACCATCTGAAGATCTGGCTCATGATGTGGCTTAATAAAATGCTGTGTGAAGGATGGAGCAAAGTATAATCCCCATGCAACAATTATGGACAAGATGGATCCCCTATTGCTACCAAGAGCAGGCTCTGGACTTGGGCAAGAAACTAAAATGCTAAAATGCCAACACTGCCTGATATCCTCTTTACGTGGAAATACAAGATGGACTAGGCATTGTGTATGACAGCTCGCCTCTAACTATTTCATTGCAATACCACGTAGATGGCCGGCTGCCTGCAAACATATTGATTTATGACACCAAATCCTGACTGCATTTTCATCTCTGTGTACCGATGGGCTATCAGCATCGCTCCTCTGCCTCTCTGCTGTGTCATTTGGCTCTGTCACTTTATGGGTGTGCGGGTCAATGGCCATCAGGAGACTTGGGTTCTGTTCTTGGCTCTGCCACTGACCTGATCTGTGACAATCGGCCAGTCACTTCCCCTCCCTGTGCCTCTGTTTCCCCTCCATCCATTTCTCTACCTTGTCTTCTTGGACTGTGAGTTCTGTGGGGGATGAGCTGTGCCTTATTATATGTAATAAGGTTTAAAACAAATAAAAGGAAGTTCTTCTTCACGCAGTGCACAATCAACTTGTGGAACTCCTTACCTGAGGAGGTTGTGAAGGCTAGGAAAATAATAATGTTTAAAAGACAACTGGATAAATTCATGGTGGTTAAGTCCATAAATGGCTATTAGCCAGGATGGGTAAGGAATGGTGTCCCTAGCCTCTGTTTTTCAGAGGATGGAGATGGATGGCAGGAGAGAGATCACTTGATCATTGCCTGTTAGGTTCACTCCTTCTGGGGCACCTGGCATTGGCCACTGTCGGTAGACAGATACTGAGCTAGATGGACCTTTGGTCTGACCTGGTACGGTTGTTCTTATGTTCTTATGTATGTTCACTGCCCCCATTTACAACATTAGTGTTTAGCGGGCAGCACTATGGGACAGCGCATATGGTGCTAGAGCAGAATATCATCCTCTATGTCCTTGGGCAGGGATAAGAGAGACAGGCTTTGGCTGGGGACTTCAATTCACTGTTCTCTGTCTAAGGCGCTAGTATGTTTAATACCTATGATGTTTCCTGCCAACTTTGCTGCTTACTCAGTTTTACCATTCGACAAGTGTCCCTTTAAAAAAGAAATAAACACAGTTGCAATAGAGTGACTGCGTTCAAGTTGTACAATTATTGGACTATATCAGTGTTCCTACCCCCTTGAAATCTACATGTTCAATCTGGTGTATTCAGACATTTTCAGTTTAAATTATTTCACAGGAAAACTGGATTTTAAACTGCGACATGCTCCAAGGTAGTTTCTGCTATTCTTGAAAAACAACCTATGTATTGGAAAAGTCAAAACTTTTTTTTTTAATTCAGTGACAATGTTTCATTTTAAGCAGTTTACCTGAAATTGTCTGGTTCTCAGTGAACAAAAAGAAGAAAACTTTTGGGTTTCACAATTTCTATGAAAAGTCAACTATTGTTTCCTGGGAGGGGGGCTTTGGCAGGGGTCTTTATCTGTCTGTGCCTAAGTCTAAACGTGCCTGCATGGATAACGCATATTCTGTGGGTATCAACTTTGCCCTTTACTTAATTTTACCATCCTGCAAGTAACTGTTTGAAACACCAGTTAAACACGATTCCAATAGTGAATGGGTTTGTAATTGTGGTGTTATTGGAAAATATTAATGTTAGCATCCTGACTTAATTATAGATTTCCAATCTGGGCTAAATTTTCAATCTGTTTCCAGTCTGTTTTCAATCTAAGTTTCCTATCTGTTTAAATTATTATGTTTAAATTATTCCAAAGGAAAACTGGATTTTCAATTGAAAACATTTTCCTGAGAAGTCTTTGCTATCCATAAAAACAACATTTGTATTAGCAAAATCAAAATTTTTATTTTTTCCAAAAAATCAATGATTTTTTTCAAGATTTCTGCAGTTTTTAACAGCAATTGTTTGGTTCTTGATACACAAAACTAAAAAAAATGTTTTGGTTTCAACAATTTCTATAAAAAATGATTTTTTCTGCTAAGAGAAAATGAGCTCTAGATGTTTTATTTAAATGTTCGTAAAAGTATTAGAGTTTCAATGTAATTCATATTTCTATTATTACATTTCCTCCAGTATATTAAAACCACACATATTAACTGAAATAGCAAACTTACAGTCTTGGTCTTTGTTTAATGTTTCCCAGCCTGAGAAGCATTTGACAGTCCACTGCCAGGACTCTCAGTCATTGTCTGTCTCTATATCTCTCCATAATGCTCCCACCACTGTGTTATCCAGCAGCCGTTTCCCTGCCCCATCACCATATTCCCTCAGAGGCGGGTCTCTGCGATTCCTGACAGACAGGTACCCACTCCACAGAGGATCACTCCATCCTCCCCTCCTGGGGCAAGCTTGTCTGAGAGATGAAGGACTAAACAGGATAGGGGATTGAAAGACTCTCCCAACTCTAGAGCTGATTCTGGGTTGTGTGGGATTCAGGTATGATGACAGCCCAGAATGTACCTGCCCTGGAGTTAAATAGTTGAATCTGGTCTCCAGAGATGTAAGTGCAGCTCTGATCTCACCTCGGGAAGAAACCACCCTGATAACCAGCCATTACCAAACCTAATCCCCCAGAGGAGGAAATAAGCCACCCTGAATCTCATATGATGGCAGCATCCCTGGAAGGACTCTTGGCCAGAAACAAGGCAGGGCTGAATGACAAGTGGCATCCAAATGAGACTGCAGAATAAAATATGTATTTGAAGCACAGACATGTGACCTACAGTAGCTCAGAGCCCAGTGGCACCAGAGCCCCAGCTGGCCTGGAATAGCCTGTTCCTTCATTAACGCCACATAAACAGCTCTTGGAGAGCAGAGATGTTTTTCTCCTGCATTTCATCAGAAACTCTTGGGATGCAGACACCACAGGAACCCACAGATCAGGCTGCCCTGGCTGTTTAATGCTGGTCACTAGGAAGCAGCCAGAGGCAAACACTAAAAGCTCCCAGCTATGTCCTAAACTGTTATTAACTGATACAGTTCCATTGAGTTCTGAGTAGTTAGGGCTGTTTATGCCAAGTGGAGGTGTGATCCTTTGATTTCCACAGAGTTACTTTGATTTACACTACATGGGGAGGAGATGCCGATGGACTTTGTAGTTTTCACCAGCTGGGGAATTAGGCCTCATTAACTCCACTGGAGCTATTGGGGATTTATGATCTGGCCCATTCTTCAGTGAATCTGAAGAGGAGACTAAAATTCCTAACCAGTCTGCACGTTCTTAACTCATTGCCCCCATGGGATTAATTTCAAGAATGGAACTTTTAATGGATAAGGAACATTTCTTTCCCACTGGAAAGAGAACTTTGGAGGAATTCAGTGTTGCTTTGATTTTGTGTATCTGATTTTAAATTTCTATTTGGATGAATGAACCCACATTCTTTCTTTCTTTCTTTCTTTCTTAGCAATTATATGGTTTCTTTCTGAAAACATCACTAAAATAAAAGACTCAGTCTGAAAGTGCAATGCTATATGACATCTTAAAATGTTTATTTCACATTGATTGTAGGTATGACAGAGAGACTGAAGCAGTACACCTCATCTGGTAAAAATCAATTGTAGCTCCATTGGCGTTAAGAGGTCAAATCCACTCACCACCCCCACACAAACCTTGCGTAAAACTGCCATAATGCAGCTGGAGTCAATGAGACCAGATCTCTGGATGCTGTAAATCGGCATACTGGTATGGAGCTATTCCACTTGATGTGAGCTCAGTATCTTTACCATGATGCCTGGCTTTATGTTTGTTCCAATATATGCCATTCTCCTTGCTTGGAACCTCTATCCCATTTTAATAAACATAAAATATTCTAAAATCTTGAGATTATGGTTCATAAGCAGAAATTTGTGAGATGTGCTCCCTGCTGGTAAATTGGCTGCTAAATATATAGACACTAGGTCTGGGCCCCCTAGGTAAAATGACAGTGATGGTGAGAGATGAGAGACCAGAAAAATGTCCAGTTTGAGACTCCCAGCAAGAGGAAGGACCTACTCTGCCTGGTGGAGGGCCACGTTAGAGGCACCCCCGCAGAGAGCGGGGAGAAGTGATGCCGTTTTTGTAAAAAACTGGTTCTATCTCCCCAAATTGTCCCATCTGTCCACCAATGATGAGAACAATCCTGGAGCACCACCCTGCCCCTCAACCATATGTAGTTATCTTTGTGACTAGTTCAGGGTCTCTGCACTTTCAGGCAGATGTAGCTGCATCAGTCAAACCCAAACCAGTTTCCCCTCTCAGAGCTATTGCATCAAGCTTTCTGTAAATTCTGGTAGGTGGAGTTAACATAGAGGTCTTTTAATGACCTGTGAAAAACAGAAGGTGTAATCGTCTGGTTAGGAACCCCGATATGTAGAATGATGATGCAATGAGGGAAAATGAAAACACTAAACAATTTTATTAGAACATTTCATAAAGATACAAAGACTCCAAATTACATAAAAAGACAGCAGTAATGTGAATTTAAGCTGATATTTTGAATCATCTCTTACATAGAATCGCACCCTTTCTTGGGGTTCTGGTGGTCAGAGAGAAAAAGGATGTGAAAGGATCAGTTTAGGGAACTCTTAGGGGACTTACTACTTCACCCTCCCTTTTCCCTGGTCCTTGTGTGAACAGAGAACAACAATACCCGAAGTCGCAAAAAAATTGATGTCTATTGGGATGAACTTCCAGCAAGCTTAAATCCTAATCCTTTTTTCCTTATTTTGGAATCCAAACTTACTTCCTGTTTGTGCCTAATTTATATAGTAATATTCTCAGTTATACCTTATGTGATGGAGTAGGGGCTGTCTGTGTGGGGGTTGGGAGAGCCAGGGAGGACTTTAGGTGAGGGACAGGTATTCAGCCTGTTACCTGAGCTAGGCAGGGGGGAGCGGAGGTCAACACCTTTGCCCGGGAAGCTAGACAAAGGCAGAGAGCCGAGTGGAGAGGGGTGGGTCAGTTTCGGTTTGGGGCTGGGTGGTGGGAGTTCAGGAAATACTAGGCTGGGATCTGAACCCCCAGAAGGGCCAGATTGAGAGGTCTTGACTCTGGCCACGAGCTCTGCTGTATCCTGTATTCCTGTTCTCCAATAAACCTTCTGTTTTACTGGCTGGCCGAGAGTCACTGTGAGTCCCAGGAAGAGGGGTGCAGGGCCTGACTCCCCCACACTCTGTGACAACTGGTGGCAGTGGCGGAACGTACTGCACCCCATGGACGGCGCTTCCTGCAGTAAGTGACTGGGGAGCAGTAAAACGAAGGGACAATTGCAGGGGTGATTAACCCCTGGGAATGTGTGACCAGTGAGAAGGACTTTGCAGTAACAGGGTCCCCCGGGGGATCACAGCGAGCGGTCCCAGGGGCGGAGGAGTCTGCGGCTCGACCCTGGCAGGGAGGTGGTGACCTCAGAAAGGACTAGCACACTAGGGGTCCCCCTGGAAACCGTGGGAGTGGTAAGCACCCCGGCCTGCGAGTGACCAGCAGGAAGATGTATGCCAAGCGGCGTAAGTGCGACCTGGTGGAGCTGTGCAAGCAGAGGGGGCTACGCAGTGGGAAGCTCACCAAGGAGCAGCTGATTGCGCAGCTGGAGGAGGGAGATCGTGTGAATGAACTGATCCCTGTCTCTGAGGGCAGCAGCCTGGCAAATGCAGTGCAGGCACCCGTGTCTGTCCCTGCTGGGAGTGGTCAGCTGGCTGCTGAGGGCTTCCCGAGACCCCCCATTCCTATGCCTAGGGGGAGGGGAAGGAGGAGCCCAGTGACTACTGAGGGCACCGTGACCCCCCTGGCCAGCAGGGGATCCTCCCGGCGAAGCTCACCCCCCAGCAGGGGATCGTCCTGGTGAGCTCGGCCTCCGTGGAGCGCAAGCAACTGGAATGGGAGAGAAAGCTAAAACTGAGAGAGGTGAAGGATCGTCAGAAACACAGACAGCATGACCGGGAGGAGAGAGAGAGAGAGAGAGAACATGAAGAGTGACAGCGTCACCATGAGCTGGAACTGGCAAGGCTGGGGGGCAGCAGGCCCCGGCCTGCGGTGAGTGAGGGTGGGGGGGCCCAGGCCAGTGCGGAGCTTTGATAAGTGCATCCTGGCCCAGCGTAAGGAGGGGGAGGACATGGATGACTTCCTGGATGCCTATGAGACGGCCTGAGAGCTGCACCAGGTAGATCCTGTGGACAGGCTCCAGGTTCTCACCACCTTACTGGACCCCAAAGCCGTGGCATTGTACCGCCAGCTGGGAGAGGAGGAGAAAGGGAACTACGAACTATTCAAGCAGGCCCTGCTGCGTGAGTTTGTGCTGACTCCTGAGATGTACCGGGAGAGATTCCGGAGTCAGTATAAAACCCCTGAGGTCTCATATCTGCAACTAGCCGTCCGCATGGAGGGATACGCCAGCAAGTGGGCAGATGGGGCCCAGATGAAGGGGGACGTGGTTAAGCTGCTGGTACTGGAGCAACTGTATGAGTGGTGCCCATCCGACCTGAGGCTGTGGTTGAGGGGACCAAAAGCCAGAGAACCCGCAACATGCAGGGCGGCTGGCTGATGACTTTGTGAAGAGCTAGTCGGGGGGTGGCAGGGAGGAGTCCCAAAGAAATAGGCCGGCCGCGATGCAGAGAGAGAGTCATCCTGGGACCTCCCAAAGGGGGAATAGGAAGAACCCCCTCCCAAGGGGAACGGCCAGCATCAGGGACAACCGCCCGATTAGAGGGAACCAACGGGACATGAGCTGCTATCAATGTGGCCAGAGGGGCCACATACGGTCCCAGTGCCCCAGGCTCAAGAACAAACTGAACAGACCGACCCCACACCGGGTTAACTTGGTAGAGACCCAGCCAAATGAGGGCCAGTATTCTCAGGAAAGGGGGGCTGGCCGCGTACCACCTGCAAAGGAGGGAAGGGGGGCCCAGGTCAGCTCCTCTGAGAGGCTGGATGCTCCAGGCTCCGAGTTTTGGGTTTACAGGGTGGGCACGGGGCTACCCCTCCGGAAACAGTGCCTTGTTCCCCTGGAGGTAGATGGAAGGATGGTCACTGGGTACTGGGACACGGGCACATAGGTGACACTGGCCTGGCCCGGGGTGGTGCCCCCAGATCGGATGGTGCCCAACACCTACCTGACCCTGAGGGGTGTGAGTGGGACCCCATTCAAGGTGCCCATGGCGAGGGTGCACCTGAAGTGGGGGGGCCAAGGAGGGCCCCAAGAACGTGGGGCTAGACTGCCATTTGTCCACAGAGGTGTTAATGGGGGGGGACCTCGAGGACTGGCCAAGCAACGCCCGGGGTGCCCTGGTCGTGACCCATAGTCAGAGTCGACGCAGGGCACTGCGCTCTGACAATGGGGAAGGTACTCTGCCAAAGGCGCAGGACTCTAACCGGGTGGGAAGGGAACGGCCAGGGACACGGCTCAGAGAGGCTGTGGCTCCAGACCCAGCCAGTGAGAGAGAGCAGGTCCCCATCCCTGTTCCAGCTGCCGAGTTCCAGGCCGAGTTGCAGAAAGATCCCTCCTTGCGGAGGCCAAGGAACCTGGCCGACCTCAGTGCGGTACAGACCATGAGGAGAGGTTGCAAGGAGAGGTTCCTGTGGGAGAAAGGGTTCCTGTACCGAGAATGGGCTCCCCCGCCCGGGGAAGTGGAATCATGGGGGATCAGGAGGCAGCTGGTGGTTCCCCAGAAGTTTCGCCACAAGCTCCTGTACCTGGCCCATGACATCCCTCTCGCAGGGCACCAGGGAATCTGAAGCACCAGGCAGAGGCTGCTACAGAACTTTTACTGGCCTGGGGTCTTTACCCATGTCTGACAGTATTGCCAATCCTGTGACCCCTGCCAGCGGGTGGAGAAGGCCCGGGAAAAGGGGAAAGCAGCTTTGAGGCCTTTGCCCATCATAAAAGAACCTTTCCAGAAGGTGGCCATGGACATAATGGGACCTCTCAGCAAAGCGACCCGGTCTGGGAAAAAATACATTCTGGTGGTGGTAGATTTCGCCACTCGCTACCCCGAGGTGGTGGCCTTGTCCTCTATCAAAGCAGAAACCGTGGCAGATGCACTGCTGACCATTTTCAGCCGGGTGGGGTTCCCCAAGGAAGACTTAATGGACCAGGGGTCCAACTTCATGTCGAACCTGCTCCAGTCCCTGTGGGAGAAATGTGGGGTCCGGCACAACTGGGCCTCAGCGTATCACCCCCAGACCAATGGGCTGGTGGAAAGGTTCAACGGGACGCTAAAGATGATGCTAAAAACATTTATGCACCAGCACCCACAGGACTGGGACAAGTACTTACCTCACCTGTTCTTCGCATACAGGGAGGTATCCCAGGAATCTACCAGGTTCTCGCCTTTCGAACTGTTATATGGAAGGCGGGTAAGGGGGCCCCTGGACCTGATGAGAGATGAATGGGAGGGGAAGGCCGCTCCCAATGGAGACTCGGTGGTGGAGTATGTCCTGACCTTCCGGGAAAGACTTGCCGAGCTCATGGGCCTGGCCAGGAAGAATCTAGCCCGAGCCCAGAGGAAGCAGAAGGTCTGGTACGACCACACGGCGCGGACCTGCGCCTTTGCCACCGGGGATCAAGTGATGGTTCTCATCCCTGTAAGGAAAAACAAACTCCAGGCTGCCTGGGAAGGGCCCTTCAAGGTTATCAAGCAACTAAATGAGGTAAACTATGTGGTGGAGCTGTCAAACCGAGTGCACCACTGCCGGGTGTACCATGTGAATATGATGAAGCCATACTATGACAGGGGGAATGTGGTGTTGGCCATGTGTGGACACTGGGAGGAGCAGGGAGATGACCCTTTAGTGGACCTATTCCCGGCGACAAAAGCTGGTTCGCCCCTGGAGGCGATTCCCCTCTCTAATCAGCTAACCCTGGCCCAACAGGCTAAGATCAGAGCAGTGCTGCATCTGTACCGACAGCTGTTTTCCAACCAGCCTGGGTGCACTAATTTGACTGTCCACCGGGTGGAGACTGGGTCACACCCCCCTATAAGATGCTCCCCTTTTCGGGTCACCGGGAAAACTGCCCAGGACCTAGGAAGAGAGGTCAGGGACATGCTGGCTTTGGGGGTAATCCAGCCATCCGCCAGCCCTTGGGCCTCACCAGTGGTGCTGGTCCCCAAGAAGAACAGGTCGATCCGGTTCTGTGTGGACTATTGAAAGCTCAATGCCATAACCGTATCTGATGCCTACCCCATGCCCAGGCCTGACGAGCTCCTAGTCAAGCTGGAAGGCGCTTGGTACCTCACCATCATGGATCTTACCAAGGGCTACTGGCAAGTGCTGCTGGAAGCAGATGCCTGGCTAAAATCGGCCTTTATCACCCCTCTGGGGCTCTACGAGTTTCTGACCCTGCCCTTTGGCCTCAAGGGAGCGCCGGCCACCTTCCAGCGCCTGATGGATCAGCTACTGAGGGGGATGGAGAGTTTTGCCATGGCGTATAGTGACGACATCTGCGTCTTCAGCCAGACCTGGGAGGACCACGTGTCCCAGGTTAAACAAGTGCTGGACTGACTCCAAGAGGCTGGGTTAACCGTAAAGGCTGAGAAGTGCAAGGTGGGGATGGCAGAAGTATCTTACCTGGGCCATTGGGTGGGGAGCGGCTGCCTAAAGCCGGAACCAGCCAAGGTGGAGGTGATCAAAGACTGGCCCGCTCCCCAAACCAAAAAGCAGGTCCAGGCCTTTATTGGTATGGCGGGGTACTATCGAAGGTTCGTGCCCCACTTTAGCGCCATAGCCGCCCCCATCACTGAGCTGTGCAAGAAGTGGAAGCCACAGAAGGTGGTCTGGACCGAGGAGTGCCAGCAGGCTCTCCGGGCGCTGAAGGAGGCTCTGGTTAGTGGCTCAGTTCTGACAAACCCAGATTTTGACAAGCCCTTTATGGTGTTTACCGACCCTCAGACACGGGGCTGGGGGCGGTGTTAATGCAGGAGGATAAAAAGGGGAAAAGACACCCCATTGTGTACCTAAGCAAGAAGTTGCTACCCCGGGAGCAGAACTATGCGGCCATCGAAAAGGAATGCCTGGCCATGGTGTGGGCCCTTAAAAAACTTGAGCCATATCTCTTTGGGCGCCACTTCACTGTGTACACCAACCACTCTCCCCTGACCTGGCTGCACCAGATAAAAGGAGCCAACGCCAAGCTCCTGAGGTGGAGCCTGCTCCTGCAGGACTATGACATGGACTATGACTATGACTATGACATCTGATAGCAGATGCGCTGTCCCAAAGAGGGGGCCCTGAACTTCCCCGGGTCACTGGGCAGAGTGACCCCGCTCAGTTCAGTCTCGAAGGGGGGAGAGATGTGACGGAGTAGGGGCTGTCTGTGTGGGGGTTGGGAGAGCCAGGGAGGACTTTAGGTGAGGGACAGGAATTCAGCCTGTTACCTGAGCTAGGCAGAGGGGAAGGGAGGTCAACACCTTTGCCCGGGAAGCTAGACAAAGGCAGAGAGCCGAGTGGAGAGGGGTGGGTCAGTTTTGGTTTGGGGCTGGGTGGTGGGAGTTCAACCTTAACCAATCATTTTACTGAAAACTATCTAACTAATCCTAACATATTTTAGGTTAGAAGGCACCTCAGTCCTTTTGAAAATCCTTTTTCGCATCTTAAAACCTTTGTAAATGTGGCACCCAAGTCCTTTTGTGAATCTATCCCTGAGTGTCTGAAATCCCATAAGAGGCTTTGCACATATAAGCTTGGACAATTAGAGAGAGATCCAAAACCTTCCCAATATTGAGGGCTTTGGAAACTTCATCTGGGTGTTATCAATGGATCCTTTCTTAGTAATGGGCTGAACACAGATTCCAGTATCAAATGCACATGCGCTTTGGGCATTCAAAATATAGGACAGAAAAGTGAAGGGAAAATTTCCTGCTCCAGGTGCTGGAGGAACCAGCTAGGGCAGAGTTCTTCTTGACCTGCTCCGCACAAACAGGGAAGAATTTGTAGGGGAAGCAAAAGTGCATAGGAACCTGGGAGGCAGTGGCCATGAGATGGTTGAGTTCAGGATCCCCTGGGAGAATAACATGAGGGGGAAAGGAGTCCAGAAGGGCTGGTTGTATTTTAAAGAATCCTTATTGAGGTTGCAGGAACAAACCATCCCAATGTGTAGAAAGAATAGTAAATATGGCAGGCAACCAGCTTGGCTTAACAGTGAAATCCTTGCTGATCTTCAACACAAAAATGAAGCTTACAAGAAGTTGAAGCTTGGACAAATGAGCAGGGAGAAGAATAAAAATATTGCTCAGGCATACAGCAGTGAAATCAAGAAGGCCAAATCACACTTGGAGTTGCAGCTAGCAAGGGACGTTAAGAGTTGTCAAGGTTCCTTCCCCACTCTGAACTTTAGGGGACAGATGTGGGGGACCTGCATGAGAAGCTCTAAGCTCAATTACCAGCTTAGATCTGGTCTGGCTGCCACCACACACAAGCACTACTTCCCTTCCCTGGGTAGCCTTGAGAGACTTCACCAATTTCCTGGTGAACACAGATCCAAACCCCTTGGATCTTAAAGGAAGGAGAAATTAACCATCCCCCCTCCTTTCTCCCACCAACTCCTGGTGGATCCAGATCAAACCCCCTTGGATCTAAAAACAAAGAAAAATCAATCAGGTATTAAAAAAAAGGCTTTTAATTAAAGAAAAGAAAGATAAAAGAAAACCCTCTGGGAGAAATTAGCATACCAGCTACTCTCACAGACAACAGTTTCCAAATACAGAGGATGTTCCCCTGGGCAAAAACTTAGTTACACAAAAAAATACCAAAATACCCAATTTGACTATTCCTCTAATTGCGCAAGACAGGTTGCAAAGAAATAAACATCAACCTATTTATTTCCTTCACTAATGCTCACTATTTAATAAGAGGCTGAATTCTGGAACTTTCCCACTCTGGTAAAAGTGAAACTGACTAAACAAAGAAAACTTCCCTCCTTCCTTTTGAAACATCTTGTTCCCCATTGGTTCCTCTGGTCAGGTTTCAGATAAGCTAGGTGAACTTCTTAACCTTTTACAGGTAAAAGAGGCATTAACCCTTAACTATCTGTTTATGACAAGAGTAACAAGAAGGGTTTCTTCAGGTACGTTAGCAACAAGAAGAAGGTCAGGGAAAGTGTGAGCCCCTTACTGAAAGGGGCAGGCAACCTACTGAGAGAGGATGTGGAAAAAGCTAAAGTATTCAGTGCTTTTTTTGTCTTCACAAACAAGGTCAGCTCCCAGACTACTCTACTGGGCAGCACAGTATGGAGAGGAGGTGACCAACCCTCTGTGGAGAAAGAAGAGGTTCAGGACCATTTCAAAAAGCTGCATGAGCACATGGAGCCAGATGTGCTGAATCCGAGGGTGCTAAAGGAGTTGGCGAATGTGATTGTAGAGCAACTGGCCATTATCTTTGAAAACTCGGGGTGATCCAGGGAGGTCCCAGATGACTGGAAAAAGGCTAATGTAGTGCCCATCTTTTAAAAAAGGGAAGAAGGAGGATCCGGGGAACTACAGGCCAGTCAGCCTCACCTCAGTCCCTGGAAAACTCATGGAGCAGGTCCTCAAGGAATCAATTCTGAAGCACTTAGACAAGAGGAAAGTGATCAGGAACAGTCAGCATGGATTCACCAAGGGCAAATCATGCCTGACTAACTTAATTGCCTTCTATGAAGAGATAACTCGGTCTGCAGATGAGGGGAAAGCAGTGGATGTATTATTCCTTGACTTTCGCAATTTTTATATGGTCTCCCACAGTATTCTTGCCAGCAAGTTAAAGAAGTATGGACTAGATGAATGGACTATAAGGTGGATAGAAAGCTGGTTAGATCATCGGGCTCAACGGGTAGTGATCAATGGTTCCTTGTCTAATTGGAAGCCTGGGATACCCCAACATTTTGTCTTCAGCTAGCTAAAGAGAGATCCTCCCTACCCCCCGGATAGTTGGAAGCAACTGGAACAAAGGGCAGTGACTGCAAGGGGTGTGAGTGATTGCTGGACCCAGGCTAAAAGATTAGTCTGTAAAAGGGAACATTCTGTAACTGGTGAGGATCTTAGCTGTATTCAGTTTGATTAGACATAGATTAGCACATTTTATTTTATTTTGCTTGGTGACTTACTTTGTTCTGTCAGTTACTACAGGGAACCACTTAAATCCTACTTTCTGTATTTAATAAAATCAGAGTATGTATTAATACCTGGGGGAGCAAACAACTGTGCATCTCTCTCTATCAGTCTTATAGAGGGCAAACAATTTATGAAATGGATTTATTTGGGCTTAGACCCCATTGGGAGTTGGGCGTCTGAGTGTTAAAGACAGGAACACTTCTGTTAGCTGCTTTCAGATAAACCTGCAGTTTTGGGGCAGGTAATTCAGCCCCTGGGACTTTGTTGGAGCAGACAGGAGTGTCTGGCTCTGGCAGGAAAGGTTGCTGAGGCCCCAAGCTGTCAAGGAAGGCGGGGATAGAAGTAGTCTTGGCATATCGGGTGGCAGCTCCCAAGGGGATTTCTGTGATCCAACCGATCACAACTATGATTTAGACCAACTGAGTATCTTTGTTTTTAAGAAAACTCATTGTATCCAATAAGGCAAAAAAACAGAGCACGTTATAATGTGTTAATTTAAAATGGCTCAAAGCGCACACAGGAAGTGCATGTAATGAAGTTCTTATAAAAGAGTAATAGAGTAAGAAATATTGAAAGAAATAACAACAAATAATGAATAGTCACTGGAAAATCATGAGTTGGACATCAACAGTCATAGACAGAGAAAGAGGCATGATAAATTTGCACTGATTTTTCATGATCTATCTGTCTATCTATCTATCTACATGATCTTTTTTTATCTATTGTATGTGTAGTACTCACAACCATGCGCAAACATGGTTTAATAAATATTAGTTAATAATAATAACAGCAACCAGCTTTGGAGATCTAGACACATTTGGATACTTGTGTGGATGAGAGACGAATGGCTCCATACAAAGCTACATGTTGAAGTGAATGGCTATTTCCCAATTGTTATGATTAAAAGGTTAGCTCAACCTCTTCTCCCCACTCTGGTCTCTTACTTCAAACCCTCTGGTCTAAGCTTTGTGCCTATCCTGTCTTAGGGTGGAATCATGTGATTCTCCATCTCTCAAACTGGGTGTCAATCGTGATTTCTCCAACTGTGTTTGGTGCCCGCAGTTCTTCCCACAGGAGCTGTGACCAGCAGTAGGTTGAGTGACTAGACGTCTTCACCATGGAAAGTGTGATTTATTTACCACAATAGGAACAAAGCACAACATAAGAGAAAATATGAGCACTTCCAGATGGATCACTGCAGTAGTTTGGTGGAATCAAAATTTAGCCTTATTATTCAGACTTACTTTGTATTTAGGAAACATTTTAATACCTTTCTTTTCCAAATACCTTTTCACCATAGGCAGAACAATACAGTATTTATTTATTTTAATAAATTTAAATAAATAAAAATAATACATACAGTTATATAAGGCTCTATGTGCCCTAACACATCATACATGACACAATAAAATCCCATCAGCATTAAAATCATCACTTGAACAGACAGCTGCAGAAACTTTTTTTCAATTCTTCATCAATGGGAAAAGCAAAACTTCAAGTCTCTCAGAAAACCCCCTCAAGGTGATTCTGACATTGACACCTTGAATAGATGACAAAATAAATGGATGCCACCATTTAGTCAGACATACTCCACCCTCCCAAGCTCCTCCCTCCGCCAAAAAAGCCACCTGAAACAAAGAAACAAGTCAACAAATGAATCAACAAAATCAAACAAAATGAAAAAGAAACAAGCAAACACACAAGCCAAACCTCACATATCCCAGGCTATAGGTGACAGTAGCCCTATAAATCCCTATGACAGATAGATAGGTGCACACATAGATAGATTCTCATCTTATGTACACTGGTGTCATCTTATTCTAACTCATTTGACTTCAGTGAAGCTAGTCCAGATTTTGTGATTTCATCAACAGATTGCACCCTATGCTCTCAAAGAGACAATTTTGTCAGCAGTTGATTATATCTACAAATAAACTCAGAATGAAATCACAGTCAAGCTTCAGTGATCGACATTTTAACTCTTGGTGAATAACCGCCACACAATCAGTTTCTTCAATGCAGCTTTGATCTCCTTGTTCCTCATGCTGTAGATGATCGGATTCATCACTGGAGGCACCAGGGAATAGAGAACACCCACCACAAGGTCCAGACCTGATGCTGAGCTGGAGGTGGGTTTCAGGTAGGCAAACATGCCAGTGAAAAGCAACAAAGAGACCACAGTGAGGTGAGGCAGGCAGGTGGAGAAGGCTTTATGCCGGCCCTGCTCAGACGGAATTCTCAGCACAGTTTTGAAGATGTGAACATAAGACACAATAATGAAAACAAAGCAGCTTAAACTTAAAAACACACTAAAGGCAAGAAGCCCAACTTCACTGAGGTATGAGTCAGAGCAGGTGATCCTGAGTAGTTGGGGAATTTCACAGAAGAACTGGTTGATGTCATTGGACTGGCAGAATGGTAACCTGAAGGTGTTGCCAGTGTGCAGGGCAGAGTAGACAATACTAGTAATCCAGGCACTGGCTGCCATTTGGACACAAGCTCTCCTGTTCATCACTCTCTCATAGTGCAGTGGTTGGCAGATGGCAACATATCGGTCATATGCCATGATGGTGAGTAAGGCAAGATCAGTTGCAGCGAAGAGGAGAAAGAGAAAGACTTGGGTGACACATCCGGGATAAGAAATCACCCCGGTGTTCATGAGGGAATTGGCCATGGATTTGGGGATGGTAACGGAGATGGAGCCAAAGTCTAGGATGGATAGATTCACCAGGAAGAAGAACATGGGGGTTTGAAGATGGGGGTTGAGGGCTACGGCTGTGATAATGAGAAGATTCCCAATCAGGGCTGCCAGGTAAATCACCAGGAATACCACGAAGTGCAAAATCTGCAGCTCCCGAATGTCAGAGAATCCCAGGAGAAGGAACTCGGTCAGGGTGGTTTGGTTGGACATTTTCTTTCTCAGTTCATTGTGTGATTGCTGTGGAGGGAAGGACAAAGACAGTGGGGCAATGACAGTGACAAAGGGAGTGGCCCTGATTTCCCGCAACAATATGATGTGAGTGTCAACAATGCACAGCACTTGTCACTGCTATTAACTAGGAGTGGTGACTTATCACATGAATGTAAATTGGCGCAGCTCCCTTAAAGTCAATGGACCTGCATCAGTTTGCACCATCTGAAGATCTGGCTCATGATGTGACTTAATAAAATGGTGTGTGAAGGATGGAGCAAAGTACAACCCCAATGCAACAATTCTAGCCAAGATGGACCCCTATTTCTACGAAGAGCAGGCTCTGGACTTGGGCATGAAACTAAAATGCTAAAATGCCAACACTGCCTGATATCCTCTTTTCGTGGAAATACGAGATGGACTTGGCATTGTGTATGACAGCTCGCCTGTAACGATTTCACTGCAACACCACGTAGATGGCCCGCTGCCTGCAAACATATTGATTTATGACACCAAATCCTGACTGCATTTCCATCTCTGTGTACCGATGGGCTAGCAGCATTGCTCCGCTACCTCTCTGCTGTGTCATTTACCTCTGTCACTTTATGGGTGTGAGGGTCAGTGGCCCTCAGGAGACTTGAGTTCTGTTATTGGCTCTGCCACTGACCTGATCTGTGACAATGGGCCAGTCACTTCCCCTCTCTGTGCCTCTGTTTCCCCTCCATCCATTTCTCTACCTTGTCTTCTTGAACTATGAGTTCTGTGAGGGATGAGCTGTGTCTTATTATATGTAATAAGGTTTAAAACAAATAAAAGGAAGTTCTTCTTCACGCAGTGCACAGTCAACTTGTGGAACTCCTTACCTGAGGAGGTTGTGAAGACTAGGAAAATAACAGTGTTTAAAAGACAACTGGATAAATTCATGTTGGTTAAGTCCATAAATGGCTATTAGCCAGGATGGGTAAGGAATTGTGTCCCTAGCCTCTGTTTTTCAGAGGATAGAGATGGATGGCAGGAGAGAGATCACTTGATCATTGCCTGTTAGGTTCACTCCTTCTGGGGCACCTAGCATTGGCCACTGTCGGTAGACAGATACTGGGCTAGATGGACCTTTGGTCTGACCTGGTATGGCCGTTCTTATGTTCTTATGTATGTTCACTGCCCCCATTTACAACTTTAGTGTTTAGCGGGCAGCACTGTGGGACAGCGGATATGGATATGATAGAGCAACATATCTCAGTTCTAATCTCATTGACATCCTCTATGTCCTTGGGCAGGGATAAGAGAGACAGGCTTTGGCTGCGTACTTCAATTCACTGTTCTCTGTCTAAGGCGCTAGTATGTTTAATACCTATGATGTTTCCTGCAACTTTGCTGCTTACTCAGTTTTACCATTCGACAAGTGTCCCTTTAAAAAAGAAATAAACACAGTCGCAATAGTGTCGATTCAAAAGAGAAAGACGCCAGCAAAAGGTCATCCACATACTGTATAAGAACTGATTTTCCAGGGAAAACCACATCATCCAGATCCTTCTTCAGGATCTGAGAAAACAGGGATGGAGACTCAGTATACCCTTGGGGTAACCTGGTCCAGGTATACTGACATCCTTTATAAGTAAAGGCAAACAAATACTGACTATCTGGGTGAATTGGAATAGAAAAAAAAGCTGAACATAAATCTACAACAGTAAAATAAATGGCTGACGGTGGAATACAAGAAAGAATTGTAGCTGGATTCGGAACCACAGGAAAAGAAGGCAAAACCACAGCATTAATAGCGCGAAGGTCTTGAACAAACCGATAGGTGTTCCTTCCTGGCTTCTTTACAGGAAAGATAGGAGTATTACAAGAACTAATCGTGGGAACAATAATACCCTATTGTAATAAAGATTCTATAACCGGAGCTATGCCTGCCACTGCTTCAGGACGCAGTGGGTACTGTGGAATCCTTCGCAAAAGCTTAGCAGGGTCCACAAGAATTTTAACCAGCTCGGCTGTTCTAATCTGTCCCACTTCATTTGCATGACGAGACCAGAGATGGGGGGGCACTTGTGACAACAAATGTACAAGGTCAGGGCTGAGAGGTGCCTGCGACGCAGCTGGCTCGGATATATGGAGTGTGGCCAACACCAGGTTTGTATTCTCATCAGGAACCTGTAAGAATACGCCATCTGGTGTACAGTAAATGGTACAACCTAATTTACACAACAGACCTCTTCCCAGCAGATTCACAGGAGAAGAAGAACTGAGTAGAAAGGAATGCTTATCTTCTAGAGGGCCAAGAAAAACTTCGAGGGGTACTGTGACAGGATGCGAAACAGGACAGTTTGAAATGCCCACAGCATTAACAGACAAAGTGGACAAAGGAACAGAGGGAAACTCTGAGGATCTCAGAGCAGACCTACTAGCCCCCGTGTCCACAAGACAAGTAACAGATTTACCAGCAATATTACAATCAACAAATGGGCCTTCTTGATTAATAGGAATTAAAGGATTCATGATGCAGTTACGTTCCCTCAGGCTGTCCTAGTAAGGGGTTCCTTGTGGGGAGAAAACAGGAGCTGCAGGATTTGGGAACTGAGTAGGATTTTGAGCTAACCGATTTGGACACTCATTCCTCCAGTGTCCCTCCTGACCACACAAGTGGCATGCAGTGCTCCCAGTCGGGGCAGGATTCTGGGCAGGATATGAGGAACCCCTTCCCATACCTCTCCCACGACCTCGTCCCCGTCCTCTTCTCATTCCCCCACGACCCCTGAGCTGATAAGTTTGTAACTGTAAAGCCATAAGTTTTGTTTCACTAGTTTCTTTCTTCTGGTCTATGCAAGCCATACAATGATTTGCAACTGTCACCAATTCTGAAAGGGGTTTAGTTTGCCAGCCAATACAAATAGTTCTCAATGGTTGCTGAACCTTTGGCAAGAGTCCCTGAACAAAAGCAGCTCCTACCGCTTCCCTGGCATTATCAGCTGGATCAGTAATTCCTGAATGCTGTTCAAAGACCTTTGTCAGTCGATCAAGATAATCAGCAGGGGATTCTCCCTTATTTTGTTTACAATTTGCAATCTTGGTCCAATCTGTTTTCTTAGGACAAACTTCTGAAATAGAGGTCAAGAGACGATTCCTAGCCTCTGTCAAAGCATCCCCAATACCAGGGTCGGTATCAGGCCAAGCTGCCTGTCTATTAAGCCGTTGCTGAACTTCAGCGGGCAGTACAGCTCGTAAAAGTTGATTAATATCTGCCCAAGATGGATTATAGCACTGAATCACTGTCTGGAGCTCTTCTCTAAACTTCACTGGCTCCTCCCTGATTTTAGGAAATTCTTTCACCAAGTTTCTAAGATCTCCAGGTGTCCAAGGGGCATGTACCTTAACTAACCCCCCTATAGCTCCAGCTCCAGGCAAGTCTCTTAAAGGAGCCTGGAGTGCCTGTGTCGTGCTTCTAAGAAAGTAGCCGGCATTATTATCAGCAGAGGCAGGGTTAACTGGACTACTAGTGTCAGTCAGTAGGGAAGAAGACAATTCTTCCGAAGAAGGAGAATGAACAACTTGTGCAGTTGATAATTGCGGCGGCGAGACAACCACTGCCTGCACAGTCCGAGAAGGGGGAGCCGTGGGGGGAACGGGCTGCGGCTGTGGAACGCTGCTAAAAAAATCCACTATGTCTTCTGCAGTCTCCTCCTCACTTTCAGGCTTAACTAATTGAGGATAAAGAGAAGCAGAGGGCTGCACTGGAGCAGGAAGACATTTGGATGTCTTACATTTAAGTTTTAAATCCTGTACTTCAGTTTTTAATTTCTCCTGGGAGTCCTTCAGACTCCGCACCCGAGACTCATGGAGTCTCTTTGTTGCTTCCTCCCACCAAGACAGAAACTGCTCGCACTGTGCAGCAGAGGCATGTGATTTAAGGGTTTCTCTGAGGTATGTAAGTTTATCTAATTCAAAGGTACCTTCTAATGGGCATTGTTTAAATGAATTTTCACGCGTGTACAGATTCCAATCATTTAAATACCTGCAGGTTTTAGGACCATAATGTACGTACATGTAATATGCTGGGGTACCCTTAGGGGGTAAAGTGGAAAGTTTAGACTGTTCCCCCCCATTTTC
Source organism: Mauremys mutica (assembly GCF_020497125.1). Taxonomy (NCBI): domain Eukaryota; kingdom Metazoa; phylum Chordata; order Testudines; family Geoemydidae; genus Mauremys; species Mauremys mutica. The sequence continues at coordinate 42,226,594 of NC_059084.1, forward strand.
CAGTCACACCAACTGAGGGGGTCCCTGTCCGCGCTAGCGGACCAGAATATAAGAATCCCTCCCTACAGGGCACTCACGTACAGGAGAGACTCACAAGAAAGACTACGACCCTCGTACACCTCCTTTCAGCAAAGAGCGTCGGCTAGTCTCTGGGAGATAAAGCCGCGTACTCTAATTGCTTCCAGGGAGATGATCAGATTGTCAGTAGCCCACACAGAAGGGAAAGGGGAGGGAAGATGGGTTCACACACTCCTAGACCCAGGCAGCTTCCTCGCCGGACTATGCCAAGCTGAGTCAGCCCACCGTGGGTCGGATCTCCTAAAGATCCACTAGTTACTGGGCTTGCGTTAGACTACTCCGGATCATTAGCAATCGCTTCACAGGGCAATCTGGGCGTCTTCCAGTAACGAACACTCACACAGGTATACACACACACACACACCAAGGCCTCTTTTCCTCTATTTAACCCTTTTTTAACCTTTTTATCTCTTTTTTTTTTTAAATTTTTTTTTTCTCTTTTTCTCTTTTTTTTTTTTTTTTTTATCCAAGATGCATCGTTACCTGGTCCGGACCAATACTATGAGGCGGTAGGACAACCCCTCTTGAGGCGGTAAAAACCCCTCAGCACCGGTGCATTCTAATGCATTACCTTATGCATTACCTGTTGGCCAACTCAGCAGTTCCCAGTACTGCTATAAACTAACCTTATTGGGGACTCTCCCCAATACCACTCTGCATTTGATCCTGCTGCACAGTCAGTAAGTTCAGATGGCGTGAGCCCAGCAGAAACAGACGTCCCCCACAGACAGTCCTCCTCCGATACCCCAATAGAGATTTCAAAAGGTCTCTTACCTCTATTGTGGCGCCATGGGGTTCGAAGGGGAACGATCCGTAGCAGCCGTCTGTGTGTCCGTGGGCGTTGCCATCCCGGACGAGCCCCCAAATTGTCGAAGAAAAACTCAGTTCTCGCTTTTTGTTTGGGTGCAGCAAAATCAAAATACTTTATTAAATACTCTAGTGAACACAAGAGGGAGAGAGTGTCAGGAACTGGGTTGCCCCTCGTCCTGGACGGATCTCTCTCAATTAGTAAACAATCATAACAATTTTTATACCTTCTTAACAGACAGTGGCTAGCAAACCTGGAGACAGTAGAAGTAAACATTTGCATTTGTTTATACATAAGCCTATTCGTTATCTTATTTGTCTGCAATACTAGAACAGAAAACAAGAGTGCAATTCACAAGGTCGTAACGACTCTTCACACAATTCACTCTGTACCAGATATCTTATAGAATACAGGTCACATCTTAACTTCTGCTAATTAGCTAACATACATTAAGATCCCTTCAAACCTTTATTAATTAATTCTTGGCCTCCACAATAGAGTGACTGCGTTCAAGTTGTACAATTATTGGACTATATCAGTGTTCCTACCCTCTTTGAAATCTACATGTTCAATCTGGTGTATTCAGACATTTTCAGTTTAAATTATTTCACAGGAAAACTGGATTTCAAATTGAGACATGTTCCAATGTTGTCTCTGCTATTCTTGTAAAACAACCTATGTACTGGAAAAGTCAAAACATTTTTTTTTAAATACAGTGACAATGTTTTTTTTTTAGCAGTTTACCTCAAATTGTCTGGTTCTCAGTGAACAAAAAGAAAACAAGATTTGGTTTTCACAATTTCTATGAAAAGTCAACTATTGTTTCCTGGGAGGGGAGCTTTGGCTGGGGGCTTTATCTGTCTGTGCCTAAGTCTAAAGGTGCCTGCATGTATAATGCATATTTTGTGGGTATCAACTTTGCTCTTTACTGAATTTTACCATCCTGCAAGTAACTGTTTGAAATAGCAATTAAACACGATTCCAATAGTGAATGGGTTTGTAATTGTGGTGTTATTGGAAAAGATTAATGTTAGCATCCTGGCTTAATTATAGATTTCCAATCTGGGCTAAATTTTCAATCTGTTTCCAGTCTGTTTGTTTTCAGTCTAAGTTTCCAATCCATTTAAATTATTCCAAAGGAAAACTGGATTTTCAATTGAAAACATTTTCCTGAGAAGTCTTTCCTATCCATTAAAACAATATATGTATTGGCAAAACCAAAATTTTTATTTTTTCAAAAAAATCAATGATTTTTTTTCAAGATTTCAGCTGTTTTTAACAGCAGTTGTTTGGTTCTCGATACTCAAAACCAAAAAAAAATGTTTTGGTTTCCACAATTTCTATAAAAATAGATTTTTTTCTGCTTTGAAAAAATGAGCTCTAGATGTTTTATTAAATGATCGTAAAAGTCTTAGAGTTTCAATGTAATTCATATTTCTATTATTACATTTCCTCCAGTATATTAAAACCCACACATATTAACTGAAATAGCAAACTTACGGTGCTGGTCTTTGTGGAATGTTTCCCAGCCTGAGAAGCATTTGACAGTCCACTGCCAGGACTCTCAGTCATTGTCTGTCTCTATATCTCTCCATAATGCCCCCACCACTGTGTTATCCAGCAGCCGTTTCCCTGCCCCGTCACCGTATTCCCTCAGAGGCTGGGTCTCTGCGGTTCCTCACAGAAAGGGACCCACTCCACAGATGATCACTCCATCCGCCCCTTCTGGGGCAGGCTTGGCTGAGAGGTGAAGGACTAAACAGGATGGGGGATTGAAAGTCTCTCCCAACTCTAGAGCTGATCCTGGGTTGTGTGGGATTCAGGTATGAATGCACCTGCCCTGGGGTTAAATAGTTGAATCTGATCTCCAGAGATGTAAGTGAAGCTCTGATCTCACCTCGGGAAGAAACCACCCTGATAACCAGCCATTACCAAACCTAATCCCCCAGGGGAGGAAATAAGCCACCCTGAATCTCATATGATGGCAGTATCCCTGGAAGGACTCTTGGCCAGAAACAAGGCAGGGCTGAATGACAAGTGGCATCCAAAAGAGACTGCAGAATAAAATATGTATTTGAAGCACAGACATGTGCCCTACAATAGCTCAGAGCCCAGTGGCACCAGAGCCCCAGCTAGCCTGGAATAGCCTGTTCCTTCAATAACGCCACATAAACAGCTCTTGGAGAGCAGAGATGTTTTTCTCCTGCATTTCGTCAGCAACTCTTGGGATGCAGGCACCACAGGAACCCTCAGCTCAGGCTGCCCTGGCTGTTTGATGTTGGTCACTAGGAAGCAGCCAGAGGCAAACACTAAAAGCTCCTAGCTATGTCCTAAACTGTTTATAACTGATACACTTCCATTGAGTTCTGAGTAGTTAGGTCTGTTTACGCCAAGTGGAGATGTGACCCTTTGATTTCCACAGAGTTACTTTGATTTACACTAGCTGGGGATGAGATGCCAATGGACTTTGTAGTTTTCACCAGCTGGGGAATTAGGTCTCATTATCTCCAGTGGAGCTACTGGGGATTTACGATCTGGCCCATTCTTCAGTTTCAAATACATATTCTTTGCCTGTGAATCTGAAGAGGAGACTAAAGTTCCTAACCAGTCTGCATGTTCTTCACTCATTGCCCCCATGGGATTAATTTCAAGAATGGAACTTTTAATGGCTAAGGAACATTACTTTCCCACTGGAAAGAGAACTTTGGAGGAATTCAGTGTTGCTTTGATTTTCTGTGTCTGATTTTAAATTTCTATTTGGATGAATGGACCCACATTCTTTCTTTCTTTCTTTCTTTCTTTCTTTCTTTCTTTCTTTCTTTCTTAGAAATTATATGGTTTCTTTCTGAAACATCACTAAAATAAAAGACTCATTAGGCTGAAAGTGCAATGCTATATGACATCTTAAAAATGTTTATTTCACATTGATTGTAGGTATGACAGAGAGACTAAAGCAGTACACCTCATCTGGTATAAATCAATTGTAGCTCCATTGGCGTTAAGAGGTCAAATCTACTCTCCACCCCCACACAAACCTTGCGTAAAACTGCCATAATGTGGCTGGAGTCAATAAGACCAGATCTCTGGATGCTGTAAATTGGCATACTGGTATGGAGCTATTCCACTTGATGTGAGTTCAGTATCTTTACCATGATGCCTGGTTTTATGTTTGTTCCAATATATGAGATTCTCCTTGCTTAGAACCTCTATCCCATTTTAATAAACATAAAATATTCTAAAATCTTGAGATTATGGTTTATAGACAGAAATCTGTGAGATGTGCTCCTTGCTGGTAAATTGGCTGCTAAATATATAGACACTAGGTCTGGGCCCCCTAGGTAAAATGACAGTGATGGTGAGAGATCAGAGACCAGAAAAATGCCCAGTTTGAGACACCCAGCCAGAGGAAGGACCTACTCCGGTTGGAGGAGGGCCACGTTAGAGGCACCCCCGGAGAGAGTGGGGAGAAGTGATGCTGTGTTTGTAAAAAACTGGTTCTATCTCCCCAAATTTTCCCATCTGTCCACCAATGGTGAGAACAATCCTGGAGCACCACCCTGCCCCTCAACCATATGTAGTTATCTTTGTGACTAGTTCAGGGTCTCTGCACTTTCAGGCAGATGTAGCTGCATCAGTGAAATCCAAACCAGTTTCCCCTCTCAGAGCTATTGTCTCAAGCTTTCTGTAGATTCTGGTAGGTGGAGTTAACATAGAGGTCTTTTAATGACCTGTGATAAACAGAAGGTCTAATCGTCTGGTTAGGAACCCCACTATGTAGAATGATGATGCACTGAGGGAAAATGAAAACACTAAACAGTTTTATTAGAACATTTAGTAAAGATACAAAGACTCCAAATTACATAAAAAGACAGCAGTAATGTGAAATTAAGCTGATATTTTGCATCATCTCTTACAAAGAATCACACCCTGTCTTGGTGTTCTGGTGGTCAGAGTGAAAAAGGATGTGAAAGGATCAGTTTAGGGAACTCTTAGGTTACTTACTACTTCACCCTCCCTTTTCCCTGGTCCTTCTTGTGTGAACAGAGAACAACAATACCCGAAGTCGCAAACAATTTGATGTCTATTGGGGTGAACTTCCAGCAAGCTTAAATCCAAGTCCTTTTTTCCTTATTTTGGAATCCCAACTTACTTCCTGTTTGTGCCTAATTTATATAGTAATATTCTCAGCTGTACCTTAACCAATCATTTTACTGAAATCTATCTAACTAATCCGAACATATTTTAGGTTAGAAGGGAACTGAGGAGGTCATCTAGTCCAACCCCCTGCTCAAAGCAGGACCAATCCCCAGAAACATTTTTACCCCAGTTCCCTAAGTGGTCCTTTCAAGGATTGAGCTCACAACTGTGGGTTTAACAGGCCAATGTTCAAACCACTGAGCTATCCCTCCCCATCTTTAGCCCTCTTTATCTGGTGGTGATTATCACAAAAGGACTGTATTCCTAAAAGCCCAATAACACCTTATTTCAAAATTACTAGTTTGGACTTTGAGGATGTGACCATCCCTTCCCAGCTTATGGCAGCCTCTGCTGCTTAGCCAAAGGCCTCAGCCTAAGAACCAGGCCTCAGACTATCCTAGTGAGCGAAGACTAAATTCACTATTGCTATAAACATTGATGTATGTGACTTGTGATAGCTAGGCTTAGAAGGATCAGGTTTTTATTGATAAATGTTAATAAGTAAGTAAGAGGACCAAAAAAAAATTCACCGTGGCTAAACAACAAAGTGATATAAGTATGGTAGTTAGAGGCAAAAAGTCACCCTTTAAACACTGGAAGTTAAATCCTACTGTGGAAAATCGTAAGGAGAATAAAGCTCTGCAAGTCAAATGTAAAAGTATTATTAGGTAGGCTAAACAATAGAACAAGAGAACTTCACAGTTTGAACCCATGGCACAGAGATGGGGGCCTACTGAACAGCGGGGTTCTAGTCTGTGCAAGGAGAGGCCGACCGTGGCCAGAGGTAAGAAGGACTTACTGAGAGTAAGGCGGACTCTGCCCAGGCGGAAACACTGATGGATCTCAGACTCCCAGAAGGGGTGAGACCAGAGCAATGGAGAGGACATCTCAGGACACTGTTGTTTTCAAATACTGTCTAACACACAAGAGCTTTAAAAGTAAAGTTACTGTATTTAAGAAATCCTTTAGGTCAGCCTGTATTCCCTGTTTTGCTGCTACATTGTCCCTGAAAGGGTTAAACTAGATGCCCAAAGTCACCACAATCTAGGTGGAGCTTGGGGTGGGGAAGGATGTGTATGTAAGCTGCTTGGGGGTTGGAAGAACTTAAAAACTTTTTTGAGGTCCAGGGCAGATGGATGGTGAAAAATCCACAACCCTGAACGACTCAGCCCCACTTGTGGACAGTGCTATGTTGACGGGAACCACTTTTTCTGTTAACATAGCAACTGCCACGTGGGAACGTGGATTAACTACGCCAGTGGAAGAAGCTCTCCTGTCGGTGTAGAAGCATCTTAACTTAAGCACTAAAGGGGTGCAGCTGCATTGGGGCAGCTATGCCGATGCAGAGTTTTAAGTGTAGACTTGCACTTAGGTACCTGTTAGAGGGTGTGGCTTAGCACATACCTGTCTGGTCAGCATCTCCCGTACTTTAGTTAGGTGCTTCCCTATAAAGCATACTGGTTTCGCTGGATCCCATTCTTCAGTGTCTGTCTCTCCCTGTTCATTGTACAGGGAGCCTGGGCACCTAAGCCAGGGTTTGCAAATCCCGGTGATTTTCTAGGTGCCCAAAGATTAAGTGCTGAGATGTTCAGAGCTGCAACACAAAATGGCCAACTTTCTAAATGTATTTGGGTGCCTTGTGGGATTTTCAAAAGCTGCTAAGTGCCCAACATCCATGAAAACTATGAGTTTTAGGCACCTCGGTCCTTTTGAAAATCCTTTTTGGCGTCTAAATCCTTTGAAAATATGGCACCCAAGTCCTTTTGTGAATCTATCCCGGAGTGTCTGTAATCCCCTAAGAGGCTTTGAACATATAAGCTTGGACAATTAGAGATAGTTCCAAAATATTCCTCATATTCAGGGCTTTGCAAACTTCATCTGGGTGTTATCAATGGCTCGTTTCTTAGTAATGGGCAGAACACGGACTCCAGGATGAAATGCACGTAATCTTTGGGGATTCAAAATCCAGGACAGAAAAGTGAAGGGAAAATTTCCTGCTGCAAGTGCTGGAGGAACCAACTAAGGGCATAGCTCTTCTTGACCTGCTCCGCACAAACAGGGAAGAATTTGTAGGGGAAGCAAAAGTGCATAGGAACCTGAGAGGTAGTCACCACGAGATGGTCGAGTTCAGGATCCTGACAAAAGGAAGAAAGGAAAGCAGCAGGGTATGGATCCTGGACATCAGTAAAGCAGACTTTGACTCCCTCAGGGAACTTATGGGCAGGATCCCCTGGGAGAATAACATGAGGGGGAAGGAGTCCAGGAGAGCTGGCTGTATTTTAAAGAATCCTTATTGAGGTTGCAGGAACAAACCATCCCAATGTGTAGAAAAAATAGTAAATATGGCAGGAAACCAGCTTGGTTTAACAGTGAAATCCTTGCTGATCTTCAACACAAAAATGAAGCTTACAAGAAGTGAAAGCTTGGACAAGTGACCAGGGAGGAGAATAAAAATAATGTTCAGGCATGCAGGAGTGAAATCAAGAAGGCCAAATCACACTTGGAGTTGCAGCTAGCAAGGGATGTTAAGAGTAACAAGAAGGGTTTCTTCAGGTATGTTAGCAACAAGAAGAAGATTAGGGAAAGTGTGAGCATCTTACTGAACGGGGAAGGCAACCTAGTGAGAGAGGATGTGGAAAAAGCTAATGAACTCAATGCTTTTTTTGCCTCTGTCTTCACAAACAAGGTCCGCTCCCAGACTACTGCACTAGGCAGCACAGTATGGGGAGACGGTGACCAGCCCTCAGCAGAGAAAGAAGAGGTTCTGGACCATTTAGAAAAGCTGCATGAGCACATGGGGCCAGATGTGCTGCATCTGAGGGTGTTAAAGAAGTTAGCGGATGTGATTTTAGAGCCATTGGCCTTTATCTTTGAAAATTCGTGGTGATCCAGGGAGGTCCCGGATGACTGGAAAAAGGCTGTTGTAGTGCCCATCTTTAAAAAAGAGAAGAAGGAGGATCCGGGGAACTACAGGCCAGTCAGCCTCATCTCAGTCGCTGGAAAAATCATGGAGCAGGTCCTCAAGGAATTAATTCTGAAGCCCTTAGAGGAGAGGAAAGTGATCAGGAACAGTCAGCATGGATTCACCAAGAGCAAATCATGCCTTAGTAATCTAATTGCCTTCTATGAAGAGATAACTGGCTCTGTGGATGAGGGGAAAGCAGTGGACGTGTTATTCCTTTACTTTAGCAAAGCTTTTGATATGGTCTCCCACAGTATTCTTGCCAGCAAATAAAGGAAGTATGGACTGGATGAATGGACTATGAGGTGGACAGAAAGCTGGCTTGATCGTCAGACTCAACAGGTAGTGATCAATGGCTTGATGTCTAGTTGACAGCTGGTATCAAGCGGAGTGCCCTAAGGGTCAGTTCTGGGGCCGGTTTTGTTCAATATCTTCATTAATGATCTGGAATATGGCGTGGATTACATCCTTAGCAAGTTTGCACATTACACTGATCTGGGAGGAGTGGTAGATTCGGTGAAGGGTAAAGATAGGATAATTAGAGGATTGGGTCAAAAGAAATCTGGTGAGGTTCAACAAGGACAAGTACAGAGTCCTGTACTTAGGACGGAAGAATGCCATGCACTGCTACAGACTAGGGACCGAGCAGCTAGGTAGCAGTTCTGCAGAAAAGGATCTTGGGGTTAAAATGGATGAGAAGCTGGATATGAGTCAACAGTGTGCCCCTGTTGCCAAGAAAGCTAATGGCACTTTGGGCTGCATAAGTAAGAGCATTGCCAGCAGATTGATGGACATGACCGTTCCCCTCTATTTGGCATTTTTTAGCACTCTTCTGGGCATAACATGGAGTAATGGAGTAATAGTCTCAACTTGAATTGGGAGAGGTTTAGTTTGGATATTAGGAAAAAGAAATCACTAGGAGGGTGGTGAAGCACTGGAATGGGTTACCTAGGGAGGTGGTGGAATCTCCTTCCTTAGAGGTTTTTAAGGCCTGGTTTGACAAAGCTCTTGCTGGGATGATTTTGCTGGGGATTATTCCTGCTTTAAGTAGGAGAGTGTACTAGATGACCTCCTGAGGTCTCTTCCAATCCTGATATTCTATGATTCTATGACTGTTTCCATTTCAGCTGAGAGAGGGACCATCTCACCTCTAGATCATAGGGAACAATGTGGTCCCAGAGGGGTATAAGACAAAAGGTTATTCCATCAAATGGGTATCTGTCAGTCAGTAGAGCAGGGCATCGTTGAACATTGAGCCCTTTTTGAAAATGCAAGCTAAAGGCTTTGTGAAGTGGAAATTTATGCAGACTTAAATTCTTCAGTTGGTTACTCTTTCATCATTGGCGAAACAAAAACACTAGAAACAACCATCTCTGGACTTTGGAACTATTTCTGCCTGCATAGAGACCATTCCCCACCCACAGACTCCTCTAGAACACCAGTGGCAATATTAGCATAAGGATCAAAGCTAAGTTAGTACCATTTAATGGCTTTGTTTTGGCCTGTATGAAATGGGCTGGGGATCTGTGCGCAGTTTGTAGATCCCATATGTTCTGTACAAAGACCAGCATCACCAGGGATATATTTGCACCCTTGAGCTCCATTAGTATAGAGTGGTCCAAGGGCATGGAGAGGGGAATCCCCTGTCATGTAGAGAAAAGGTTCCTCCAGGCCAGGGCAGAGGCACATTTCCAGGGAGTGGCACTTACGGGAGGATTACTCAGCTGCTACTTGGGCTTCTATGTGTTCTACTGAAGAATGTGAGACTTCAAACACTTGGGCTCATGATATGGCCTCTTCATATTTTGGTGATACAAAGGAAAACAGCAGACAAAGGCATATGACAAATCTGTGAGTCTTAAGGCTGGTATGTGCAGAGGAGTGTAAGGGCGATAGGTGCCTGCTCTCCCCTTGTGCAGTCAATGGGAGTTTGGCAGTTAATTACTGGAAGCCACTCTGAAAATCCCTGTCACAGCTCACAGTCTGGAGCAAGAGTCTATTGTATTGTCCCACATTCTGCAGCACCCATATCCCCTTGTTTCTGCTTTAATTGCACAAGATTCTGCAGAATCAGCTACAGGTCTCTCCACGGGGCCAAGCCCAACCCCAATGCCTCTACATGAAATCAGAGAATTTGTACCCAGGAGACATTAGGCCAATTCTGTTGAGCTGTTCTCTACCCACTCGCCTGCTAATGCTTGCGGGAGATAATCACATCTCTGTGGCCCTCACTGGCATTTCATAGTGGATTCCCACTTGGTCCAATAGTCTCATTCCTTTGGTTGCTATCAATGGCTGAACTCCTCGGCTGATGTTATGTCCTTTGCACAGTAGGCAGAACCTAAATGCAGTGGCAGGGCAGGGACTTGATTGTGTCCCAATAAGGCATCTTTAGAGAACAGGACAATTCCTGGCCTTAGGGCCCCTGGACATTTGAAAGGAAAGGAGGTCTCAGTTCACACCCCATTCCCATGTGAATGCTACAGACAGCACACAGTACTATGGAATGGGATAGCTCAGGAGATAAGAGATGAAATCCCTACTTTCATCTCCAAGTCATCTGTTCAAATCCAGAGGCAGTGGCTCTGTGTCCTTCCCCCTTCTGACCTCTGGGAAAAGGGAAGATTTGTGTCTCAACTCCTTGGACATATCATGATAGAACCCACTGACAGCCCATCCATCCATCCAAACTGGGACCACTTGACCCTCTGTGAGCAACCTCAGCAGAGACAAAGAGACCATCTCAGAAATGGGAGGTGGTAGTACAATCTCTCAGTCCCAGTCACTTCATGTTCTCCCTATCGAGATAGTGATAGACATCAAAATGGACAATTGTTGACAACCAAACATTGGGATGCGTTACGTAGGGATGAGTTCAAAGCTGGTGCATACAATACAAGAGTGTGTTATGTGACAATTCCAAGTCATTTTAGGGCTCCATCAATGTTTGTATGTGATGTCTTTGTTATTATTAAGAAAATATTTGAAATAATTATTTGGGTTATAGCATGAGAAGGCAATTCCAGTGTCAATGAACCATCACCTATTTTCGCAAGTGTCTCAGCAAATAATAATGACCTGGTGTTCAATGAGCATCACTATTGAAATATATAGCACAGCATTGAACCAAAGGAGACTTCAAAGAAGTTTGAGTTTTAAATTCAAAATTATTGAGTGTTTGGACAGGAAGCTATTATTGTGGTCTAAGCTTTGTGCCTATCTCTGTCATAGGGTGGAATCATGTGATTCTCCATCTCTCAAACTGGGTCCCAACCGTGATTTCTCCAACTGTGTTTGGTACCTGCAGTTCTTCCCACAGGAGCTGTGACCAGTAGTAAGTTGAGTGAATAATCGTCTTCACCATGCAAAGTATGATTTATTTACCACAATAGGAACAAAGCACAACATAAGAGAAAATATGAGCACTTCCAGATGGATCACTGCACTGGTTTGGTGGAATCAAAATTTGGCCTTATTATTCAGACTTAGTTTGTCTTTAGGAAACATTTTAATACCTTTCGCTTCCAAATACCTTTCCACCATAGGAAGAACAATACAGTAATTATTTACTTTAATAAATTTAAATAAATAACAATAATACATACAGTTATATAAGGCTCTAGGTGCCCTAACACATCATACATGACACAATAAAATCCCATGAGCATTAAAATTATCACTTGAACAGACACCTGCAGAAACTTTTTTTTCAGTTCTTCATCAATGGGGAAAGCAAAACTTCAAGTCTCTGAAAACCCCATCAAGGTGATTCTGACATTGACAACTTGAATAGATGACAAAATAAATGAATACCACCATTTAGTCAGACATACTCCACCCTCCCAAGCTCCTCCCTCCCCTCAAAAAGCCACCTGAAACAAAGAAACAAGTCAACGGATGAATCAACACAATCAAACAAAATGAAAAAGAAACAAGCAAACACACAAGCCAAAACTCTCATACCCCATCTTATAGGTGACAGTAGCCCTATAAATCCTAACAACAGATAGATAGGTGCATACGTAGATAGATTCTGATTTTATGTACAGTGGTGGAATCTTATATTAATTCATTTGTTTTCAGTGAATCTAGTCCAGATTTCATGATTTCATCAACAGATTGCACCCTATGTTCTCAAAGAGACAATTTTGGCATCAGTTGATTATATCTACAAAGAAACTCAGAATGAAAATTAAGTCAAGTTGCAGGGATGGACATTTTAACTCTTGGTGAATAACCTCCACACAATCAGTTTCTTCAATGCAGCTTTGATCTCCTTGTTCCTCATGCTGTAGATGATCGGATTCATCACTGGAGGCACCAGGGAATAGAGAATACCCACCACAAGGTCCAGACCTGAAGGTGAGCTGGAGGTGGGTTTCAGGTAGGCAAAGATGCCAGTGAAAAGCAACAAAGAGACCACAGTGAGGTGAGGAAGGCAGGTGGAGAAGGCTTTATGCCGGCCCTGCTCAGAAGGGATTCTCAGCACAGTTTTGAAGATCTGAACGTAAGACACAATAATGAAAACAAAGCAGTTTAACGCTAAAAACAGACCTGAGGCAATAACCCCAACTTCACTGAGGTACAAATCAGAGCAGATGAGCTTCAGTAGTTGGGGGATTTCACAGAAGAACTGGTTGATGACATTAGACTGGCAGAAGGGTAACCTGAAGGTGTTGCCAGTGTGCAGGGCAGAGTAGACAATACCAGTAATCCAGGCACTGGATGCCATTTGGACACAAGCTCTCCTGTTCATCACTCTCTCATAGTGCAGTGGTTGGCAGATGGCGACATATCGGTCGTATGCCATGATGGTGAGTAAGGCAAGATCAGTTGCAGTGAAGAGGAGAAAGAGAAAGACTTGGGTGACACATCCGGGATAAGAAATCACCCTGGTGTTCATGAGAGAATTGGCCATGGATTTGGGGATGGTGACGGAGATGGAGCCGAGGTCTAGGATAGACAGATTCGCCAGGAAGAAATACATGGGGGTTTGAAGATGGTGGTCGAGTGCTATGGCTGTGATGATGAGAAGATTCCCCATCAGGGCTGCCAGGTAAATCAGCAGGAACACCACAAAGTGCAAAATCTGCACCTCCCGAACGTCAGAGAATCCCAGAAGTAGGAATTCGGTCAGGGTGGTTTGGTTGGACATTTTCTTTCTCAGTTCATTGTGTGATGGCTGTGGAGGGAAGGGCAAAGACAGTGGGGGAATTACAGTGACAGAGGGAGTGGCCCTGATTTCCCTCAACAATATGATGCGAGTGTCAACAATGCACAACACTCGTTACTGCTATTAACTAAGAGGGGTGAGTTATCACATGAATGTAAATTGGCGCAGTTCCCTTCAAGTCAATGGAGCTTCATCAGTTTGCATCATCTGAAGATCTGGCTCATGATGTTGCTTAACAAAATGCTGTGTGACGGATGGAGCAAAGTACAATCTCAGTTGAACAATTCTAGCCAAGATGGATCCCCTATTACTACAAACAGCAGCCTCTGAACTTGGGTAATACTGCCTGATATCCTTTTTTCGTGGAAATACGAGATGGACTTGGCATTGTGTATGACAGCTCACTTGTAACGAGGGCCAGTGAAAAGATGTTTCGCGCCCAAGGCAAAACTTCCACCTTGCGCCCTCCCCCATCTCCGAGTCCAGTCCTGAGGCACCCCCCCGTCGCGGCATCTTCCCCTCTCCTCCATGAGGCGCCTCCCCTGCGGCAGTTCTCCACCCTCTGCCCTGAGGCACCTCCCCGCCCCAACTCACTCGTGTTCCACCTCCACCCCGAGCACGCCATCACTGCTTCACTTCTCCCGCCTCCTAGGCTTGCGGCGCCTAAGCTGGGAGGTGGGAGAAGTGAACCAGCCACGGCATGGTTGGGGAGGAGGCGAGGCAGGGGTGAGCTGGGGCGAGGAGTTCTCCTGTTTGCCGCCCCCCCATCCCTTACTTGCTGCAGGTGGCCCTCCCCGCGCTCCCCTGCCCCAGCTCCCTCCCACCGACGCGGTCGCTGCGAAAGAAAATGCCACCCCCCAAATCCGTCTAGATCACCTAAATGGTTGCACCGGTCCTGCCTGTAACAATTTTACTGCAATAAATGGTCCGGGTGCCAGCAAATGTACTGATTTATGTCACTAAATCGTGACTGCATTTCCATCTCTGTGTACCGATGGGCTAGCAGCATCGCTCTGCTACTTCTCTGCTGTATCGTTTACCTCTGTCATTTTATGGGTGTGAGGGTCAGTGGCCATGAGGGCTCTGTTCTTGCTCTGCCACTGACCTGCTCTGTGACGTTGGGCCAGTCATTTCCCCTCCCTGTGCCTCTGTTTCCCCTCCATCAATTTCTCTGCCTTGTCTTCTTGGACTGTGAGTTCTTTGGTGGATGAGCTGTGTCTTAATATATGTAAGTTCACTGCCCCCATTTACAACATTTGTGTTTAGCAGGCAGCACAGTGGGACAGCGCATATGGTGCTAGAGCAGAATATCTCAGTTCTAATCCCATTGACATCCTCTATGTCCTTGGGCAGGGATAAGAGAGACAGGCTTTGGCTGGGGACTTCAATTCACTGTTCTCTGTCTAAGGGGCTAGTATGTTTAATACCCATGACATTTCCTGCCAACTTTGCCGCTTACTCAGATTTACCATTCGACAACTGTGCCTTTGAAACAGAAATAAACACAGTTACAATAGAGTGACTGGGTTCAAATTGTACAATTATTGGACTATATCAGTGTTCCCACCCCCCTTGAAATCTACAAATCCAATCTGGAGTATTCAGACATTTTCAGTTTAAATTATTTCAAAGGAAAACTGGATTTTAAAATGAGACATGTTCCAAGGAAGTCTCTGCTATTCTTGAAAAATAACCTATCTACTGGAAAAGTCAAAACATTTTTTTTGTTAAATTCAGTGACAATGTTTCAGTTTTAAGCAGTTTACCTGAAATTGTTTGGTTCTCAATGACCAAAAAGAAAAAAAGTTTTGGTTTTCACAATTTCTATGAAAAGTCAACTGTTGTCTCCTGGAGAAAAAAAAAGACTCTGAGGAGCTCTAAATATATTTAAATATAATGATATTTAATTGCACATAGCAAACTTACTGTGTTGTCTCTGTGGAATATTCTCTAATTTGTGATGCATTTGACACTCCACCACGAGGATTCTTCAATCATTGCCTGTTTGTGTACCTGTCAATAATGCCCCATTACTGATTTATCCAGCTGCTGTTTCTCTGCCCCTTCACCATATTTCCTGTGATGCTGGGTCTTTCTGCAGTTCCCAGAAGACAGGGACACACTCCACAGATGGGAGCTCCCTGCTCCCCTCCTCAGACAGGCTTGGCTGAGAGGAGAAGCCTCTCCAAGCTGTAAAACAAATCACAGCTTCTGCAGTCTTCAAACACGGGCACAACTCAGTATGTGGTTGTAAGGTGCTGAACTCCCATTGGAAGTCTCTAGGAGTTTCATGTCAAACGTGATCACAGCCAGTATGTGCTTGTTCTGCAGCTAAATAACTGAACCCAGTATCCAGGGCTGTGAGGCCAGCTCTGATCTAATCTCAGGTGCAAACCACTCTGACATCCTGCCCTAGTTGACCCTAACCCCTCAGCGGGGGGAAAGCACCTGCCCTTGATCTCACACGATTGCAGCATGCCTGGAAGGACTCTTGGCTAAAAACAAGGCAGGGCTGATGCCCCACACGAGTCCCAAGGAGACTGAAGAATAGAATATATATTTGTAACACAGACATGCTCACAATAGCTCAGAGCCCAGTGGCATCAGCATTCCAGCCAGCCTAGAATAGCCTGTTCCTTCATTAATGCCACATAATCAGCTCTGAGAGAGCAAAAATGTTTTTCTCCTGCATTTCATCAGCAATTCTTGGGATGCAGCCAGCACAGGAACCCTCAGCTCAGGCTGCTCTGTCTGTTTGATGTTGGTCACATAGACGCAGCCAGAGGCAAACACTAAAAGCTCAGTGCAACGTCCTCAACCCATATAAATTGATACAATTTCGAATAATTTGGGCTCTTTAAGCCAAGTGGAGATGTGGCCTTTTGATTTCAATGGAGCTTCTTTGATTTACATTCGCTGGGAATCTGGCTCTAAGACGTCCATGGAAGTATGTCCGTTTTCACCAGCTGGGGAATCTGGCTTCATTAACTCTGCTGGTGCTACTGCAGATCTACACCAGCTGGGGATCGGGCCCATAAACAGTTTCAAATCCATATTTTTTGCCTGTGAACCTGATCTGAGGAGACCAAAGTTCCAAACCTGTTTGCACTTTCTTCGGTCTTTGACGCAGGGGATTAATTGCAAGGATGGAGCTTTTAATTGTTACAGAGTAGTTAATTCCTACTGGGACAGAACTGTGGAGGAATTCAGTGTTGCAGAGATCTTCTCTATCTGATTTTCAGCTTATCTGAAAATCTGGCTCAGGATGTGGCCTGATAAAATACACCATGAAGGATGGACAAAGCACACCCAAACCCACGAATTCTAGCCAAGATGATCCCTCTCTTAGTCAGACAGCAGGCTGAAAACTTGGATGTGGAGGTAATGTAATAAAAAGCTAATAGTGTCTGATTTCCAAGGAAATATGATATGGACTCACAAAGCTTCCCATATGACAACTCAGCTGTAAGGATTCCACAGCAACACCACACAGACAGCCTGCTGCCTGATTCCAAAACTGATTTGTGGCACCAGATCCCAGCTGCATTTCCATCTCTCTGTGATGAGGGGCTAACAGCATTACTCAGCTAATTCTCTGTTGTGTCATTTGCCACTGTGACCTTCTGTCTGTGCTGTGTGGGTCAGTGGACATCAGGAGATTTAATTTCTATTCCTGGTTCTGCCACTGACCTGCTGTGTGACATTCGGCTGGTCACTTCTCCTGCCTAAGCCTCTGTTTCCCTCCATCCCTTTCTCTGCTCTGTCTACTTTGGGTTTAAAATCTCCGGGGTGTTGGCTGTGTCTTACTATGTGGGTGTGCTGTCTGTTTAGCAGGCATCAGTGTGGGACAGAGGATATGGTGGTAGAGCAGGAGAGCTGGGGTCTAGTCCCGCTGCCCTCCTCTATGTCCTTGGGTAGAGAGGTTTTGACTGGGGGCATCAGCTGTCTGTGCCTACGTCTAATGGTGCCTGCATGTGTAACGCATATTCTGTGGGTATCAACTTTGCTCCACACTGGTGGAGTGTCAAATGAATGCTGCAAGTAACTGTTTGAAACAGCAATTAAACAGGATTCCAATAGAGTGAATGGCTTTGTAATTGTGGTGTGATTGGAGAATATAAACATTAGCATCCTGGCTTAATTATAGATTTCCAATCCAGCCTGTTTCTTTTCAATCTAAGTTTTCTAATCCTTTTAAATTATTCCAAAGGAAAATGAGAATTTCAATTGAAAATGTTTTCCAGGGAAGTCTTTGCTATCCATAAAAATAACATATGAATTGGCAAAATCAAAGCTTTTTAAAAAAAAAAATAGTGATTTTTCCCCCCAGAATTCAGCACTTTTTATCAGCAATTGCTTGGTTAACAATGCACAAAACAAAAAAATGTTTTGGTTTCCACAATTTCTATAAAAAATGATTTTTCTGCTAAGAGAAAATGAGCTCTAGATGTTTTATTAAATGATTGTAAAAGTCTTAGAGTTTCAATGTAATTCATAGTTCTATTATTATATTTCTTCCAGTATATTAAACCCCAAATATATTAACTGAAATAGCAAACTTACAGTGCTGGTCTTTGTGGAATGTTTCCCAGCCTGAGAAGCATTTGACAGTCCACTGCCAGGATTCTCAGTCATTGTCTGTCTCTATATCACTCAATAATGCCCCTGCCACTGTGTTATCCAGCAGCTGTTTCTCTGACCCATCACCATGTTGCCTCAGATGCTGGGTCTCTGCGGTTCCCGACAGACAGGGACCCACTGCACAGACGACCACTCTCTGCTCTCGTCCTGGGTCAGGCTTGCTTGAGAGGTGAAGGACTAAATAGGATGGAGGATTGAAAGCCTCTCCCAACTCTAGAGCTGATCCTGGGTTGTGTGGGATTCAGATATGATCACAGCCTAGGATGTACCTGTCCTGGGGTTAAAAGCTGAATCTGATCTCTAGGGCTGTAAGCCCAGCTCTGATCTCACCTCGGGAAGAAACCACCCTGATAACCAGCAATAACCAAACCTAACCCCCCCAGAGGAGGAAATGACCCACCCTGAATTTCATATGATGGCAGCATCCCTGGAAGGACTCTTGGCCAGGAACAAGCCGGGCCTGAATGACAAGTGGCATCCCAAGGAGACTGCAGAATAAAATATGTATCTGAAGCACAGACATGTGACCTACAATAGCTCAGAGCCCAGTGGCACCAGAGCCCCAGCTGGCCTGGAATAGCCTGTTCCTTCAATAATGCCACATAAACAGCTCTTGGAGAGCAGAGATGTTTTTCTCTGCATTTCATCAGCAACTCTTGGGATGCAGCCACCACAGGGAATCACAGCTCAGGCTGCCCTGGCTGTTTGATGTTGGTCACTAGGAAGCAGCCGGAGGCAAACACTAAAAGCTCCTAGCTAAGGCCTACACTGTTATTAATTGATACAGTTCCATTGAGTTCTGAGTGGTTAGGGCTGTTTACGCCAAGTGGAGATGTGACCCTTTGATTTCCACAGAGTTACTTTGATTTACCCTAGCTGGGGATGAGATGCAGTATTTAGTTTTCACCATCTGGGGAATTAGGCCTCATTAACTCCAGTGGAGCTACTGGGGATTTACACCAGCTTGTGAATCTGAAGAGGAGACTAAAGTTCCTAACTAATCTGCATGTTCTTAACTCTTTGCCCCATGGGATTAATTTCAAGAATGGGACTTTTAATGACTAAGGAGCATTTCTTTCCCACTGGGGAGAGAACTTTGGAGGAATTCAATGTTGCTTTGATTTTCTGTATCTGATTTTCAATATTTTTTTGGATGAATGGACCCATTTACTTTTTTTCTTTCTCAGCAATTTTATGTTTTCTTCCTGTAGACATCACTAAAATAAAAGACTCATTAGGCTGAAGGTGCAATTCTGAAGGTTTCTTTCACACTGATTGTAGGTATGACAGAGAGACTGGTCAATTAAGAAGGGTCAGATCTTCATCTGGTTTAAATCAATTGTCGGCCCGTTGGAGTTAAGGGATCAAATCTACACACCACCCCCACACAAACCTTGTGAAAAACTGCCATAATGCAGTTAGAGTCTATGAGACCAGATCTCCGGATGCTTTAAATTGGCATAGTGGTATGGAGCTATTCCAGTTGATGTGACCTCAGTATCTATACCATGATGCCTGGTTTTATGTTTGTTCCAGTATATGAGATTCTCATTGCTTAAAACCTCTATCCCATTTTAATAAACATAGAATATTCTAAAATCTTGAGATTATAGTTCATAGACAGAAATCTGTGAGATGTACTCCTTGCTAAATTGGCTGCTAAATATATAGACACTAGGTCTGGGGCCCATAGGTAAAATGACAGTGATGGCGAGGGATCAGAGACCTGGAAAATGCCCAGTTTGAGACACCCAGCCAAAAGAAGGACCTACTCCGGCAGGAGGAGAGCCACCTTAGAGGCACCCCCGGAGAGGGTGGGGAGAAGTGATGCCGTGCTTGTTAAAAACTGGGTTCTATCTCCCCAAATTGTCCACCAATGGTGAGAGCAATCCTGGAGCAGGAGCCTGCCCCTCAACCTTATGTAGTTATCTTTGTGACTGGTTCAGGGTCTCTGTACATTCAGACAGATGTAGCTGCATCAGTCAAACCCAAAGCAGTTTCCCTCTCAGAGCTATTGTCTCAAGCTTTCTGTAGATTTTGGGAGGTGGGGTTAACATAGAGGTCATTGGGTGGTACTTAATGACCTGTGATAAACAGAAGGTCTGTTTGTCTAATCGTCTGGTTAGGAACCCCGATATGTAGAATGATGATGCACTGAGGGCGAATGAAAACATTAAACAATTTTATTAGAACATTTCGTAAAGATACAAAGACTCCAAATTACATAAAAAGACATCCGAAGAAGTGGGCTGTAGCCCACAAAAGCTTATGCTCAAATAAATTTGTTAGTCTCTAAGGTGCCACAAGTAATCCTGTTCTTTTTGCAGATACAGACTAACACGGCTGCTACTCTGCAACCTGTCATAAAAAGACAGCAGTAATGTGAATTTAAACTGACCTTTTGCATCATCACGTACATAGAATCACACCCTTTTGGGGGGTTCTGGTGGTTAGAGAGTAAAAGGATGAGAAAGGTGTTAAAGGATCAGATTAGGGAACTCTTGGAGGACTTACTCCTTCACCCTCCCACTTCCCTGGTCCTTCTTGTGTGAACAGAGAACAACAATACCTGAAGTGTGAAAGTGCAAACAATTAGCATGCAACTCAAATCTATTAGAAGTTCACTTTCGTCCTTCAGCACAGGAACCTTCCCATTAAGACACAAGGCTCAAAATGCAAACTCATCACTGTGATCTGAGCTGTGCAGGTGGACAGGACTTTGTGTTTATCTTCCATGACATGTGTCCTTATCTTGACCAGGAGGATGGTGATGAGCAAAGCGATGAAGGCTCCGTTGGTGACAGTTGGATGATCAGTGGAAGCTGGGCAATGGAATGGACAAAGCCGCCCATCCATGTCCCTGCCACCAGCCCCATGCACATACTTCTTTTTTGTATTACTAGTCTTAAATTACTGGAAACAACTGTCAATCTTGACTCCAACTTGGCAACGTTTTTGTTTCTTGTTGTCGTTTTTTACTTTAGAAATTCCCCTATTTATGGATGAGGGAGGCTGTGTCTACACTACAAGCTATGCCACTGCAGTGTAGATGCTTACTACAGTCACAGAAGGGGATTTTCCATCACTGTAGTAAATTTACCCTCTTCAGACTCGGTAGCTACATTGATAGAATAATTCTTCCATCAACCATGCTGTGAAGCCAGAGGGGGAGAGTTAAGGTTGTGTGGCTGTTTTGAACTGAGCATTTCAATTCTTTCAAATATTGGGTTTCTTTTTAAGTTCAAACTTAACACTGAATTTCCCTGAAGCTCTAAGTCCCGTTATCCACCATGACTTCCATCTGTCAATGACTTTCTTCTCCCTTTCCTTAGGAATTAATGCTGGGTCTTACAGAAGAGCCAGATTGTTAAAGTTCTTAAGTGCCTAGTAGGATTTTCAGAAGAGCCTAGGTGTCTAATATACAATGAAATCATTCTGTTTTACGGACCTAGAGTGGGATTCACAAAGGTATTTAGATGCATTTTCAAAAGTGCCTAATGGCCAAGTTTTTAAAAGATAGGTGCCTAGTCGAATTTTCAGAAACACCTAAGCAGGTTAGGCACCTAATTCTTCTTGAAATCAATGGAAGTTAGGCATGTATGAAGTTTAGGCACTTTTGAAAATCCCACTAAGACCTTATCTGCATCTTTAGGTGCATAAATACTTTTGAAAATCTGTCTCTTCTAAATTTTTGAAAATCCCATTTTAGGTCTGATGGAAGAGACTGAGAGCCAGGGTCTGATCCCAGACCTGACTCTGTGAAATCAGGATTGGGGTTTCTGAGAATGTTTTCATCAATATTTTAAAATGTATGATTAAAAACTGCAAAATATAAAGTTTCAAATTTCAAAAATTTTAATGAAACTGCTGTTAGGTTTCTCGGCCTGGTCCAAAGCGAAAATATCATCTCCTAAAGCCACATCTGAACGGCCAGATTTTTTTCTGAACTCTTCAGTCTAACAGATAACGGTATATCATTCCCATCTATTTGACATTGGTGAGGCCTCACCTGGAGAACTGTGCCCAATTTTGGGCCCCACACTACATGAAGGATGTGGAAAAATTGGAAAAAGTCCAACGGAGGGCAACAAAAATGATTATGGGACTGGTGCACATGACTTAGGAGGAGAGGCTGAGGGAACTGGGATTGTTTAGTCTGTAGAAGAGAAGAATGAGGGGGGATTTGATAGCTGCTTTCAACTACCTGAAAGCGGATTTCAAAGAGGATGGATCTAGACTGTTCTCAGTGGTAGCAGATGAGAGAACAAGGAGTAATGGATTCCAGTTGCAGTGGGAGAGGTTTAGGTTGGATATTAGAAAAAACTTTTTCAGTAGGAGGGTGGTGAAGCACTGGAATGTGTTACCGAGGGAGGTGGTGGAATCTCCTTCCTTAGAGTTTTTTAAGGTCAGGCTTGCCAAAGCCCTGGCTGGGATGATTTAGTTGGGGTTGGTCCTGCTTTGAGCAGAGGGTTGGACTAGATGACCTCCTGAAGTCCCTTCCAACCGTCATATTCTATGATCACTTCAATGGGGTATTCTGAGTGAGCCATAGGTTTGCTTTCCACAATGACCAAGGGGTGGAAAAGAGGTTTCTGTGTAGTTGAGTTCTCCTTGAAATTATGTCAGACTGCAGGGATATTACTGTAATATTGATTATTTGCTGTAGTGCCTAGAGTCTTTATCATCATAATCATCATTCTTCTTCTTCTTCTTCTTCTTCTTCTTCTTCTTCTTCTTATATTATTTAATTAAAAGTTTAAAAAAATAACTAAAAGTTGTGTCATTCTTGCTAGTTTGGAAAAGGCTATTTTGATGAGGAAGGTTTCCTGTTGTTTCTCAAAGAATATCTGACTTGCAATAATGAGACCAAATCTGGATCCCAATTAAGTCACTGAGGATTAGCCTTCCACTTCAAAGACAACAGGATTTGGACAATGGCTTGGAGACAAAAAGACCCATTTTTTTCTCTAATGTCACCCTAGAGAAAATTAGTGTGACCGAGATGTAAGGGTAAAATTTCCCCTGTGAGCTATACTAGCGCCAAAGCACAGAAGTTCCATTGACATCACCAATTTAATGCCAAAGAAGTTATGGCCAAAGATTGAGGACTAAACTCAGTATTGCTATACAAATTGATGTATGTGACTTGTGATAGCTAGGCTTAGAAGGATCAGATTTTTATTGATAAATGTTGATAAGTTAGTAAGAGGACCAAAACAAATTCACTGAGGCTAAACAGCAAAGTAATATAAGTATGGTAGTTAGAAGCAAAAAGTCACCGTTTAAACACTGGAAGTTAAATCCTACTGTGGAAAATCGTAAGGAGAATAAAGCTCTGCAAGTCAAGTGTAAAAGTATAATTAGGTAAGCCAAACAAGAGAACAAGAGCACTTCACAGTTTGAACCCATGGTACAGAGACGGGGGCCTACTGAACAGCGGGATTCTGTTCTGTGCAAGGAGGGGCCGACCGTGGCCAGAAATAAGAAGGACTTGCTTAGAGTAAGGAGGACTCTGCTCAGAGGGAAACACTGATGGATTTCAGACTCCCAGAAGGGGTGAGACCAGAGCAAGAGAGAGGACATCTCAGGACACTGTTGTTTTCAAATAATATCTAACACACAAGAGCTTTAAAAGTAAAGTTACTGCATTTCAGACATCATTTAACTCAGCTTGTATTCCCTGTTTTGCTGCTACGTTGTCCCTGAAAGGGTTTAACTAGATGCCCAAAGTCACCACAATCTAGCTGGATCTTGGGGCAGGGGAGGATGTGTGTGTAAGCCACTGGGGGTGGGGGTTGGAAGAACTCAAAAACTTTTTTTGAGGTCCAGAGCAGATGGATGGTGAAAAATCCACACACCTGAACAATGCAGCTATACCAACCTAACCCCACTTTTAACAGTGCTATGTTGACGGGAACCGATTTTTCTGTCAACGTAGCTACTGCCACTTAGGAAAATGGATTAAATCCGGTCGGTGTAGAAGCATCTTCACTTAAGCACTACAGGGGTGCAGCTGCATCAGGGCACCTATGCCGATGCAGAGTTTTAAGTGTTGACTTGCACTTAGGTACCTGTTAGAGGGTGTGGCTTAGCACACACCTGTCTGGTCAGTATTTCCCGTAGTTTAGTTAGGTGCCTCCCTACAAAGCATACTGGCTTTGCTGGATCCCATTCTTCAATGTCTGTCTCTCCCTGTTCATTGTCCAGGAGCCTGGGCATCTAACTCACGGTTTGCAAATCCCGGTGATTTTCTAGGTACCCAAAGGTTAAGTGCTGAGATGTTTCAGAGCTGCAACACAAAATGGCCAACTTTCTAAATGTATTTGGGTTCCTTGTGGGATTTCCAAAAGCTGCTAAGTGCTCAACACCCATGAAAACTATGAGTTTTAGGTACCTCAGTCCTTTTGAAAATCCTTTTTGGCATCTAAAAACCTTTGAAATTGTGGCACCCAAGTCCTTTTGTGAATCTATCCCTGAGTGTCTGAAATCCCCTAAGAGGCTTTGAACATACACCTTTCCAACTTTGAGGGTTTTGGAAACTTCATCTGGGTTTTACCAATGGCTCCTTTCTTAGTAATGGGCTGAACACAGACTCCAGTATCAAATGCACATGCACTTTGGGCTTTCAAAATCTAGGACAGGAAAGTGTAGGGGACAATTTCCTGACGTAAGTGATGGAGGAACCAACTAGGGGCAGAGTTCTTCTTGACCTGCTCCTCACAAACAGGGAAGAATTGGTAGGGGAAGCAAAAGTGCATAGGAACCTGGGAGGCAGTGACCATGAGATGGTCAAGTTCAGGATCCTGACACAAGGAAGAAAGGAGAGCAGCAGGGTATGGAGCCTGATCTTCAGAAAAGAAGACTTTGATTCCCTCAGGGAGCTGACGGGCAGGATCCCCTGGGAAAATAACATAAGGGGGAAAGGAGTCCAGGGGAGCTGGCTGTATTTTAAAGAATCCTTCTTGAGGTTGCAGGAACAAACCATCCTGATGAGTAGAAAGAATAGTAAATATGACAGGCAACCAGCTTGGCTTAAAAGTGAAATCCTTGCTGATCTTCAACACAAAAATGAAGCTTACAAGAAGTGGAAGCTTGGACAAATGACCAGGGAGGAGAATAAAAATATTGCTCAGGCATACAGGAGTGAAATCAAGAAGGCCAAATCACACTTGGAGTTGCAGCTATCAAGGGATGTTAAGAGTAACAAGAAGGATTTCTTCAGGTATGTTAGCAACAAGAAGAAGGTCAGGGAAAGTGTGGGTCCCTTACTGAACGGGGGAGGCAACTTAGTGAGAGAGGATATGGAATAAGGTAATATACTCAGTTCTTTTTTTGCCTCTGTCTTCATGAACAGGGTCAGCTCCCAGACTTCTGCACTGGGCAGCACAGTATGGAGAGGAGGTGACCAGCCCTTTGTGGAGAAAGAAGAGTTTCAGGACCATTTAGGAAAGCTGCATGAGCACATGGGACCAGATGAGCTGCATCCAAGGGTGCTGAAGAAGTTAGCGGATGTGATTGTAGAGCCATTGGCCATTATCTTTGAAAACTCGTGGTGATCTAGGGAGGTCCCAGATGTCAGGAAAAAGGCTAATGTAGTGCCCATCTTTAAACAAGGGAAGAAGGAGGATCCGGGGAACTACAGGCCAGTCAGCCTCACCTCAGTCCCTGGAAAAAGCAGGTCCTCAAGGATTCAATTTTGAAGCCCTTAGAGGAGAGGAAAGTGATCAGGAACAGTCAGCATGGATTCACCAAGGGCACGTCATGCGTGACTAACCTAATTGCCTTCTATGAAGAGATAACTGGGTCTGTGGATGAGGGGAAAGCAGTGGATGTGTTATTCCTTGACTTTAGCAAAGCTTTTGATATGGTCTCCCACAGTATTCCTGCCAGCAAGTTAAAGAAATTTGGGCTGGATGACTGGAATATAGGGTGGATAGAAACCTGGCTAGATTGTCCGTCTCAAAGAGGCTGGCTCTAGACTTTTCTCAGTGGTAGCAAGTGACATAACAAGGAGTAGTGGTTTCAAATTCCAATGGGAGAGGTTTAGGTTGGATATTAGGAAAACCTTTTGCACTAGGACGGTCGTGAAGCACTGTAATGGGTTACCTAGGGAGGTGGTGGAATCTCCTTCCTTAGAGGTTTGTAAGGTCAGGCTTGACAAAGCCTTGGCTGGGATGATTTATTTGGGGATTGGTCCTGCTTTGAGCAGGGGGTTGGACTAGATGACCTCCTGAGGTCTCTTCCAATCCTGATGTTCTATGATTCTATGATTGTTCCCATTTCAGCTGAGAGAGGGACCATCTCACCTCTAGATCACAGGGAACAATGTGGTCCCAGCGGGGTATAAGACAAAAGGTTATTCCATCAAATGAGTATCTGACAGTCAGTGGAGCAGGGTATCACTGAAAATTGAGCCCTTTTTGAAAATGCAAGATAAAGGCTTTGTAAAGTAGAAATTTATGCAGTCTTAAATTTTACACTTGGCCACTCTTTCATCATTGGCTAAACAAAAGCAACAGAAACAACCATCCCTGACCTTTGGAACTGTTCTGCCTGCATAGAGACCATTCCCCATGCAGACACTCCTCTTGAACACCAGTGGCAATATTAGCATAAGGATCAAAGCTCAGTTAGTGCCATCTGATGGCTTTGTGGTGGCCTGTATGAAATGGACTGGGGATCTGTGTGCAGATTGTAGAGCACATATGTTCTGTACAAAGACCAGCATCACCAGGGATATATTTGCACCCATGTGCTCCATTACTATAGAGAGGTTCAAGGGCATGGAGAGAGGAATCCCCTGTCATCTAGTGAAAAGGTTCCTCCAGGCCAGGGGAGAGGCACATTTCCAGGGAGTGGCACTTAGGGGAAGATTACACAGCTGCTAATTGGGCTTCTATGTGTTCTACTGAAAAATGTGAGACTTCAGCCCCTTGGGCTTATGATCTGGCCTCTTCATATTTGGGTGATATAAAGGAAAACAGCAGACAAGGGGACATGACAAATCTGTGAGTCTTAAGGCTGGTATATGAAGAGAAGTGTAAGGGTGACAGGTGCCTGCTCTCCCCTTGTGCGGTCAATGGGTGTTTGGCAGTTAATTACCACAAGCCACTCTGAAAATCCCTGTCACAGCTCACAGTCTGGAGCAAGAGTCCATTGTATTGCTCCACACTCTGCAGCACACACATCCCCTTGTTTCTGTTCTAATTGCACAAGATTCTGCAGAGTCAGTTACAGGTCTCTCTGGTGACTCTACATAAAATCAGTGAAATTGTAACCAGGATACATTAGGCCAATTCTGTTAAGCTGTTCTCTACTCACTCACCTGCTAATGCTTGCTGGAGATAATCACATCTCTGTGGCCCTCATAGGCATTTCATAGGGGATTCCCCTCTGGGTCCAATAGTCTGATTGCTTTGGTTGCTATCAATACCTGAACTTCTAGGCTGCTGTTATGTCCTTTGCACAGCAGGCAGAACCTAAATGCAGTGGCAGGGGCAGGGACTTGATTGTTTCCCAATAAGTCATCTTTAGAGAACAGGACAATTCCTGGCCTTAGGGTCCCTGGACATTTGAAAGGAAACGAGGTCTCAGTTCACACCCCATTTCCATGTGAATGCTACAGACTGTGCAGCATACTACAATATGGGATACCTCAGGAGATAAAAGATGAAATTCCTACTTTTATCTCCAAGTCATCTGTTCAAATCCAGAGGCAGTGGCTCTGTGTCCTTCCCTCTTCTGATCTCTGTGAAAAGGGAAGATTTGTGTCTCAACTCCTTGGACATATCATGATAGAACCCACCAACAGCCCATCCATCCAAACTGGGACTAGTTGACCCTCTGTGAGCAAACTCAGCAGAGACAAAGAGACCGTCTCAGAAGTGGGAGGGGGTAGTTCAATATCTCAGTCCCAGTCACTTCATATTCTCTCCATGGAGATTGTGATAGCCATCAAAATGGACAATTGTTGACAATCAAGCATTGGGATGTGTTATATAGAGATGAGTTCAAAACTGGTGCATACAATAAAAGAGTGAGTTGTGTGACAACTTCAAGTCATTTTAGGTCTCCATCAATGTTTGTATGTGACATTGCAGACATCTTTGTTTCTATTAAGACAATATTTGAAATAATTATTTAGAGCCACATTTCCAAATGTTACTTTTATTCTCCACCCCCAAATTACACCATATTGGCACATGCAAATGACATATTTAGGCTGGAATTTTTAAGGAGTCTAAGGTAGTGCACTAGAAAGAAATTTAGAAGAACTCGATTCAGTCCCAGGTCCTCAAAGGTTTTTAGCACCTAACTCCCATGGGTCTTGGCTCATTGATTTGCCACTGGCATATGTAGTGACTTTGGGCAATAGCCAATACTTAATGGATCAAGGGAAGACTAGAAGTCACCTAATCCATTCACAATCTATACAATTTGTGTCCCTAATCCAGATATCAACTTCTACACTTTTCACTCACCCCAATAAGGTTATTCCTCATATATTCACCATAACACTCTCGCACCTCAACTAAGCAATCCAGTCATGCTACCTCTTCAATCCACCACTTCAAGGAAAGTTTGCAAGAATGAGTAAGCCTCAGGGCACATCCTGAAGGTCAAGAGATTTGGGCTGTAGCATGAGAAGGCAACTCCAGTGTCAATGAACCACCACCTATTTTCGCAAGTGTCTCAGCAAATAATAATGACCTGGTGTTCAATTAGCATCACTATTGAAATATATAGTACAGCACTGCATGAAAGGAAACTTCAAAGGAGTTTGAGTTTTAAATTCATAATCATTGAGTGTTTGGATAAGAAGCTACTGTTGTGATGGTACCTCCCATAAGGCTTTATGGAAATATGCTTAGAATGTGTTTTATGCTACACATGCTATGTAACATATCTGAAAGGTTATCATCTACTGACTGTATTAATCCTATTAGTATGCATAGGATTTTTGTATTCAAGTTATGAATGTTATGAATGATGGCTATATACTGGATTGATTTCTAAATAACCTTAGTAGAGCATTTGTCAGTTCCTGGAGAAAGGAATGTTGAAATTAAGTACCTAATCAAAAATCACTTAAAGGACAATGGATCTTGGAATGCTCCAATCCACATAAGAAGTCTACTTGAGGACCTTCAGGGTAGCATGTAAACAATGGATGCTACCTGTAAAAACTGAGTCATGCATGGACATGTGACTTGCCCAGGTGACTCCTAAACTCCATCTTGCAGCTGGACTTTGCATAGGGGTGAGGAGGGGGTATCCACCTACAAGATAAAGTCTATTGAAACCCCTGGGAAACCCCCTCCATACCCCCCCACCCCAAGGATACTTGGAAGAAACTGGAACAAAGGGCAGTGACTGCAAGAGGGGTAAGTGATTGCTGGACCCAGCTTAAAAGATTAGTCTGTAAAAGGGAGCATTCTGGAACTGGTGAGGATCTTATCTGTATTTAGTTTGCTTTGCACATTTTATTTTATTTTCCTTCGTGACTTACTTTGTTCTGTCTGTTACTACTTCGAACCACTTAAATCCTACTTTCTGTATTTAATAAATTCAGAATATGTATTAATACCTGGGGGAGCAAACAACTGTGCATCTCTCTCTATCAGTGTTATAGAGGGCGAACAATTTAGGAGTTTACCCTGTATAAGCTTTATATAGGGTATAACGGATTTATTTGGGTTTAGACCCCACTGGGAGTTGAGCGTCTGAGTGTGAAAGACAGGAACACTTCTGTTAGCTGCTTTCAGGTAAACCTGCAGTTTTGGGCCAAGTAATTCAGACCCTGGGTCTTTGTTGGAGCAGACGGGAGTGTCTGGGGCCCTGAGCTGGCAGGGAAGGCAGGGGTAGAAGTAGTCTTCGCACATCGGGTGGCAGCTCCCAAGAGGGTTTCTGTGATCCAACCCACCACAGCTATGATTTAGACCAACTGAGTAGCTTTGTTTTTAAGAAAACTCATTTTATCCAATAAGACCAAGAAACAGCATGTTATAATATATTAATTAAAAAGGCTCAAAGCTCACAGGTAGTGCATGTAATTAATTTCTTGTAAAAGAGTAATGGAGTAAGAAACATTAAGAGCAATAACAACAAATAATAAATAGTCCAGGGAAAATCATGAGTTGGACATCTACAGTCATAGATGGAAAAGAGGCATGATAAATTGGCATTGATTTTTCACGATCTATCTATCTATCTATCTATCTACATGATCTTATTTTATCTATTGTATATGTAGTACACACAACCATGCACAAATATGGTTTAATAAATATTAATTAATAATACTAACAGCAACCAGCTTTGGAGATCTAGACACATTTGGATACTTGTGTGGATGAGAGACGAATGGCTCCATACAAAGCTACACGTTGAAGTGAATGGCTATATCCCAATTCTTATGATTAAAATGTTAGCTCAACCTCTTCTCCCCGCTCTGGTCTCTTACTTCAAGCCCTCTGGTCTAAGCTTTGTGCCTATCCCTGTCTTAGGGTGGAATCATGTGATTCTCCATCTCTCAAACTGGGTCCCAGCCGTGATTTCTTCAACGGTGTTTGGTACCTGCAGTTCTTCCCACAGGAGCTGTGACCAGTGGTAAGTTTAGTAACTAGACCTCTTCACCAGGCAAAGTGTAATTTATTTACCACAATAGGAACAAAGCAGAACATAAGAGAAAATATGAGCACTTCCAGATGGATCACTGCAGTAGTTTGGTGGAATCAAAATTTGGCCTTATTATTCAGAGCTAGTTTAGGAACCATTTTAAAACCTTTCTCTTCCAAATACCTTTCCACCATAGGAAGAACAATACAGTATTTATTTATTTTAATAAATTTAAATAAATAACAATAATACATACAGTTATATAAGGCTCTAGGTGCCCTAACACATCATACATGACACAATAAAATCCCATCAGCATTAAAATCATCACTTGAACAAACACCGGCAGAAACTTTTTTTCAATTCTTTATCACTGGGGAAAGCAAAACTTCAAGTCACTCAGAAAACCCCCTCAAGGTGATTCTGACATTGACACCTTGAATATATGACAAAATAAATGGATACCACCATTTAGTCAGACATACTCCACCATCCCAAGCTCCTCTCCCCCCAGAAAAGCCACCTGAAACAAAGAAACAAGTCAATGATTGAATCAACAAAATCAAACAAAATGAAAAAGAAACAAGCAAACACACAAGCTAAACCTCTCATGCCCCAGACTACAGGTGATAGCAGCCCTATTAATCCCTATGATAGATAGATAGGTGCATATGTAGATAGATTCTGATGTTATGCACAACGGGGAAATCTTCTACTAACTCATTTGACTTCAGTGAAGCTAGTCCAGATTTGATGATTTCATCAACAGATTGCACGCTATATTCTCAAAGAGACAATTTTGTCATCTGTTGATTATATCTACAAAGAAACTCAGAATGAAAATACAGTCAAGTTGCACTGATGGACATTTTAACTCTTGGTGAATAACCTCCACACAATCAGTTTCTTCAATGCAGCTTTGATTTCCTTGTTCCTCATGCTGTAGATGATTGGATTCATCACTGGAGGCACCAGGGAAAAGAGAACACCCACCACAAGGCCCAGACCTGATTCTGAACTGGAGGTAGGTTTCAGGTAGGCAAAGATGCCAGTGAAAACCATCAAAGAGACCACAGTGAGGTGAGGCAGGCAGGTGGAGAAGGCTTTATGCCGGCCCTGCTCAGAAGGGATTCTCAGCACAGTTTTGAAGATCTGAACATAAGACACAATTATAAAAACAAAGCAGTTTAACCCTAAAAACACACCTAAGGCAATACCCCAAACTTCACTGAGGTACGAATCAGAGCAGGTGAGCTTGAGTAGTTGGGGGATTTCACAGAAGAACTGATTGATGTCATCAGACTGGCAGAAGGGTAACCTGAAGGTGTTGCCAGTGTGCAGGGCAGAGTAGACAATACCAGTAATCCAGGCACTGGCTGCCATCTGGACACAAGCTCTCCTGTTCATCACTCTCTCATAGTGCAGTGGTTGGCAAATGGCAACATATCGGTCGTATGCCATGATGGTGAGTAAGGCAAGATCAGTTGCAGCGAAGACGATAAAGAGAAAGACTTGGGTGACACATCCAGGATAAGAAATCACCCTGGTGTTCATGAGGGAGTTGGCCATGGACTTGGGGATGGTAACGGAGATGGAGCCAAAGTCTAGTATGGACAGATTCACCAGGAAGAAGTACATGGGGGTTTGAAGATGGGGGTTGAGGGCTACGGCTGTGATGATGAGAAGATTCCCCATTAGGGCTGCCAGGTAAATCACGAGGAACACCACAAAGTGCAAAATCTGCAGCTCCCGAACGTCAGAGAATCCCAGGAGAAGGAACTCAGTCAGGGTGGTTAGGTTGGACATTTTCTTTCTCAGTTCATTGTGTGATGGCTGTGGAGGGAAGGACAAAGACAGTGGGGGAATTACAGTAACAGAGGGAGTGGCCCTGATTTCACACAGCAATATGAAGTGAGTGTCAACAATGCACAGTATTCATCATTGCTATTTACTAGGAGTGGTGACTTATCACATGAATGTAAATTGTCGCAGCTCCCTTAAAGTCAATGGAGCTGCAGGAGTTTGCACCATCTGAGGATCCAGCTCATGATGTAGTTTAATGCTGTGTGAAGGATGGAGCAAAGTACAATCTCAATGCAAAAATTCTAGCCAAGATGGATCCCCTATTGCTACAAAGAGCAGGCTCTGGACTTGGGCAACACTGCCTGTTATCCTCTTTTTGTGGAAATACAAGATGGACTTGGCATTGTGTATGACATCTCACCTGTTATAATTTCACTTCAACACCACGTAGATGGCCGGCTGCCTGCAAACATATTGAATTATGACACCAAATCCTGACTGCATTTCCATCTCTGTGGGCTAGCAACATTTCTCCGCTACCACTCTGCTGTGTCATTTGGCTCTGTCACTTTCTGGGTGTGCGGGTCAGTGGCCATCAGGAGATTTAGGTTCTGTTCTTGGCTCTGCCACTGAACTCCTCTGTGACCTTGGGCCAGTCACTTCCCCTCTCTGTGCCTCTGTTTCTCCTCCATCCATTTCTCTGCCTTGTCTTCTTGCACTGTGAGTTCTGTGGGGGATGAGCTGTGTCTTATTATATGTTTGTTCACTGCCTCCATTTACAACATTAGTGTTTAGCGGGCAGCACTGTGAGATAGAGGATATGGCGCTAGAGCAGAATATCTCAGTTCTAATCCCATTGACATCTTCTATGTCCTCGGGCAGGGATAAGAGAGACAAGATTTGGCTGGGGACTTCAATTCACTGTTCTCTGTCTAAGGCACCACGCTAGTATGTTTAATACCCATGATTTTGTTTGCCAGCTTTGCTGTTTACTCAGTTTTACCATTCGACAAGTGTTCCTTTTAAACAAAAATAAACACAGTTGCAATAGAGTGACTGGGTTCAAATTGTATAATGATTGGACTATATCAGTGTTCGTACCCCCCCCTTGAAATCTACATGTTCAATCTGGTGTATTCAGACATTTTCAGTTTAAATTTTTTCAAAGGAAAACTGGATTTTAAACTGAGACATGCTCCAAGGTAGTCTCTGCTATTCTTGAAAAACAACCTATGTACTGGAAAAGTCAAAACATTTTTTTTTAAATCAGTGACAATGTTTCTGTTTTAAGCAGTTTACCTGAAATTGTCTGGTTCTCAATGAACAAAAAGAATAAAAGTTTTGTTTTTCACAATTTCTATGAAAAGTGAACTGCTGTTTCCTGTGTGGGAGGGGGAGCTTTGGCTGGGGGCTTTAGCTGTTAGTGCCTACGTCTAAAGGTGCCTGCATGTGTAACTCATATTCTGTGGGCATCAACTTTGCTCTTTACACAGTTTTACCATCCTGCAAGTAACAGTATGAACAGCAATTAAACATGATTCCAATAGAGTGAATGGGTTTGCAATTGTGATGTTATTTGAGAATATTAATGTTATAATCCATGCTTAATTCTAGATTTCCAATCTGGGCTAAATTTTCAATCTAAGTTTCCAATCCGTTTAAATTATTCCAAAGGAAAACTGGATTTTCATTTGAAAACATTTTCCTGCAAAGTCTTTGCTATCCATAAAAAACAATATATGTATTGGCAAAATCAAAACTTATATTATTTCAAAAAAAATCAATGATTTTTTTCCACATTTCTGCAATTTTTAACAGCAATACTTTGGTTCTCGATACACAAAAGTAAAAAAAGTTTTGTTTTCCACAATTTCTGTAAAAAATGAGCTCTAGATGTTTGTTAAATGATTGTGAAAGACTTACAGTTTCAATGTAATTCATAGTTATATTATTATATTTTCTCCAGTATATTAAAACCCAAATCTATTAATTGAAATAGCAAACTTACAGTGTTGGTCTTTGTGGAATGTTTCCCAGCCTGAGAAGCATTTGATGATCCACTGCCAGGATTCTCAGTCATTGTCTGTTTCTATATCGCTCAATAATGCCCCCACCACTGTGTTATCCAGCAGCTGTTTCCCTGTCCCATCCCCATATTCCTTCAGAGGCTGGGTCTCTGCGGTTCCGGACAGGCAGGGATCCACTCCACAGATGACCACTCCCTACTCCCCTCCTGGGGCAGGCTTGCTTGAGAGGTGAAGGACTAAACAGGATGGGGGATTGAAAGCCCCTCCCAACTCTAGAGCTGATCCTGTGTTATGTGGGAATCAGATATGATCACAGCCAAGGATGTACCTGTCCTGGTGTTAAATAGCTGAATCTGGTCTCCAGAGATGTAAGCCCTGCTCTGGTCTCACCTTGGGAAGAAACCACCCTGATAACCAACCCTAACCAAACCTAACCTCCCAGAGAAGGAAATGGCCGACCCTGAATCTCATATGATGGCAGCATCCTTGGAAGGACTCTTGGCCAGGAACAAGGCAGGGCTGAATGACAAGTGGCATCCCAAGGAGACTGCAGAATAAAATATGTATTTGAAGCACAGACATGTGACCTACAATAGCTCAGAGTCCAGTGACACCAGAGCCCCAGCTGGCCTGGAATAGCCTGTTCCTTCAATAACACCACATAAACAGCTCTTGGAGAGCAGAGATGTTTTTCTCCTGCATTTCATCAGCAGCTCTTGGGATGCAGCCACCACAGGAAGCCACAGCTCAGGCTGCCCTGGCTGTTTGATGTTGGTCACTAAGAAGAAGCCAGAGGCAAACACTAAAAGCTCCTATCTAAGGCCTAAACTGGTGTAAATTGACATAGTTCCATTGAGTTCTGAGTAGTTAGGGCTGTTTACGCCAAGTGGAGATGTGACCCTTCGATTTCCACAGAGCTACTTTGATTTACACTAGCTGGGGATGAGATGCTGATGGACTATGTAGTTTTCAACAGCTGGAGATTTAGGCCTCATTAACTCCAGTGAAGCTACTGGGGATTTACACCAGCTGGTAATCTGGCCCATTCTTCAGTTTCAAATACATATTCTTTGCCTGTGAATCTGAAGAGGAGACAAAAGTTCCTAACCAGTCTGCATGTTCTTAACTCTTTGCCCCATGGAATTCAATTCAAGAATGGAACTTTCAATGGCTAAGGAGCATTTCTTTCCCACTAGGGAGAGGACTTTGGAGGAATTCAGTGTTGCTTTGATTTTCTGCATCTGATTTTCAATTTCTGTTTGGATTAATGGACCATTTTCTTTTTCTTTCTTTCTTTCTTTCTTTCTTTCTTTCTTTCTTTCTTTCTTTCTTTCTTTCTTTCTTTCTTTCTTTCTCAACAATTATATGGTTTCTTTCTGCAGACATCACTAAAATAAAAGACTCATTAGGCTGAAGATGCATTGCTAAATCAATTGTGGCTCCATTGGCGTTAAGGAGTCAAATCCGCACATCACTACCACACAAACCTTGCGTAAAACTGCCATAATGCTGTTAGAGTCAATGAGACCAGATCTCCTGATGCTGTATATTGGCATAGTGGTATGGAGCTATTTCAGTTGATGTGAGCTCAGTATCTGTACCATGATGCCTGGTTTCATTTTTGTTCCAGTATATGAGATTCTCAATGCTTAGAACCTCTATCCCATTTTAATTACCATAAAATATTCTAAAATATTGAGATTATTGTTAATAGACAGAAATCTGTTAGATGTGCTCCTTGTTGGTAAATTGGCTGCTAAATATATAGACACTAGGTCTGGGGCTGCTAGGTTGAAGGACAGTGATGGTGAGAGATGAGAGACCAGAAAAATGCCCAGTTTGAGACATCCAGCCAGAGTAAGGACCTACTCCGGCTGGAGGAGGGCCACCTTAGAGGCAACCCCGGCCGGAGACAGTGGGGAGAAGTGATGCCGTGTTAGTAAAAAACTGGGTTCTATCTCCCCAAATTGTCCCATCTGTCCACCAATGGTGAGAGCTATCCTGGAGCAGCAGCCTGCCCCTCAACCTTATGTATTCATCTTTGTGACTGGCTCAGGGGTCTCTGCACATTCAGGCAGCTGTAGCTGCATCAGTCAAACCAAAAGCAGTTTCCCCTCTCAGAGCTATTGTCTCAAGCTTTCTGTAGATTCTGGGAGGTGGAGTTAACATAGAGGTCATTTAATGACCTGTGATAAACAGAAGGTCTGATTGTCTTATTGTCTGGTTAGGAACCCTGATATGTAGAATGATATTGCACTGAGGGCACATGAAAACATTAAAAAATTTTATTAGAACATTTAGTAAAGATACAAGGACTCCAAATTACATTAAAAGACAGCAATAATGTGATATTAAGGTGATATTTTGCATCATCTCTTACATAGAATAACACCCTTTCTTGGGGTTCTGGTGGTCAGAGAGAAAAAGGATGTGAAAAGTGTGAAAGGTTTGAAAGGATCAGTTTAGGGAACTCTTAGAGGACTTACTCCTTCACTCTCCCACTTCCCTTGTCCTTCTTGTGTGAACAGAGAACAACAATACCCGAAGTCCGAAGGTGCAAACAATTTCATGTCTATTGGGGTGAACTTCCAGCAAGCTTAAATCCAGGTTCCTTTTTCCTTATTTTGGAATTGAAACTTACTTCCTGTTTGTGTCTAATTTATATTGTAATATTCTCAGCTATACCCTAACCAATCATTTTACTGAAATCTATCTAACCAATCCTAACAGATTGTAACATAATTCTCTAACCAATTATATCCCACTACCCTTTTCACAACCAGAACTATTGAGAAGAATCAGAGGGGTGGCTGTGTTATTCTGGATCTATTGAAGTGGGTATTCACCCATGAAAGCTTATGCTCCAATATGTCTGTTATTCTATAAGGTGCTACAGGACTCTTTGTAGCCCTTGAGCAGTGATTTCTTCCCAGACATGATGCTATCAAACTAACCATAAGATTAGAAGGGACCTCAGGAGGTCATCTAGCTTTGACTCTGAGGATGTGACTGTACCTTCCCAGCTTATGGCTGCTTCTGCTGCTTACCCAAAGGCCTTAGCCTAAGAACCAGGCCTCATAGTATCCTCGTGAATGAAGGCCCATACACAGGCAGACTGTGATTTTGAGTCTTTGTTTTATACCTCTCTAACTAGCTAAGTGATAAAAATACACCTAAGTTCTTAAAGTATATGCCTGTACAGACAGGCCTGAATATCTATATCCGAACAGAATATACTAACTTGGCACTGTCAAGATCTGCACTGATTGCCTTCATCCTCCGGGGACTTCTTCTGTAATGTTGGGCAAATCATTTAATCTCTTTCTTCCTCAATTCCCCTTCTGTATAACAGGGACAATGGCATTTGCCTACTACACAAGGGTGTTGAGAGGACTAAGGGTTGTGCAGTGCTCAGATACTCTGTTATGGAGGCCATATAAGTACATAAAATTGAATGAATGAAAGTCTTGGCCAACAATTCTACCTCATAGAGTAGAGGAGGGCAAACTACGGCCTACGGGCCACAACTGGTCTGCAGGACTGTCCTGTCTGGCCCTTGAGCTCCCAGCTGGGGAGGCTAGCCTCTCAGCCCCACCCCTTCTTTCCCCCCTTCCCATACAGTCAGGGGACAAGGATCAGGGTGAGTTGGATGTGGGGGGTTCTGAAGGGAGCAGTCAGGGGGTGAGAAGTCGGAGGGGAAGGGGGCCAGGCTGCTTGGGGAGGCACAGGTTTCCCTACCCAGCCCTCCATACCGTTTCACAACCCCAATGTGGGCCTTGGGCCAAAAAGTTTGCCCACCCCTGTCATAAAGACTATAATCAGGTTCCGTCATGTGGGTCTTCTCCTGAAATTAAAAAAAATATAATTTCAGATTGAAGGTTTAGAATCTCAAAGCTGCCTAAGCGATAAAACATGCCTAAATCCCATGAAAATTTGAGCATCTAGATACCTAAGAAAGCTTGGAAGTTTTTAGAGAGGCAAAACACACAGCTGGCCTGCAACACAAATCTGTTAGAAGTTCGCTTTCCTCCTTGAGCACAGGAACCTTCCCTTTAACCTCTTAATGGTGCTTTTCATCTCAGTGTTCCTCAGGGTGTAGATCATTGGGTTCAGCATTGGAGTGACCACTGTGTACAGCACAGACACTGCCTTGTCCACTATGAATTCCTGGAAATGCTGGTCAAAGATGAAGACACAAGGCGTGTGCAGACCAGTTTGATGACTTGGGGGACATCGCATTAGAAACTGTCTAGTGTGTTGGGTCCACAGAGGGGCAATTGGATGATCAGGGCAAGCTGGAGAATGGAATGGACAAAGCTGCCCAGCCATTACCTTGCGCCCAGCCCCATGCACATACTTCTGTTCGTGATAGAGAGGTAGTGCAATGGCTTATAGATGGGCACATACCGATCAGCTGCCATCACTACTAGGAAGAAGACCACAGTGCCCCCGATGAAGTGGAAGAAGAACATTTGGGTCAGACACCCATTGAATGAGATGGTTTTATGCTGGTACAGGAGGTCCTTTAGCATCTTGGGGGCAGTCACCGAGGACTCACTGAGGTCCAGAAAAGCCAAGTTGGCCAACAGGAGGTATGTGGGCGTGTGGAGGTGAGGGTCAGAGATCACGGTGATGATGATGATGAGGTTCCCAAGGCATGTAGTCCCATGGACTAGGAAGAAGACCAGAAAGAGGAAGTGCTGGACCTCAGTGCTCTGAGAGATGCCCCCCAAAATAAATTCTGTCACAAGTGGTGAGGGTCTCCTGTTCCATTTAGGGTCCTTAAAAGATACCTGCAGGGAAGCCATAAATGAGAATGATGAACACCTTGAAGTTCTTGCTGTTAAGTTACTGGTAACCACCCACTACCATAACAAAGTTTTTGTTTTGTGCATTATTTTGCTTAGGAATTCCCTTTCTGATTGGGAAAGCACACAAAAAATAGCAGTGTAACTGCAGTGGAAAAAGGTAGATGGTTAACTAGGTACCTAGGACCCACTGTTTGTGGTGGCTCACATGCTAGGTGAGTGTATGAACTACTGGGCGGTAGCGTCCCAGGCCCATTGTCTTTCATAATGGCAATTCATAGAGATTCTTAGTATTTGTGACAGAAAACTGGTGAGAATGATTCTATAGCCTGGTGGTTAAGGTAGTCATGGGTATATTCATAATCAAATCCTTGCTCCAGTCTATCTTTAAGTATTTACACAAAATAGCAGAGTTTTAAGAGTGGAGATTGAGTAAACCCCAGACCCCAATATCCCATAACTCAGGGTGTGCTCCTCTCTTATGGAAGACCTAAATTCAAACCCTTTCTCTGTATTAGGCTAAAAGGGAAATCAAACCCAGTTGTCCCACCCCACAGGTAAGTCTGCGAACCACTAATCTTCAGCTTATAACAGAGACACCACCTCCCCGAAATGCTTGGAAATTTGTCAATGACGTTCTTCTCCCTTTCCTGAGGAATTAATGCTGGGACTTACAGCAGAGCCGGATTGTTAAAGTTCTTTAGGTGCCTAGTGGGATTTTCAAAAGAGGCTAGGTGTCTAATATACAATGAAATCATTCTGTTTTACGGACCTAGAGTGGGATTCACAAATGTATTTAGATGCATTTTCAAAAGTGCCAAATGGCCAAGTTTTTAAAAGTATTTAGACTTTGAAAAACGCAGATAGGTGCCTAATGGAATTTCCAGAAACACCTAAGCAGGTTAGACACCTAATTCTTGTTGAAAGCAACGGAAGTTAGGCATGTATGAAATTTAGGCACTTTTGAAAATCCCACCAGTACCCTATCTGCACCTTTAGGTGCATAAATATTTTGAAAATCTGGCCCTTTTAAATTTTTGAAAATCCCACTTTAGGTCTAATGGAAGGGACTGAGAGCCAGGGACTGATCCCAGTCCCGACTCTGTGAAATCAGGGTAAGGTTTGGCACCAAATGCCCAGTTTGTCAAAGCAGCCTAAGGGTGTCAGACATCCACTCCTTTGAAAATCCAGGGCTAAACCCAGCAGTGCTGAGAACAAGCAGGGTAGACCATGAACTTTGAATGAGAATTAGGCTCCTAAGGGTATATCTACACTGCAGCTTGGAGTAAACTAGCACATAGACATTATCAGTGTGGATGTTGCAGTGCGGGGTCTCAAGCCCACCTGACTCTCCTGGGTCTGAGCTCGGGTGGCTAATGTTAGGAGATGGGACCTGGGCTCCTAAATCATGAAGATAGCTTGGAACAATGTACCCTTAGGCTGAGGTATGTCGGGCTTCCAGGCTAAGATTTCCAAAGCTGTTTAGAGGAGTCAGGCACCCAATTCCCAGTACAAGCAGCTGAACATTGAACTCCACCAGGGAGCATAAATTTTAGTAAATAAAAGCCAGATTTGTAAAGGTATTTAGGTTCCAGACGATACAGATAGGTGCATAGTGGAGTTTCAAAAGCACCTCTGTACGCAACACTTAAATCTATGGGAGTTAGGCACTTATGAAATCTCCACTAGGCTCCTATGTGCATCTTTGGGTGTCTAAATATCTTAAAATAACCTGGCCCTAATTCCTAAAATGCACAGAACATCTCAGTAACTGAGGATCCAGTTGCCAATTAAAGTCCTGTTGTATTTGAAAAACTATCCAATGTCAAACAAATGCTGACAAACAAACACAGCCAGGTGGAGGCAACTGGGCTCCACTTCTCCTGCTACAGAATACAGAGAGGGAAAGGATGTGACTCTCTATGCAGGCCGACTTTACATGGAGGATTCTTATTATCCGCTTCTATCCCCTGACTCCACTGGTCTTGGTGAGTTTATGGTCCGCAGTCATTGCACAGACCTGGGAAGCAAACTCCCATTCCCATCCGCCCGCGGGATCCATCCTTACCCCAAAGCAGCAGATATTTCATTGCTTCGGTTAAAGTCATCTATTTAGTGAGGAAGGGTTGCCCAATGGTTAGAGCACTAGGCTGGGACTTGCAAACCAATATTCAGTTCCTTGCTCCTCCGTTTGCATCCTGTGTTTGACAGGCCTGGTACTGAGTCACTCTGCCCCACTTCCCTGGTGGACACTGTCCCTCCAAACAGCACCTGCCACTCGCCAATTGAAGTTGTGCCTGGTATTTAGATGCCCAAGGATGCTCGATGGCTGTTTGCTATGAGGTACACACCAGCTACTTGTTCCTGCTGCAAGTGCTGGAGGAATTAACTAGGGGCAGAGCTCTTCTTGACCTGCTGCTCACAAACAGGGAAGAGTTATTAGGGGAAGCAAAAGTGGATCGGAACCTGGGAGGCAGTGCCCATGAGATGGTTGAGTCAGGATCCTGACTCAAAGAAGAAAGGAAAGCAGCAGAATACAGACCCTGGACTTCAGAAAAGCAGACTTTGACTCCCTCAGGGAACTTATGGGCAGGATCCCCTTGGAGAATTATACGAAGAGGAAAGGAGTCCAGGAGAGCTGGATGTATTTTAAAGAATCCTTTTTGAGGTTGCAGGAACAAACCATCCCGATGTGTAGAAAGAATAGTAAATTTGGCAGACAACCAGCTTGGCTTAACAGTGAAATCCTAGCTGATCTTCAACACAAAAAAGAAGCTTACAAGAAGTGGAAGCTTGGACAAATGACCAAGGAGAAGAATAAAACTATTGCTCAGGCATGCAGGAGTGAAATCAAGAAGGCCAAATCACACTTGGAGTTGCAGCTAGAAAGGGATGTTAAGAGTAACAAGAAGGTTATCTTCAGGTATGTTAGAAACAAGAAGAAGGTCAGGGAAAGTGTGAGCCCCTTACTGAATGTAGGAGGCAACCCAGTGAGAGAGGTTATGGAAGAAGCTTATGTACTCAATACTTCTTTTGCCTATGTCTTCACAAACAAGGTCAGCTCCCAGACTACTCCACTGGGCAGCACTATATGGAGAGGAGGTGACCATCCCTCTGCGGAGAAAGAAGAGGTTCTGGACCATTTCGAAAAGCTGCATGAGCACATGGAGCCAGATCTGCTGCATCCGAGGGTGCTAAAGAAGTTGGCGGATGTGATTGTAGAGCCATTGGCCATTATCTTTGAAAAATCATGGCAATCGGGGGAGGTCCCAGATGACTGGAAAAAGGCCAATGTAGTGCCCATCTTTAAAAATAGGAAGAAGGAGGATCCAGGGAACTACAGGCCAGTCAGCCTCACCTCAGTCCCTGGAAAAATCTTGAAGCAGGTCCTCAAGGAATCAATTCTGAAGCACTTAGAGGAGAGGAAAGTGATCAGGAAGAGTCAGCATGGATTCACCAAGGGCAGGTCATGCCTGACTAACCTAATTGCCTTCTATGAGGACATAACTGGGTCTGTGGATGAGGGGAAAACAGTGCATGTGTTGTTATTAAAATCATCACTTGAACAGACACTGGAAGAAACTTTTTTTCAATTCTTCCTCAATGGGGAAAGCAAAACTTAAAGTCTCTCAGAGAACTCCATCAAGATGATTATGACATTGACAGCTTGAATAGATGACAAAACAAATGGATATCACCATTTAGTCAGACATACTCCACCCTCCCAAGCTCATCCCTCCCCCAAAAAAGCCACCTGGAACAAAGAAACAAAATCAAACAAAATGAAAAAGAAACAAGCAAACACACAAGCCCTATAAATCCCTATGATAGATAGATAGGTGCCTATGTAGATAGATTCTGATCTTATGTACACTGGTGTAATCTTATACTAACTCATATGACTTCAGTGAAGCTAGTCAGGATTTTGTGATTTCATAAACAGATTCCACCCTATGTTCTCAAAGAGACAATTTTGTCATCTGTTGATTATATCTACAAAGAAACTCAGAATGAAATCACGTTCAAGTTGCAGGGATGGACATTTTAACTCTTGGTGAATAATTTCCACACAATCAGTTTCTTCAAAGCAGCTTTGATCTCCTTGTTCCTCATGCTGTAGATGATGGGATTCATCACTGGAGGCACCAGGGAATAGAGAACACCCACCACAAGGTCCAGACCTGATGCTGAGCTGGAGGTGGGTTTCAGGTAGGCAAACATGCCAGTGAAAAGCAACAAAGAGACCACAGTGAGGTGAGGCAGACAGGTGGAGAAGGCTTTATGCCGGCCCTGCTCAGAAGGGATTCTCAGCACAGTTTTGAAAATCTGAACATAAGACACAATTATAAAAACAAAGCAGTTTAAACCTAAAAACACACCTAAGGCAAGAGCCCAAACTTCACTTAGGTATGAGTCAGAGCAGGTGAGCTTGAGTAGTTGAGGGATTTCACAGAAGAACTGGTTGATGACATTGGACTGGCAGAAGGGTAACCTGAAGGTATTGCCAGTGTGCAGGGCAGAGTAGACAATACAAGTAACCCAGGCACTGGCTGCCATTTGGACACAAGCTTTCCTGTTCATCACTCTCTCATAGTGCAGTGGTTGGCAGATGGCGACATACCGATCGTATGCCATGATGGTGAGTAAGGCAAGATCAGTTGCAACGAAGAGGAAAAAGAGAAAGACTTGGGCAACACATCCAGGATAAGAAATCACCCTGGTTTTCATGAGGGAGTTGGCCATGGATTTGGGGATAGTAACGGAGATGGAGCCAAAGTCTAGGATAGACAGATTCACCAGGAAGAAGTACATGGGGGTTTGAAGATGGGGGTTGAGGGCTACGGCTGTGATGATGAGAAGATTCCCCATCAGGGCTGCGAGGTAAATCAGCAGGAACACCACAAAGTGCAAAATCTGCAGCTCCCGAACATCAGAGAATCCCAGAAGAAGGAACTCGGTCAGGGTGGTTCGGTTGGACATTTTCTTTCTCAGTTCATTGTGTGATGGCTGCAGAGGGAAGGACAAAGACAGTGGGGAATTACAGTGACAGAGGGAGTGGCCCTGATTTCCCGCAACAATATTATGTGAGTGTCAACAATGCACAGCATTCGTCACTGCTATTAACTACGAGTGGTGACTTATCATATGAATGTAAATTGGCGCAGCTCCCTTAAAGTCAATGGAGCTTCATCAGTTTGCACCATCTGAAGATCTGGCTCATGATGTAGTTTAATAAAATGCTGTGTGAAGGATGGAGCAAAGTACCTTCCCAATGCAACAATTCTCGGCAAGAGGGATCCCCTATTGCTACGAAGAGCAGGCTCTGGACTAAAATGCTAAAATGCCAATGCTGCCTGAT
Organism: Mauremys mutica; assembly: GCF_020497125.1. Lineage (NCBI taxonomy): Eukaryota > Metazoa > Chordata > Testudines > Geoemydidae > Mauremys > Mauremys mutica. The sequence continues at coordinate 42,271,068 of NC_059084.1, forward strand.
ATCCTCTTTTCATGGAAATATGAGATGGGCTTGGCATTGTGAATGACAGCTCGCCTGTAACGATTTCACTGCAACACCACGTAGATGGCCAGCTGCTTTAAAATGTATTGATTTATGACACCAAATCCTGACTGCATTTCCATCTCTGTGTACCAATGGCCTAGCAGCATCGCTCCGCTACCTCTCTGCTGTGTCATTTGGCTCTGTCACTTTCTGGGTGTGCAGGTCAGTGGCCATCAGGAGACTTGGGTTCTGTTCTTGGCTCTGCCACTGACCTGCTCTGTGATCTTGGGCCAGTCACTTCCCCTCCCTGTGCCTCTGTTTCCCCTCCATCCATTCTCTGCCTCGTCTTCTTGGACTGTGAGTTCTGTGTGGGATGAGCTGTGTCTTATATGTATGTTCACTGCCTCCATTTACAACATTTCTTTTTAGCGAGCAGCACTGTAGTACAGAGGATATGGCGCTAGAGCAGAATATCTCAGTTCTAATCCCATTGACATGCTCCATGTCCTTGGGCAGGGATAAGAGAGACAGGCTTTGGCTGGGGACTTCAATTCACTGTTCTCTGTCTAAGGCACTAGTATGTTTAATACCCATGATATTTCCTGCCAACTTTGCCGCTTACTCAGATTTACCATTTGACAAGTGTCCCTTTGAAACAGAAATAAACACTGAGGGGGAAAAAGAAAAGACTCTGAGCAGCTCTAAATATATTTAAATATAACGATATTTAATTGCACATAGCAAACTTACTGTGTTGTTTCTGTTGAATATTCTTTAATTTGTGATGCATTTGACACTCTTCTATCATTCCCTGTTTGTGTACCTGTTAATAATGCCCCATTACTGATTTATCCAGCTGCTGTTTCTCTGCCCTTCACCATGTGTCCTAGGGACTTCAATTCAGTATTCTCTATCTAAGGCGCTAGTATGTTTAATATCCATGCTCTTGGCTGCCAACTTTGCTGCTTACTCAGCTTTACCATTCAACAAGTGTCCCTTTGAAACAGAAATAAACAAAGTTGCAATAGAGTGACTGGGTTCAAATTGTACAATTATTGGACTATATCAGTGTTCCTACCCCCGTTGAAATCTACAAATCCAATCTGGGGTATTCAGACATTTTCAGTTTAAATTATTTCAAAGGAAAACTGGATTTTAAACTGAGACATGTTCCAAAGAAGTCTCTGCTATTCTTGAAAAACAACCTATGTACTGGAAAAGTCAAAACATTTTTTTTTTAAAATTCAGTGACAATGTTTCTGTTTTAAGCAGTTTACCTGAAATTGTCTGGTTCTCAATGAACAGAAAGAAAAAAAGTTTTGGTTTTCACAATTTCTATGAAAAGTCAAGTGTTGTCTGCTGGGGGGAAAAAGAAAAGACTCTGAGGAGCTCTAAATATATTTAAATATAACAATATTTAATTGCACCTGGCAAACTTACTGAGTTGTCTCTGTGGAATATTCTCTAATTTGTGATGCATTTGACACTTAACTACGAGGATTCTTCAGTCATTGCCTGTTTGTGTACCTATTACCCCATTAATAATGCCCCATTACCAGTGATGAGCTGCCAAAATCTTAACAACCGGTTTCCTATAAAAAGTTCTGATTTAAGGGGGGGAGCAGGGGAGGGGCCAGGTCTGGAGGAGACATACCCGTGGGGCCAGGGGCAAATTGCCCCACTTGCCGCCCCCCAGCAACCCTAGAGCTTGCAGCCCCCTCCCCTCTTACCTTGCCGGCAGCTCAAAGCAGCAGGACGACTCAGGAGCTCAACTGAGCTGCCCAGCTGCTGGCCATGCTGCGGCTCTGCAGGGTGGTGAAAGCAGAGGAGGGCCCGGGGGAGAGATCCTCATGGGGCCAAGGGCCCATGCAGGGCCCGGGCCAATTGCCCCACTTGCCCCCTCCCCTTCCCTCCCCTCTGGCCAGCCCTGGAGCTTGCAGCAGGACTCACACCCCCACACCTTGCCCGGCCTCTCAAAAAGCGGCAGCAGGACAACTCCAGAGGTCAGCTGAGCTGCCCAGCTGGTGCCGGCGGCTGGCCATGCTGCAGCTGGGGAGAAGCGGGGGAAGGGCCTCCCCAGCTGGGAATCCTGGGAGCAATAGGGTGGTCCGGCACACGGACCGGAGTTCTTTGCCCACTCCCTGGCCCTTTAACAACCGGTTCTCCACGGAGGTCTAATTTTAGCAACCAGTTCTTGGGAACCTGTGGGAACCGGCTCCAGCTCACCACTGCCCATTACTGATTTATCCAGCTGCTGTTTCTCTGCCCCTTCACCATATTTCCTGTGATGCTGGATCTTTCTGCAGTTCCCAGAAGACAGGGACCCACTCCACAGATGAGAGCTCCCTGATATCCTCCTCAGACAGGCTTGGCTGAGGGGTGAAGCCTCTCCAAGCTGTACAACAAAACACAGCTTCTGCACTCTTCAAACATGGACACAACTCAGTATGTGGTTGTTCGGTGCTGAGCTCCCATTGGAAGTCTCTCGGAGTTTCATGTCAAACATGATCACAGCTCAGTATGTGCCTGTTCTGCGGCTAAAGTACTGAACGCAGAATTCAGGGATGTGAACCCAGTTCTGATCTAATATCAGGAGGAAACCATCCTGACATCCTGCCCTAGTCGACCCTCACCCCACAGAAGGAGAACAGCACCTGCCCTGGTTCTCACACGATTGCAGCATGCCTGGAAGGACCCTTGGCTAAAGAAAAGGCAGGGCTGATGCCCCACACGAGTCCCAAGGAGATTGAAGAATAGAATATATATTTGTAACACAGACATGTCACCCACAATAGTTCAGAGTGCAGAGGCATCAGCTCCCCAGCCATCCTGGAATAGCCTGTTCCTTCATTATTACCACATAATCAGCTCTGAAAGCAAACCACCCTGACATCCAGTCTTTGCTATCCATAAAAACAACATATGTATTGGCAAAACCAAAACTTTTTTTTTCAAAAATTCAGAGATTTTTTTCCAGATTTCGGCAGTTTTTAATGGCAATTGGTTGGTTCTCAATGCTCAAAACCAAAAAAATATTTTGGTTTCCACAATGTCTATAAAAATAGAATTTTTTTCTGCTAAAAAAAAATGAGCTCTAAATGTTTTCTTAAACGATTGTAAAAGTCTTAGAGTTTCCATGTAATTCATAGTTCTATTATTACATTTCTTCCAGTATATTAAACCCCAAACATATTAACTGAAATAGCAAACTTACGGTGCTGGTCTTTGTTTCCCAGCCTGAGAAGCAATTGACAGTCCACTGCCAGGATTCTCAGTCATTGTCTGTCTCTATCTCACTCAATAATACCCCCGCCACTGTGTTATCCAGCAGCTGTTTCCCTGCCCCATCACCATATTGCCTCAGATGCTGGGTATCTGCGGTTCCCGACAGACAGGGACCCACTCCACAGATGACCACTCTCTGCTCTCCTCCTGGGGCAGGTTTTCTTGAGAGGTGAAGGACTAAATAGGATGGAGGATTGAAAGCCTCTCCCAACTCTAGAGCTGATCCTGGGTTGTGTGAGATTCAGATATGATCACAGCCCAGGATGTACCTGGTCTAGGGTTAAATAGCTGAATCTGGTCTCCAGGGCTGTAAGCCCAGCTCTGATCTTACCTCGGGAAGAAACAAAGCTGATAACCAGCCCTAACCAATCCTAACCCCCCAGAGGAGGAAATGGCCCACTCTGAATCTTATATGATGGCAGCATCCCTGGAAGGACTCTTGGCCAGAAACAAGGCAGGGCTGAATGACAAGTGGCATCCCAAGGAGACTGAAGAATAAAATATGTATCTGAAGAACAGACATGTGACCTACAATAGCTCAGAGCCCCAGCTGGCCTGGAATAGCCTGTTCCTTCAATAACGCCACATAAACAGCTCTTGGAGAGCAGAGATGTTTTTCTCCTGCATTTCATCAGCAACTCTTGGGATGCAGCCACCACAGGAAGCCACAGCTCAGTCTGCCCTGGCTGTTTGATGTTGATTACTAAGAAACAGCCAGAGGCAAACACTAAAAGCTCCTAGCTAAGGCCTAATCTGTTATTAATTGATCCAGTTCCATTGAGTTCTGAGTAGTTAGGGCTGTTTATGCCAAGTGAAGATGTGACCCTTTGATTTCCACAGAGCTACTTTGATTTACACTAGCTGGGGATGAGATGCCGATGGACTATGTAGTTTTCACCAGCTGGCGAATTAGGCCTCCTTAACTCCAGTGGAGCTACTGGGGATTTACACCAGCTGGTGATCTGGCCCATTCTTCAGTTTCAAATACATATTCTTTGCCTGTGAATCTGAAGAGGAGACTAAAGTTCCTAACCGATCTCCATGTTCTTAACTCTTTGCCCCATGGGATTAATTTCAAGAATGGTACTTTTAATGACTAAGGAGCATTTCTTTCCCACTGGGGAGAGAACTTTGGAGGAATTCAGTGTTGCTTTGATTTTCTGTATCTGATTTTAAATTTCTTTATGGATGAATGGACCCACGTTCTTTCTTTCTTTCTTTCTTTCTTTCTTTCTCTCTCAACAATTATATGGTTTCTTTCTGCAGACATCACTAAGATAAAAGACTCATTAGGCTGAAGATGCAATGCTATATGACATCTTAAAAAAGTTTGTTTCACACTGATTGTAGATATGACAGAGAGAGACTGAACAATGACGAAGGGTCAGTTCCTCATCTGGTATAAATCAATTGTAGCTCCATTGGTATTAAGGAGTCAAATCCACACACCATCCCCACACAATGATGACTTGTATCCGACGACGTGGGTATTCACCCACGAAAGCTCATGCTGCAAAACATCTGTTGGTCTATAAGGTGCCACAGGATTCTTTGCTGTTTTAAATATCTTTTAAAAAACTGGCCCTAATTCCTAAAATGCACAGAACATCTCAGTAACTGAGGATCCAGTTGCCAATTAAAGTCCTGCTTTATTTGCACAATTGTCCCATGTCAAATAAATTGTCCCATGTCAAACAAATGCTGGCAAATAAGTACAGCCAGGTAGAGGCCACTGGGCTCCACTTCTCCTGCTGCAGAATACAAGGAGGGAAAGGATGTGACTCTCTATGCAGGTTGACTTTACATGGAGGATTCTTATTATCAGCTTCTATCCCCTGACTCCACTGATCTTGGTGAGTTTATGGTCTGCAGCCATTGCACAGACCTGGGAAGCAAACTCCCATTCCCATCCGCCAGGGGGAACCATCCCTGCCCCAAAGCAGCAGATATTTCATTGCTTCGGTTGAAGTCTTCTACTTAGTGGGGAAGGGTGGGCCAATGGTTAGAGCACTAGGCTGGGACTTGGCAAACCAACATTCAGTTCCTTGCTTCTCCATTTGCATCCTGTGTTTGACTGGCCTGGTACTGAGTCACTCTGCCCCACTTCCCTGTTGGACACTGTCCCTCCAAACAGCACCTGCCACTCGCCAATGGAAGTTTTGCCTGGTATTTACATGCCCAAGGATGCTCGATGGCTGTGTGCTATGAGGTACACATCAGCTACTTGTTTAAAAAGAATTGCACACAAAACTCATACACCTGGTACATGATACTCACGGAAATCAGCTTCACACAGAGCACTGGGTGAGACATCAGGAATATTGCTAAGGGCCAAGAATGTGCTGGATTGATCAGCATCAGCCCTATCCTCTCATCAGATGAGGAAGGATGATCGTGTCCTTAGGATAGCAGCCTGCCACTGCAGAGATGCAGGTTTCATTCCCTACGCTGTCACACATGCCCTGTCCAACCTTACAAGAGTCACTTACAGCACATTTTTAAAGGTGTTCTGCCTTCTTAAGGCAGCTGAGCACTTCTGAAAATCCCACTGGGCACCTGTCTATATTTTTGGGGTCTGACCACCTTTAGAAGCCTGGCCCTTAGCCTCTCTGTGCCTCAGTTTCCCATCCCAATGGGGATAATGGTGCTTCCTTACCTCACTGGACAGTATTAAGATAATTACTTTAAATATCTTGAGATTCTCATGTACTACAGCCGTGGGGCTGCTAGAAATACTTTAAATACATGATTACAAATATGAAAGCTGAGATATTCCTGGCTCTCTAAGGGACTGAGATGCCAAATTCCCAGTAAAATGAATGGGGGTGGGAGGTTCACCTCCTAGAGCTGGCTTTGAAAACCTCAGCCAAAGTGACTGTGGGTCACTTGTTTCTGTCCATTTAAAGCCATTTGTGGCTATGCAAAGCACATTGCTAATATTCCCAACCTGGATCCCAGTGTCTGAGAATGTTTTCATCAATATTTTAAAATGTATGATTAAAAAGTTTTAATGAAACTGCTGTTAGGTTCCTCGGCCAGCTCTAAAGCTAAAATATCATCTACTAAAACCAGATCTGAATGACCAGATTGTTTTCTGAACTCTTCAGTCTAAAAGATAATGGTATATCATTCCCCTCTATTTGACATTGGTGAGGCCTCACCTGGAGAACTGTGCCCAGTTTTCATCTCCACACTACAAAAAGGATGTGGAAAAATTGAAAAGAGTCCAGCGGAGGGCAACAAAAATGAGAAGGGGGCTGGGGCACATCACTTAGAATGAGAGGAACTGGGATTTTTTAGTCTGCAGAAGAGAAGAATGAAGGGGGATTTGATAGCTGCTTTCAACTCCCTGAAACAGGCTTCCAAAGAGGCTGGCTCTAGACTGTTCTCAGTGGTAGCAGATGACAGAACAAGGAGTAATGGTTTCAAGCTGTAGTGGGGGAGGATTAGGTTGGATATTAGGAAAAACTTTTTCACTAGGAGGGCGGTGAAACACTGCAATGGGTTACCTAGGGAGGTGGTGGAATCTCCTTTCTTAGAGGATTTTAAGATTAGGCAGAACATTTGGGTCAGACACCCATTGAATGAGATGGTTTTGCACTGGTACAGGAGGTCCTTTAGCATCTTGGGGGCAGGGGCAGGCTTGACAAAGCCCTAGCTGAGATGATTTATTTGGGGATTGGTCCTACTTTGAGCAGGGGTTGGACTAGATAACCTCCTGAGGTCCCTTCCAACCCTGATATTCTACTATCACTTTAACAGGGTTTTCTGAGTGTGCCATAGGTTTGATTTCCACAATGACCAAGGTCATTCAAAATCTAGGACAAAAAGGGAAATTTTCCTACTGCAAGTGCTGGAGGAACCAACTGGGGGCAGAGCTCTTCTTGACGTGCTGCTCACAAACCGGGAAGAATTAGTAGGGGAAGCAAAAGTGGATGGGAACCTGGGAGGCAGTGACCATGAGATGGTCAAGTCAGGATCCTGACTCAAAAAGAAAGGAAAGGAGCAGAATACGGACCCTGGACTTCAGAAAAGTAGACTTTGACTCCCTCAGGGAACTTATGGGCAGGATCCCCTTGGAGAATTATACGAAGAGGAAAGGAGTCCAGGAGAGCTGGCTGTATTTTAAAGAATTCTTATTGAGGTTACAGGAACAAACCATCCCGATGTGTAGAAAGAATAGTAAATATGGCAGGCAACCAGCTTGGCTTAACAGTGAGATCTTTGCTGATCTTCAACACAAAAAAGAAGCTTACAAGAAGTGGAAGCTTTGACAAATGGCCAAGAAGAAGAATAAAAATATTGCTCAGGCATGCAGGAGTGAAATCAAGAAGGCCAAATCACACTTGGAGTTGTAGCTAGCAAGGGATGTTAAGAGTAACAAGAAGGTTTTCTTCAGGTATGTTAGGAGTGTTAGGAGTGTTAGCCCCTTACTGAATGCGGGAGGCAACCTAGTGAGAGAGGATATGGAAAAAGTTTATGTACTCAATGCTTTTTTTGCCTATGTCTTCGCAAACTAGGTCAGCTCCCAGACTATTCCACTGGGCAGCACAGTATGGAGAGGAGGTGACCATCCCTCTGCGGAGAAAGAAGAGGTTCTGGACCATGTTGAAAAGTTGCACGAGCACATGGAGCCAGATGTGCTGCATCCAAAGGTGCTAAAGAAGTTGGTGGATGTGATTGTACAGCCATTGGCCATTATCTTTGAAAAATCATGGCAATTGGGGGAGGTCTCAAATGACTGGAAAAAGGCTAATGTAGTGCCCATGTTTAAAAAAGGGAAGAAGGAGGATCCGAGGAACTACAGGCCAGTCGGCCTCACCTCTGTCCCTGGAAAAATCATGGAGCAGGTCCTCAAAGAATCAATTCTGAAGCACTTAGAGGAGAGGAAAGTGATCAGGAACAGTCAGCATGGACTCACCAAGGGCAAGTCATGTCTGACTAACCTAATTGCCTTCTATGAGGAGATAGTAATTAAGGAAATCATCTGCAAACACTTGGAAGGTGGTAAGGTGATAGGGAATAGCCAGCATTTATTTGTAAAGAACATATCATGTCAAACAAATCTGATAGCTTTCTTTGATAGGATAACAATTCTTGTGGATAAGGGAAAAGTGGTGGATGTGGTATACCTAGGCTTTAATAAGGCATTTGATACGGTCTCGCATTATATTCTTATCGATAATCTAGACAAATACAATTTAGAAGGGACTACCATAAGGTGGGTACATAACTGGTGTATAACCATACTCAGAGAGTAGTTATTAATGGTTCCCAATCCTGCTTGAAAGGTATAACAAGTGGGGTTCCGCAGGGGTCTGTTTTGGGACCAGCTCTGTTCAATATCTTCATCAATGACTTAGATGTTGGCATAGAAAGTACGCTTATTAAGTTTGCAGATGATACCAAACTGGGAGGGACTGCAACTGCTTTGGAGGACAGGGTCATAATTCAAAATGATCTGGACAAATTGGAGAAATGGTCTGAGGTAAACAGCATGAAGTTTAATAAAGACAAATGCAAAGTGCTCCACTTAGGAAGGAACAATCAGTTTCACACATACAGAATGGGAAGAGACTGTCTAGGAAGGAGTACGGCAGAAAGGGATCTAGGGGTTATAGTGGACCACAAGCTAAATATGAGTCAACAGTGTGATGCTGTTGCAAAAAAAGCAAACGTGATTCTGGGATACATTAACAGGTGTGTTGTGAGCAAGAAACAAGAAGTCATTCTTCCGGTCTACTCTGCGCTCTTTAGGCCTCAACTGGAGTATTGTGTCCAGTTCTGGGCACCACATTTCAAGAAAGATGTGGAGAAATTGGAGAGGGTCCAGAGAAGAGCAACAAGAATGATTAAAGGTCTTGAGAACATGACCTACGAAGGAAGGCTGAAAGAATTGGGTTTGTTTAGTTTGTAAAAGAGAAGACTGGGAGGGGACATGATAGCAGTTTTCAGGTATCTAAAAGGGTGTCATCAGGAGGAGGGAGAAAACCTGTTCACTTTAGAACAAGAAGTAATGGGCTTAAACTGCAGCAAGGGAGATTCAGGTTGGACATTAGGAAAAAGTTCCTAACTGTCAGGGTGGTTAAACACTGGCATACATTTCCCAGAGAGGTTGTGGAATCTCCATCTCCGGAGATATTTAAGAGTAGGTGAGATAAATGTCTATCAGGGATGGTCTAGACAGTATTTGGTCCTGCCATGAGGGCAGGGGACTGGACTCGATGACCTCTCGAGGTACCTTACAGTCCTAAAGTCTATGAATCAATGAATCTATAACTGGGTCTGTGGATGAAGGGCAAACAGTGGATGTCTTATTCCTTGACTTTAGCAAAGCTTTTGATATGGTCTCCCACAGTAATCTTGCCAGCAAGTTAAAGAGGTATGGACTGGATGAATGGACTATAAGGTGGATAGAAAGCTGGCTAGATCATCAGGCTCAATGGGTAGTGATCAATGGCTCCTTGTCTAATTGGCAGCCCTGGATACCCCTCCATTTTGTCTTCAGCTGGCTAAAGAGAGAGCCTCCCCACCGCCCAGGATATGTGGAAGCAACTGGAACAAAAGGCAGTGACTGCAAGGAGTGTGACTGATTCCTGGACCCAGGCTAAAAGTTAGTCTATAAAAGGGAACATTCTGGAACTGGTGAGGATCATATCTGTATTCAGTTTGATTAGACAAAGATTTGCACATTTTATTTTATTTTGCTCTGTGACTTACTTTGTTCTGTCTGTTACTACAGGGAACCACTTAAATCCTACTTTCTGTATTTAATAACATAAGAGTATATATTAATAGCTGGGGGAGGAAACAACTGTGCATATCTCTCTGTCAGTGTTGTAGAGGGCGAACAATTTATGAAACTGATTTATTTGGGTTTAGAAACCATTGGGAGATGGATGTCTGAGTGTTAAAGACAGGAACACTTCTGTTAGCTGCTTTTAGGTAAACCTGTAGCTTTGGGGAAGTAATTCAGCCCCTGGGTCTTTGTTGGAGCAGATGGGCGTGTCTGGCTCTGGCAGGACAGGGTGCTGGGACCCCGAGGTGACAGGGAAGGCAGGGGTTGAAGTAGTCTTGGCACATCGGGTGGCAACTCCCACGAGAGTTTCTGTGATTCAACCCATCACAACGATGATTTAGACTAACTGAGTAGATTTGTTTTTAAGAAAACTCATTGTATCCAATCAGGCAAAGAAACAGAGCATGTTATAATGTATTAATTTAAAATGGCTCAAAGCTCCCAGGCAGTGCATGTAATGAAGTTCTTGTAAAAGAGTAATGGAGTAAGAAATATTCAAAGAAATAACAACAAATAATGAATAGTCACAGGAAAATCATGAGTTGGACATCAACAGTAATAGGCAGAAAAAGAGGCACGATAAATTGGCATTGATTTTTCATAATCTATCTATCTATCTATCTATCTATCTATCTATCTATCTATCTATCTATCTATCTATCTATCTATCTATCTGTCAATCTATCTATCTATCTACATGATCTTATTTTATCTATTGTATATGTAAAACACAAAACCATGCACAAACATGGTTTAATAAATATTAATTAATAATAATAACAGCAACCAGCTTCCGAGATCTAGACACATTTGGATACTTGTGTGGATGAGAGACGAATGGCTCCATACAAAGCTACACATTGAAATGAATGGCTATATCTCAATTGTTATGATTAAAAGGTTAGCTCCACCTCTTCTCCCCGCTCTGGTCTCTTGCTTCAAACCCTCTGGTCTAAGCTTTGTGCCTATCCCTGTCTTAGGGTGGAATCATGTGATTCCCCATCTCTCAAACTGGGTCCCAACTGTGATTTCCCAAACTGTTTTTGGTGCCTGCAGTTCTTCCCACAGGAGCTTTGACCATCAGGAAGTTGAGTGACTAAACGTCTTCACCAGGCAAAGTATGATTTATTTACCACAATAGGAACAAAGCATAACATAAGAGAGCACTTCCAGATGGATCAGTGCAGTAGTTTGGTGGAATCAAAATTTGGTCTTATTATTCAGACATAGTTTGTCTTTAGGAAACATTTTAATACCTTTCTCTTCCAGATACCTTTCCACCATAGGAAGAACAATACAGCATTTATTTATTTTAATAAATTTAAATAAATAGCAATAATACATACAGTCATATAAGGCTCTAGGTGCCCTAACACATGATACACGACACAATAACATCCCATCAACATTAAAATTATCACTTGAACAGACACCTGCAGAAACTTTTTTTCAATTCTTCATCAATGGGGAAAGCAAAACATCAAGTCTCTCAGAAATCCCCATCAAGGTGATTCTGACATTAACACCTTGAATAGATGACAAAATAAATGGATACCACCATTTAGTCAGACATACTCCTTCCTCCAAACCTCCTCCCTCCCCCCAAAAAGCGACCTGGAACGAAGAAACAAGTCAAAGAATGAATCAACAAAATCAAACTAAATGAAAAAGAAACAAGCAAACACACAAGCCAAACCTCTCATACCCCATCTTAAAGGTGAGAGTAGCCCTATAAATCCCTATGACAGATAGATAGGTGCATACATAGATAGATTCTGATTTTATGTACACTGGTGGAAACTTAAACTAACTCATTTGACTTCAGTGAAGCTATTCCAGATTTCATGATTTCATCAACAGATTGCACCCTATGTTCTCAAAGAGACAATTTTGTCATCTGTTGATTATATCTACAAAGAAACTCAGAATGAAATCACATTCAAGTTGCAGGGATGGACATTTTAAGTCTTGGTGAATAACCGCCACACAATCAGTTTCTTCAATGCAGCTTTGATCTCCTTGTTCCTCATGCTGTAGTTGATCGGATTCATCACTGGAGGCACCAGGGAATAGAGAACACCCACCACAAGGTCCAGACCTGATGCTGAACTGGAGGTGGGTTTCAGGTAGGCAAAAATGCTAGTGAAAACCATCAAAGAGACCACAGTGAGGTGAGGCAGGCAGGTGGAGAAGGCTTTATGCCGGCCATGCTCAGAAGGGATTCACAGCACAGTTCTGAAGATCTGAACATAAGACACAATTATAAAAACAAAGCAGTTTAATGCTAAAAACACACCTAAGGCAATATCCCCAACTTCACTGAGGTACGAATCAGAGCAGGTGAGCTTGAGTAGTTGGGGGATTTCACAGAAGAATTGGTTGATGACATTGGACTGGCAGAAGGATAACCTGAAGGTGGTGCCAGTGTGCAGGGCAGAATGGACAATACCAGTAATCCAGGCACTGGCTGCCATTTGGACACAAGCTCTCCTGTTCATCACTCTCTCATAGTGCAGTGGTTGGCAGATGGCGACATATCGGTCATATGCCATGATGGTGAGTAAGGCAAGATCAGCTGCAATGAAGAGGAAAAAGAAAAAGACTTGGGTGACACATCCAGAATAAGAAATCACCCTGGTGTTCGTGAGGGAGTTGGCCATGGATTTGGGGATAGTAACGGAGATGGAGCCAAAGTCTAGGATAGACAGATTCACCAGGAAGAAGTACATGGGGGTTTGAAGATGGGGGTTGAGGGCTACGGCTGTGATGATGAGAAGATTCCCCATCAGGGCTGCGAGGTAAATCAGCAGGAACACCACAAAGTGCAAAATCTGCAGCTCCGAACATCAGAGAATCCCAGGAGAAGGAACTCGGTCAGGGTGGTTTGGTTGGACATTTTCTTTCTCAGTTCACTGTGTGATGTGTGTGGAGGGAAGGACAAAGACAGTGGGGGAATTACAGTGACAGAGGGAGTGGACCTGATTTCCCGCAGCAATATGATGTGAGTGTCAACAATGCACAGCACTCGTCACTGCTATTAACTAGGAGTGGTGAGTTATCACATGAATGTAACTTGTCGCAGCTCCCTTAAAGTCAAAGGAGCTTCATCAGTTTGCATCATCTGAAGATCTGGCTCATGATGTAGTTTAATAAAATGCTGTTTGAAGGATGGAGCACAGTACAATCTCAGTTGGTCAATTCTAGCCAAGATGGATCCCATATTGCTACGAAGAGCAGGCTCTGGGCTTGGGCAAGAAAATAAAATGCTAAAATGCCAACGCTGCCTGATATCCTCTTTTCATGGAAATATGAGATGGACTTGGCATTGTGTATGACAGCTCGCCTGTAACGATATTACTGAAACACCACGTAGATGGCTGGCTTCCTGAAAATGTATTGATTTATGACACCAAATCCTGACTGCATTTCCTTCTCTGTGTACCGATGGGCTAGCAGCATCGCTCTGCTGTGTCATTTGGCTCTGTGACTTTCTGGATGTGCGGGTCAGTGGCCATCAGGAGACTTGGGTTCTGTTCTTGACTCTGCCACTGACATGCTCTGTAACCTTGGGCCAGTCACTTCCCCTCCCTGTGCCTCTGTTTCCCCTCCATCCAGTCTCTGCCTTGTCTTCTTGGACTGTGAGTTCTTTGGGGGGATGAGCTGTTTCTTATTATACGTATGTTCACTGCCCCCATTTACAACATTTCTTTTTAGCGGGCAGCACTGTAGGAAAGAGGATATGGCGCTAGAGCAGAATATCTCAGTTCTAATCCCATTGACATGCTCTATGTCCTTGGACAGGGATAAGAGAGACAGGCTTTGGCTGAGGACTTCAATTCACTTTTCTCTATCTAAGGCGCTAGTATGTTTAATACCCATGCTCTTGGCTGCCAACCTTGGTGTTTACTCAGTTTTACCATTCAACAAGTGTCCCTTTGAAACAGAAACAAACACTGAGGGGGAAAAATAAAAGACTCTGAGGAGCTCTAAATATATTTAAATATAAGAATATTTAATTGCACATAGCAAACTTACTATGTTGTTTCTTTGGAATATTCTTTAATTTGTGATGCATTTGAAACTCCACCACGAGGATTCTTCAATCATTCCCTGTTTGTGTACCTGTCAATAATGCCCCATTACTGATTTATCCAGCTGCTGTTTCTCTGCCCCTTCACCATATTTCCTGTGATGCTGGGTCTTTCTGCAGTTCCCAGAAGACAGGGACCCACTCCACAGATGGGAGATCCCTGCTCTCCTCCTCAGACAGATTTGGCTAAGGGGAGAAGCGTCTCCAAGCTCCATAACAAATCACAGCTTCTGCACTCTTCAAACATAGACACAACTCAGTATGTGGTTGTTGGGTGCTGAACTCCCATTGGAAGTCTCTTGGAGTTTCATGTCAAACATGATCACAGCTCAGTATGTGCTTGTTCTGCGGCTAAAGTGCTGAACCCAGAATCCAGGGCTGTGAGCCCAGCTCTGATCTAATCTCAGGCACAAACCACCCTGACATCCTGCCCTAGTTGACCCTATCCCCACAGAGAGGGGACAGCACCTGTCCTGGATCTCACATGATTGCAGCATGCCTGGAAGGACCCTTGGCTAAAGAAAAGGCAGGGCTGATGCCCAACACGTTTCCCAAGGAGACTGAAGAATAGAATATATATTTGTAACTCAGACATGTTCATGATAGCTCAGAGCCCAGTGGCGTCAGCTCCCCAGCCAGCCTGGAATAGCCTGTTCCTTCATTAATGCCACATAATCAGCTCTGAGAGAGCAGAAATGTTTTTCCCCCTATGTTGTAAGGGGCTCTTGGGATGCAGCCATCAATGGAACCCACAGCTCAGGCTGCTCGGGCTGTTTGATGTTGGACACAAAGACGCAACCAGAGGCAAACACTAAAAGCTCAGTGCAATGTCCTCAACCCATGTAAATTGAAACAAATTTGAATAATTTGGGCTCTCTAAGCCAAGTGGAGATGTGGCCTTTTTATTTCAATGGATCTTCTTTGATTTATATTAGCTGGAGATCAGGCGCTAAGACATCCATGGAAGTATGTCCATTTTCACCAGCTGGGGAATCTGGCTTCATTAACTCTGCTGGTGCTACTGCAGATCTACACCAGCTGGGGATTGGGCCCATAAACAGTTTCAAATCCATATTCTTTGCCTGCGAATCTGATCTGAGGAGACAAAAGTTCCAAACCCGTCTGCACTTTCTTTGATCTTTGATGCAAGGGATTAATTGCAAGGATGGCACATTTAATAGTTACAGAGTGGTTAATTCCTACTGGGGAGAGAACTGTGGAGGAATTCATTGTTGCAGAGAGCTTCTCTATCTGATTTTCAGCTTATCTGAAGACATGGCTCAGGATGTGGCCTGATAAAATACAGTATGAAGGATGAACAAAGCACACCCAAACCCACAAATTCTAGCCAAGATGATCCCCCTCTTATTCAGACAGCAGGCTGTAAACTTGAATGTAGAGGTAACATACTAAAATGCTAATGGTGCAAGATTTCCACTTTCCAGGGAAATATGACATGGACTCACAAAGCTTCCCATATGGCAACTCAGTTGTAAGGATTCCACAGCAACACCACACAGACAGCCTGCTGCCTGCTTCCAAAACTGATTTGTGGCACCAGATCCCAGCTGCATTTCCATCTCTCTGTGATGAGGGGCTAATAGCATTACTCAGCTAATTCTCTGTTGTGTCATTTGCCACTGTGATCTTCTGTCTGTGCTGTGTGGGGCAGTGGCCATCAGGAGATGTGATTTCTATTCCTGGTTCTGCCACTGACCTGCTCTGTGACACTGGGCTGGTCACTCCTCCTGCCTATGCCTCTGTTTCCCCTCCATCCCTTTCTCTGCTCTGTCTACTTTGGGTTCAAAATCTCTGGGGCGTTGGCTGTGTCTTACTATGTGGGTGTGCTCTCTGTTTAGCAGGCATCAGTGTGGGACAGAGGATATGGTGGTAGAGCAGGAGAGCTGGGGTCTAGTCCCTCTGCCCTCCTCTATGTCCTTGGGTAGAGACAGGCTTTGGCTGGCGGCTTCAGCTGTCTGTGCCTAAGTCTAAAGGTGCCTGCATGGATAACGCATATTCTGTGGGTATCAACTTTGCTCTTTACTTAGTGTTACCATCCTGCAAGTAACTGTTTGAAACAGCAATTAAACAGGATTCCAATAGAGTGGATGGCTTTGTAATTGTGGTTTTATTGGAGAATATAAATACTAGCATCCTGCCTTAATTATAGATTTGCAAGCCGGGCTAAGTTTTCAATCTGAGTTTCAAATTATTCCAAAGGAAAACTGGATTTTCAATTGAAAATGTTTTCCTGGGAAGTCTTTGCTATCCATAAAAACAACATATGTATTGACAAAATAAAGGTTTATTAAAAAAAAATAGTGATTTTTTTTCCAGATTTCAGCACTTTTTAACAGCAATTGTTTGGTTCTCGATGCACAAAACCAAAAAATGTTTTGGTTTCCACAAATTCTATAAAAAATGATTTTTTCTGCTTAGAAAATATGAGCTCTAGATGTTTTATTAAATGATTGTAAAAGTCTTCTAGTTTCATTGTAATTCATAGTTCTATTATTACATTTCCTCCAGTATATTAAATCCCAACCATATTAACTGAAATAGCAAACTTACAGTGTTGGTCTTTGTGGAATGTTCCCAGCCTGAGAAGCATTTCACAGTCCACTGCCAGGATTCTCAGTCATTGTCTGTCTCAATAGTGCCCCCACCAATGTGTTATCCAGCAGCTGTTTCCTTGCCCCGTCACCATATTCCCTGAGAGGCTGGGTCTCTGCGGTTCCCGGCAGACAGGGACCCACTCCACAGACGACCACTCTCTGCTCTCCTCCTGGGGCAGGCTTGCTTGAGAGGTGAAGGACTAAATAGGATGGGGGATTGAAAGCCCCTCCCAACTCTAGAGCTGATACTGGGTTGTTTAGGATTCAGATATGATCACAGACTAGGATGTACCTGGTCTAGGGTTAAATAGCTGAATCTGGTCTCCAGGGCTGTAAGCCCAGTTCTGATCTCACCCCTGGGAAGAAACCACCCTGATAATTAGCCCTAAGAAACCTAACCCCCCAAAGGAGGAAACGACCCACCCTGAATCTCATATTATGGCAGCATCCCTGGAAGGACTCTTGGCCAGAAACAAGGCAGGGCTGAATGACAAGTGGCATTCCAAGGAGACTGCAGAATAAAATATATATTGGAAGCACAGACATGTGACCTACAATAGCTCAGAGCCCAGCGGCACCAGAGCCCCAGCTGGCCTGGAATAGCCTGTTCCTTCATTAACGCCACATAAACAGCTCTTGGAGAGCAGAAATGATTTTGTCCTGCATTTCATCAGCAGCTCTTGGGATGCAGCCACCACAGGAACCCTCAGCTCAGCCTGCCCTGGCTGTTTGATGTTGGTCACTAAGAAGCAGCCAGAGGCAAACACTAAATGCTCCTAGCGAAGGCCTAAACTGTTATTAATTGATACAGTTCCATTGAGTTCTGAGTAGTTAGGGCTGTTTATGCCAAGTGAAGATGTGACCCTTTGATTTCCACAGAGCTACTTTGATTTACACTAGCTGGGGATGAGATGCCGATGGACTATGTAGTTTTCACCAGGTGGCTAATTAGGCCTCCTTAACTCCAGTGGAGCTACTGGGGATTTACACCAGCTGGTGATCTGACCCATCCTTCTGTTTCAAATACATATTCTTTGCCTGTGAATCGGAAGAGGAGACTAAATTTCTTAACCAATCTGCATGTTCTTAACTCTTTGCCCCATGGGATTAATTTCAAGAATGGGACTTTTAATGACTAAGGAGCATTTCTTTCCCAAAAAGGACAAGTGCAGAGTCGTGCACTTAGGAGGAAAGACTCCCATGCACTGCTACAGACTAGGGACCGAATGGCTAGGCAGCAGTTCTGCAGAAAAGGACCTTATGGTTAAAATGGATGAGAAGCTGGGTATGAGTCGACATTGTGCCCTTGTTGCGAAGAAGTCTAACGGCATTTTGGGCTGTATAAGAAGGGGCATTGCCAGCAGATTGAGGGACATGATCATTCTTCTCCATTTAGCATTTTTGAGCCGTCCTCTGGAGTACTGTGTCCAGTTTTGGGCCCCACACTAGAAGGATGTAAAAAATTGGAAAGAGTCCAGCGGAGGACAACTAAGACGATTAGGGTCTGGAGCACAAGATTTATGAGGAGAGGCTAAGGCAACTGGGATTATTTAGTCTGCAGAAGAAAAGAATGAGGGGGGATTTGATAGCTGCTTTCAACTACCTGAAAGGGGGTTCCAAAGAGGATGGATCTAGACTTTTCTCAGTGTTTGCAAATGACATAACAAGGAGTAGTGGTTTCAAGTTCCATTGGGAGAGGTTTAGGTTGGATATTAGGAAAACATTTTTCACTAGGAGGATGGTGAAGCACTGGAATGGGTTACCTAGGGAGGTGGTGGAATCTCCTTCCTTAGAGATTTTAAAGGCCCAGCTTGAGAAAGCCCTGGCTGGGATGATTTAGTTGGGAATTAGTCCTGATTTGAGCAGGGAGGTGGACTAGATGACCTCCTGAGGTCTCTTCCAATCCTGATTCTATGATTGTTCCCATTTCAACTGAGAGAGGGACCACCACACCTCTAAATCACAGGGAACAATGTGGTCCCAGCGGGGTATAAGACAAAAGGTTATTCCATCAAATGGGTATCTGACAGTCAGTGGAGCAGGGTATCAGTGAAAATTGAGCCTTTTTTGAAAATGCAAGCTAAAGGCTTTGTAAAGTAGAGAAATTTATGAAGTCTTAAATTTTACACTTGGCCACTCTTTCATCATTGGCTAAACAAAAGCACCAGAAACAATCATCCCTGAACTTTGGAACTGTTCTGTATGAAATGGACTGGTGATCTATGTGCAGTCTGTAGAACACATATGTTCTGTACAAAGACCAGCATCAGCAGGGATATATTTGCACCCATGTGCTCCATTACTATAGAGAGGTTCAAGGGCATGGAGAGAGGAATCCCCTTTCATCTAGTGAAAAGGTTCCTCCAGGCCAGGGGAGAGGCACATTTCCAGGGCGTGGCACTTAGGGGAAGATTACACAGCAGCTAATTGGGCTTCTCTGTGTTCTACTGAAAAATGTGAGACTTCAGACCGTTGGGCTTATGATCTGGCCTCTTCATATTGGGGTGATACAAAGGAAAACAGCAGACAAGGGGACATGACAAATCTGTGAGTCTTAAGGCTGGTATATGCAGAGGAGTGTAAGGGCGACAGGTGACTGCTCTCCCCTTGTGCGGTCAATGGGTGTTTGGCAGTTAATTTCCTCAAGCCACTCTGAAAATCCCTGTCACAGCTCACAGTCTGGAGCAAGAGTCTATTCTATTGCCCCACATTCTGCAGCACCCACATCCCCTTATTTCTGCTCTAATTGCACAGTATTCTGCAGAGTCACTTACAGGTCTCTCCACAGGGCCAAGCCCATCCCTGGTGACTCTACATGAAATCAGTTTATTTGTACCCAGGATACATTAGGTGGATTCTGTTGAGTTGTTCTCTACTCACTCGCCTGCTAATGCTTGCAGGAGATAATCACCTCTCTGTGGCCCTCATAGGCATTTCATAGTGGATTCCCACTTGGTCCAATAGTCTGATTGCTTTGGTTGCTATCAATAGCTGAACTCCTGGGCTGCTGTTATGTCCTTTGCACAGCAGGCAGAACCTAAATGCAGTGGCAAGGCCAGGGACTTCAATGTGTCCCAAAAAAGCATCTTTAGGGAACAGGACAATTCCTGGCCTTAGGGCCCCTGGACATTTGAAAGGAAATGAGGTCTCAGTTCACACCCCATTCCCATGTGAATGCTACAGACAGCGCAGAGTACTTTCGCATGGGGTAGCTCAGAAGATAAGCTATGAAATCCCTACTTTCATCTCCAAGTTCTCTCTTCAACTCCAGAGGCAGTGGCTATGTGTCATTCCCGCTTCTGACCTCTGTGAAAAGGGAAGATTTGTGTCTCAGGGAGTGCACTAGAAATAAATCTAGAAGAACTTGATTCAGTCCCAGGTTTTTAGCACCTAACTCCCATGGGCCTTGGCTCATTGATTTGCCACTGGCATATGTAGTGACTTTGGGCAATAGCCAATACTTAATGCATCACAGTTAGACTAGAAGTAACCTGACCCATTCACAATCTATAAATGTTGTGTCCCTAATCCAGCAATCAACTTCTACACTTTTCACTTACCACAATAAGGTTATTCCTCATCTATTCAGCATAACAATCTCTCACCTCAACTAAGCAATCCAGTCATGCTACCTCTTCAATCCACCACTTCAAGGAAAGTTTGCAAGAATGAGTAAGCCTCAGGGCACATCCTGAAGGTCAAGAGATTTGGGCTGTAGCATGAGAAGGCAATTCCAGTGTCAATGAACTACCACCTATTTTTGCAAGTGTCTCAGCAAATAATAATGACCTGGTGTTCAGTGAGCATCACTATTGAAATATATAGCACAGCATTGCACCAAAGGAAACTTCAAAGGAGTTTGAGTTTTAAATTCATAATTATTCAGTGTTTGGACAAGAAGCTACAATTGTATGGTACCTCCCATAAGGCTCTATGGAAATATGCTTAGAATGTGTTTTATGCTACATATGCCATGTAACATATGTCAAAGGTTATGATCTACTGACTGTATTAATCCTATTAGTATGCGTGTATCATTTTTGTATTCAAGTTATGAATGTTATAAATGTTGGCTATGTACTGGCTTGATTTCTAAATAACTTTAGTAGAGCATTTGGTCAGTTCCTGGAGAAAGGAATGCTGAAATTAAGTACCTAATTGAGAAATACTTAAAGGACAATGGATTTTGAAGTGCTCCAATCCACATAAGAAGTTGACTTGAGGACCTTCAAGGTAGCATGTAAAGAATGGATGCTACCTGTAAAAACTGTGAGTCATTCATGGACATGTGACTTGCCCAGGTGACTCCTAAACTCCATCTTGGAGCTGGACTTTGCATAAGGATGAGGAGGGGGTCTCCACCCACAATTGTTATGATTAAAAGGTTAGCTCAACCTCTTCTCCCCACTCTGATCTCTTACTTCAAACTCTCTGGTCTAAGCTTTGTGCCTATCTCTGTCTTAGGGTGGAAACTTGTGATTCTCCATCTCTCAAACTGGGTCCCAACCGTGATTTCTTCAACTGTGTTTGGTACCTGCATTCTTCCCACAGGAGCTGTGACAAGTAGTAAGTTGAGTGACTAGACGTCTTCAACATGCAAAGTGTAATTTATTTACCACAATAGGAACAAAGCACAAGATAAGAGAAAATATGAGCACTTCCAGATGGATCACTGTAGTAGTTTGGTGGAATCAAAATTTGGCCTTATTATTCAGACCTAGTTTAGGAACCATTTTAATACCTTTCTCTTCCAAATACCTTTCCACCATAGGAAGAACAATACAGTATTTATTTATTTTAAAAAATTTAAATAAATAATAATACATACAGTTATATAAGGCTCTAGGTGCCCTAACACATCATACGTGACACAATAAAATCCCATCAGCATTAAAATAATCACTTAAACAGACACCGGCAGAAACTTTTTTTCAATTCTTTATCAATGGAGATAGCAAAACTTGAAGTCACTCAGAAAACCCCATCAAGGTGATTCTGACATTGACACCTTGAATAGATGACAAAATAAATGGATACCACCATTTAGTCAGACATACTCCACCCTCCCAAGCCCCTCCCTCCCCCCAAAAAGCCACCTGAAACAAAGAAACAACTCAACGAATGAATCAACAAAATAAAAAAAAATGGAAACGAAACAAGCAAACACACAAGCCAAAACTCTCATATCCCAGGCTATAAGTGACAGTAGCCCTATAAATCCCTATGACAGATAAGTAGGTGCATATGTAGATAGATTCTGATCTTATGTACACCGGTGTAATCTTATTCTAACTCATTTGACTTCAGTGAAGCTAGTCCAGATTTCTTGATTTCATCAATAGATTGCACCCTATGCTCTCCAAGAAACAATTTTGTCATCAGTTGATTATATCTACAAAGAAACTCAGAATGAAAATTAAGTCAAGTTGCACTGATGGACATTTTAACTCTTGGTGAATAACCGCCACACAATCAGTTTCTTCAATGCAGCTTTGATTTCCTTGTTCCTCATGCTGTAGATGATGGGATTCATCACCGGAGGAACCAGGGAATAGAGAACACCCACCACAAGGCCCAGTCCTGATGCTGAGCTGGAGGTAGGTTTCAAGTAGGCAAAGATGCCAGTGAAAACCATCAAAGAGACCACAGTGAGGTGAGGCAGGCAGGTGGAGAAGGCTTTATGCCGGCCCTTTTCCAAGAGGGGATTCTAGGCACAGTTTTGAAGATCTGAACATAAGACACAATTATAAAAACAAAGCAGTTTAACGCTAAAAACACACCTAAGGCAATACCCCAAACTTCACTGAGTTACAAATCAGAACAGGTGAGCTTGAGTAGTTGGGGGATTTCACAGAAGAACTGGTTGATGTCATCAGACTGACAGAAGGGTAACCTGAAGGTGTTGCCAGTGTGCAGGGCAGAGTAGACAATACCAGTAATCCAGGCACTGGCTGCCATCTGGACACAAGCTCTCCTGTTCATCACTCTCTCATAGTGCAGTGGTTGGCAGATGGCGACATATCGGTCGTATGCCATGATGGTGAGTAAGGCAAGACCAGTTGCTGCGAAGAGGAGAAAGAGAAAGACTTGGGTGACACATCCAGGATAAGAAATCACCCTGGTGTTCAGGAGGGAGTTGGCCATGGACTTGGGGATGGTAACAGAGATGGAGCCAAAATCTAGGATGGACAGATTCACCAGGAAGAAGTACATGGGGGTTTGAAGATGGGTGTTGAGGCCTAAGGCTGTGATGATGAGAAGATTCCCCAGCAGGGCTGCCAGGTAAATCAGCAGGAACACCACAAAGTGCAAAATCTGCAGCTCCCGAACGTCAGAGAATCCCAGAATAAGGAACTCAGTCAGGGTGGTTTGGTTGGACATTTTCTTTCTCAGTTCATTGTGTGATGGCTGTGGAGGGAAGGACAAAGACAGTGCGGGAATTACAGTAACAGAGGGAGTGGCCCTGATTTCCCAAAGCAATATGAAGTGAGTGTCAACAATGCACAGTATTCATCACTGCTATTTGCTAGTAGTGGTGACTTTTCGCATGAATGTAAATTGGCGGAGCTCCCTTAAAGTCAATGAAGCTGCAGCAGTTTGCACTATCTGAAGATCCGGCTCATGATGCAATTTAATAAAATACTGTGTGAAGGATGGAGCAAAGAACAATCTCAATGTAACAATTCTAGTCAAGATGGATCCCCTACTGCTACAAGCAGCAGTCTCTGGACTTGGGCAACACTGCCTGTTATCCTCTTTTCGTGGAAATACGAGATGGACTTGGCATTGTGTATGACAGCTCCCCTGTAACGATTTCACTGCAACGCCACGTAGATGTCCGGCTGCCTGAAAATGAATTGATTTATGACACCAGATCCTGACTGCATTTCCATCTCTGTGTACTGATGGGCTAGAAGCATCGCTCTGCTACCTCTCTGCTGTGTCATTTGCCTCTGTCACTTTATGGGTGTGGGGGTCTGTGGTCATTAGGAGACTTGGGTTCTGTTCTTGGCTCTGCTGCTGACCTGCTCTGTGACCTTGGGCCAGTCACTTCCCCTCCCTGTGCCTCTGTTTCCCCTCCATCCATTTCTCTGTCTTGTCTTCTTGGACTGTGAGTTCTGTGGGGGATGAGCTGTGTCTTATTATATGTATGTTCACTGTCCCCGTTTACAGCATTTGTGTTTAGCGGGAAGCACTGTGGGACAGCGGATATGGCACTAGAGCAGAATATCTCAGTTCTAATCCCATTGACATGGTCTATGTCCTTGGGCAGGGATAAGAGAGACAGGCTTTGGCTGGGGACTTCAATTCACTGTTCTCTGTCTAAGGGGCTAGTATGTTTAATACCTATGATGTTTCCTGCCAACTTTGCTGTTTACTCAGTTTTACCATTCGACAAGTGTCCCTTTGAAACAGAAATAAACACAGTTGCAATATAGTGACTGGGTTCAAATTGTACAATTATTGGACTATATCAGTGTTCCTACCCCCCTTGAAATCTACATGTTCAATCTGGTGAATTCAGACATTTTCAGTTTAAATTATTTCAAAGGAAAACTAGATTTTAAACTGATACATGCTCCAAGGTAGTCTCTGCTATTCTTGAAAAACAACCTATGTACTGGAAAAGTCCAAACATTTTTATTTTTAAATCTGTGACAATGTTTCTGTTTTAAGCAGTTTACCTGAAATTGTCTGGTTCTCAATGAACAAAAAGAAAAAAAGTTTTGGTTTTCACAATTTCTATGAAAAGTCAACTATTGTTTCCTGGGCGGGGTGGCTTTGGCTGGGGGCTTTAGCTGTCTCTGCCTAAGTCTAAAGGTCCTACATGTATAACGCATATTCTGTGTGTATCAACTTTGCTCTCTACACGGTTTTACCATCCTGCAAGTAACAGTATGAAACAGCAATTAAACATGATTCCAATATAGCGAATGGGTTTGTAATTGTGGTATTATTGGAGACTATTAATGTTAGCATACTGGCTTAATTATAGATTTCCAATCTGGGCTAAATTTTCAATCTGTTTCCAATCTGTTTGTTTTCATTCTAAGTTTCCATTCCATTTAAATTATTCCAAAGGAAAACTGGATTTTCAATTGAAAACATTTTCCTACCATGTCTATGCTATCCATAAAAAACAATATATGTATTGGCAAAATCAAAACTTGTATTTTTTCAATAAAACAATGATTTTTTCCCAGATTTCTGCAGTTTTTAACAGCAGTTGTTTGGTTCTCAATACACAAAAGTAAAAAACTGTTTTGGTTTCCACGATTTCTTAGAAAAATGAGCTCTAGATGTTTATTAAATGATTGTAAAAGACTTACAGTTTCAATGTAATTCGTAGTTCTATTATAATATTATCTCCAGTATATTAAAACCCATATCTATTAACTGAAATAGCAAATTTACAGTGTTGGTCTTTGTGGAATGTGGAATGTTTCCCAGCCTGAGAAGCATTTGATAGTCCACTGTCAGGATTCTCAGTCATTGTCTGTTTCTATATCGCTCAATAATGCCCACACCACTGTGTTATCCAGCAGCTGGTTCACTGCCCCGTCACCATATTCCCTCAGAGGCTGGGTCTCTGCAGTTCCGGACAGTCAGGGACCTACTCCACAGATGACCACTCCTTGCTCCCCTCCTGGGACAGACTTGGTTGAGAGATGAATTACTAAATAGGATGGGGGACTGAAAGCCCTTCCAACTCTAGAGCTGATTCTGGGTTATGTAGAATTCAGATATCGTCACAGCCCAGGATGTACCTGCCCTGGGGTTAAATAGCTGAATCTGGTCCCCAGAGATGTAAGTGCAGCTCTAATCTCACCTTGGGATGAAACCACCCTGATAGTGGCATCCCAAGGAGACTGCAGAATAAAATAGGTATATGAAGCACAGACATGTGACCTACAATAGCTCAGAGCCCAGTGGCACCAGAGCCCCAGCTGGCCTGGAATAGCCTGTTCCTTCAATAACACCACATAAACACCTCTTGGAGAGCAGAGATGTTTTTCTCCTGCATTTCATCAGCAGCTCTTGGGATGCAGCCACCACAGGGAGCCACAGCTCAGGCTGCCCTGGCTGTTTGATGTTGATCACTAGGAAGCAGCCAGAGGCAAACACTAAAATCTCCTAGCTAAGGCCTAAACTTTTATTAATTGATACAGTTCCATTGAGTTCTGAGTAGTTAGGGCTGTTTACGCCAAGTGGAGATGTGACCCTTTGATTTATACAGAGCTACTTTGATTTAAACTAGCTGGGGATGAGATGCAGATGAACTATGTAGTTTTCACCAGCGTGGGGAATTAGGCCTCATTAACTCCAGTGGAGCTACTGGGGATTTACACCAGCTGGTAATCTGGCCCATTCTTCAGTTTCAAATACATATTCTTTGCCTGTGAATCTAAAGAGGAGATAAAAGTTCCTAACCAGTCTGCACATTCTTAACTCTTTGCCCCATGGAATTCAATTCAAGAATGGAACTTTCAATGGCTAAGGAGCATTTCTTTCCTACTGGGGAGAGAACTTTGGAGGAATTCAGTGTTGCTTTGATTTTCTGAATCTGATTTTCATTTTCTAAAATGGATGAATGGACCCACTTTCTTTCTTTCTTTCTTTCTTTCTTTCTTTCTTTCTTTCTTTCTTTCTTTCTTAACAATTATATGGTTTCTTTCTCCAAACATCACTAAAATAAAAGAGTCATTAGGCTGAAGATGCAATGCTATATGACATCTTAAAAATGTTTATTTCACACTGATTGTAGGTATGACAGAGAGACTGAACAATGATGAAGGGTCAGATCCTCATCTGGTGTAAATCAATTGTAGCTCCATTGGCGTTAAGGAGTCAAATCCGCACACCATCCCCACACAAACCTTGCGTAAAACTGCCATAATGCAGTTAGAGTCAATGAGACCAGATCTCTGGATGCTGTAAATTGGCATAGTGGTATGGAGCTATTTCAGTTGATGTGAGCTCAGTATCTGTACCATGATGCCTGGTTTTATGTTTGTTCCAGTATATTAGATTCTCATTGCTTAGAACCTCTATCCCATTTTAATTACCATAAAATATTCTGTATCAAAGGGATAGCCGTGTTAGTCTGGATCTGCAAAAGCAGCAAAGAGTCCTGTGACACCTTATAGACTAACAGATGTTTTGGATCATAAGCGCTCATGGGTGAATACACACTTCGTCACATGCATAAGTTGCCACGGGACTCTTTGCTGATAAAATATTCTAAAATCTTGAGATTATAGTTCATAGAGAGAAATCTGTGGGATGTTCTCCTTGTTGGTAAATTGGCTGCTAAATATATAGACACTCGGTCTGGGGCCCCTAGGTAAAATGACAATGATGGTGAGAGATGAGAGACCAGAAAAATGTCCAGTTTGAGACTCCCAGCAAGAGGAAGGACCTACTCTGCCTGGTGGAGGGCCACTTTAGAGGCACCCCCGGAGAGAGTGGGGAGAAGTGATGCCGTGTTTGTAAAAAACTGGGTTCTATCTCCCCGTATTGTCCCATCTGTCCACCAATGGTGAGAGCAATCCTGGAGCAGAAGCCTTCCCCTCAACCTTATGTAGTTATCTTTGTGACTGGTTCAGGGTCTCTGCACATTCAGGCAGATGTAGATGCATCAGTCAAACCCAAAGCAGTTTTCCTTCTCAGACCTATTGTCTCAAGCTTTCTGTATATTCTGGGAGGTGGAGTTAACATAGAGGTCATTTAATGACCTGCGAGAAACAGAAGGTCTGATAATCTAATTGTCTTGTTAGGAACCCCGATATGTAGAATGATGATGCACTGAGGGCACATGAAAACATTAAACAATTTTATTAGAACATTTAGTAAAGATACAAAGACTCCAAATTACCTTAAAAGACAACAGTAATGTGAAATTAAGCTGATCTTTTGCATCATCTCTTACATAAAATCACACCCTTTCTTGGGGTTCTGGGGGTCAGAGAGAAAAAGGATGTGAAAGGGTGTGAAAGGATCAGTTAAGGGAACTCTTAGAGGGCTTACTCCTTCACCCTCCCACTTCCCTTGTCCTTGTGTGAACAGAGAACAACAATACCTGAAGTCTGAAGGTGCAAACAATTTAATGTCTATTGGGTTGAACTTCCAGCAAGTTTAAATCCAGGTTCCTTTTTCCTTATTTTGGAATCGCAACTTACTTCCTGTTTGTGCCTAATTTATATTGCAATATTCTCAGCTATACCTTAACCAATCATTTTCCTGAAATCTATCTAACCAATCCTAACAGATTGTAACATAATTCTCTAACCAATTATATCCCACTACCCTAATTAGAAATGAGGGTTTCACAACCACAACTATTGAGAAGATTCAGAGGGGTGTTATTCTGGATCTAATGAAGTGGATATTCACCCATGAAAGCTTATGCTCCAATATGTCTGTTAGTCTAGAAGGTGCCAGAGGACTCTTTGTAGCTCTTGAGAAGTGATTTCTTCCCAGACATGATGCTATGAAACTAACCATAAGATTAGAAGGGACCTCAGGAAGTCATCTAGTTTGGACTCTGAGGATGTGACCATACCTTCCCAGCTTATGGCTGCTTCGGCTGCTTAGCCAAAGGCCTTAGCCTAAGAACCAGGCCTAGTACTATCCTCGTGAGTGAAGGCCCATACACAGGAGGACTGTGATTTTGATTCTTTGTTTTATACCCCTCTAACTATCTAAGTCATAAAAATACACCTAAGTTCTTAAAATATATGCCTGTATCCTAACAGGATATACGTACTTGGCACTGTCAAGACCTGCATTGATTGCCTTCATCCCCTGGGGACTTCTTCTGTAACGTGGGGCAAATCATTTAGTCTCTTTCTTCCTCAATTTCCCTTCTGTATAACAGGGACAATGGCATTTGCCTACTTCACAATGGTGTTCTGAGGACTGTCAAAATTAGACTCAGGACTCACAGTTTGTCAGACCACTCTGTTTTATTAGCACAGAGCTCTGCTAATGACACCCAGATAATGTGAGCACCATGCAAGACACAAACTATCTTATTTATACAGATAAAGGGTGAGAACTTAACAAGATAACAAAGGAAGCAGAATCAGATAAGTTTACCTGGGCTAGGCATGCATATCTTATTTCCTTACTAACTATTACCCATCTTCTGTTAATGTTTCGCCATTAGCACCATTGTTTATGCCTAATGTTTCTTTTCCTGGCACCTGTATTTCAACATTTCTTATTTCTGCTTAAAGGTACATACAACATTTCTTTAATCCATTCTTATTTTTACAATATAATTCATTCTACTTTCACAATCCCTCCTTTTGGTCAAGCTCACGCCATGACCAAAATTTTACTGGGTTCCACATATTAACCGTTCTTTATCTCTTTGTTCATCAGCAATATTCAAAATCATCATATTAGCACTCTGTTCTGGGGCAGTCACCTGAGTGGCATGCCTTACACAATTTTGGGTACAACAGGAGACTAACAAAAATTATTAGGATTCCAAACAGGATAGTCAGGGCTCCCTGAAACAACCAGTTTCCTATGCCAGAGAAATTGAACAGGTTACTTAACCACTTCCATAAAGAACTCGGATCTTCATGGGGAAGATATGCGATTTGTTCTAAGTGGCTAGCGTGATCTATTACCTCATTGGTATCGTCAGGTATAAACACACAACATTGTTTTCCAATGAGAGCACAGGTCCCTCCTTTGGCCGCCAGCACTATGTACAATGCCTGACGGTTTTGGAGGCCACCTGTCGGATTGCCCCTGTTTCTTTGGCCAGGGCTCTTAAACTTTCTCCAGTTTTATTTGCCATTATTTTAACTACTTCTTTTAACCTCAGGAGCCTTTTTGCCTGGTGTATTACTCCCCCAAGTGGGTTAAAGGAACTGCCAATAGTCTCTTCCCAGGTGTCATTACTGTTCCATATTGTGTTAAACGGACAAGGTCCTCCAGTGAGGTCTGGGGAATTGAGTGGGATAGCCAGGACAGGAACATCAGTTTGAGAGTGGGCTGGGATGTGGCTGCCCTGAGCTATCCACACTTGCTGCTGGATAAAAGAATTGTCATTGTGGACTCCCCAGACCTTCAGACACCAACAGCCGAGGAACAGGCACCACCAGAGGCGCATGTTGGAGGCAGGGCCCTTCTGGTTCTGACAACCTCAACTGAGGGAACTGTAGTCACAGTTTTATGTCCACCAGGCAGCAGGCGCTAGGCTCACTACTGCTTTTTCTTGGGCCTTGCTTTAGGTAGTCGTCTGCTTCTGGCAACCCTTACGAGAACGTAGATTGTAAGGTATTGCAGGCTGTTCCTCTACGTCATCTTCTGGAGTCAAAATTGACTCTGCGTGGTCCTGAGGTGATGATTGGTTCGCTGGGGGTGGTGCATTCTTACACGGCAAAGCATGTATCTGTTAGGTAAAAAGCAAGTCCTACTCACCTCTCCAGCACCCGAGTTTGTGCGGAGTTGGTATAGGGCTCAGAAATCTGTCAGAGACCAGACAACAATTCATTGATCAACGGGCTCACACAATCCTTAGCTTAAGAGAAAAGCTTCGGAGTAAGTGTGGCAAGTTTATTAGGGGTGAGCATCAATGTTTATACACAGAAGTAAACAAAGTGATTAACAGATCATAATGGTCATGCATAATCAATGAAGATTCTACAGGATAAAACAAGTTAAAATGTAAATTAGAAAAGACAAAGGAGGAGATGGCTACTTGTTGGGAGGGGGAGGTGTCATGAGTAGTTCGCAGGTCAGAACTTTGATTAAAAGTTTCAGATAGAGACATCAAGTCTGGATTAAGTTTAAACTCATAAAAAGTTCAGACTCAACATTCCTCCATTTGTAGCTTTGGGATAACTATTTACCAAAAGCTACACCCCATTTTAAGGAGCCAAGGGCCGCTTGGCAATTTCAGCCTGGGCCAACTCGAAGAGAGTAAGGCCTTTGGCTGAAGTAGGAAAAGAATAAACTGACCCACATGAGTTTATGAGGGAGGGGACACACTGGATACAGCAACACAGTATTATAAGGATTACTATGGCCCCAACAATACCCACCAAGAGGTTTTAACCCACCCAAATCCAGGCAGCCAATTTCATAAGGCTCCCCACCAATCATAAGGTGGCTGGCCAGAGGAGTAGTTTTTAGCCATTTCCCTTAGATGTTTGGTACGTTGAAAAGTGTCAGGGTAGGTGTTATTTACAAAAACACAGCATTCTTCATAAGCAGAAAATAAACTAAAAAGGCATAATAAAAAACATACAGTTGTCAGAATAAAAGGTCCTCTTATTTTTTTTGAGTCAATTTAAGTCTGATGTCTGAAAGAGGTAAGCTGGTCCACTGGTCAGAGGCAGTGTTCTCAGTGGTGGCAAGGGCTGCTGGTCCGTCACTGTGGTCCACTCTGGCTGGCTTGACGTGGGAGTGGTGGATCCAGGATTTGCGTCCTTCCAGGAACACTGCAGTCTGGGTTGTTAAAAGAACCTGGTGGGGTCCAGTAAACCTCGGCTGGAGGGCGTCGCCACGAACGAACTTTTTGGCCCAGACGAAGTCCCCTGGTTGGAACGGGTGGATCTGTTCTTCCAGCGGCACGGTCTGGGAAAACTGCGAGGCTTTCCAAAGGGTACGGAGGCGAGCCTGTAGGGAGAGAAACTGGCACGCGGTCATATGATCCCCTCCCAATAGTGAAACATCAGCACGTGGTAGCGCCCCGCCTTTGAAAGGGGGGTGTCCATAGAGCAGTTCAAAGGGGGATAATCCCAATACACGGGTTGGGCGAGTACGAAGGTGAAACAGGACCAAGGGAAGTACCTGAGGCCACTTTAACCCTGTTTCCTGACAGTATTTAGCCAATGTAAGCTTAAGCTCCCTATTTATACGTTCAACTTTCCCGCTAGACTGGGGGTGGTAGGGTGTATGAAAGGAATGTGAAATGCCCAGTCCTTGTTCTAAACGGCCAAGGACATTACCAGTAAAGTGGGGTCCGCGATCTGAATCAAGTATGAGAGGGATGCCAAAACGGGGTACAATGTCTTTAAGGAGGATCTTCGCCACTGTGGCAGCAGTACAATTAGCAGTAGGAAAAGCTTCGACCCATGAAGTCAGAGGGCAAACCAAAACAAGGAGGTGCTTTTTCCCAAAAGCCTTTGGCATATCTGCAAAGTTAATTTGAAGATGTTGAAATGGAACAGCAGGCGGCGGTCTTTTACCCTTAATTTTGTTAAGAGGCGGAGCAGGTCCATTTCGCTGACATGTGCTGCATGCTTTCACTATTGACAGGCAGTAGGGTTGAATGCCTGGAGCATACCAAAAGCGAGCGATGGTGTTCACAAGGGCGTACGTGCCGTAGTGACCCCCCTTATCATGGTGCCAGCGAACTGCCACGGGGTATGTGGAGCGAGGGAGGCAGGCTCGGCCATCCGGCATAAGCCAGGTCCCTTTGACCAGAGTGGCTCCGAGGCTTTCCCACGACTGTAGTTCAGCAGCGGGTGCCAGTACAGGGTAAAAGCATACTTGCTATCAGTAAAAATGGTAACGGTCTTACCAGCGGCCAACTGGCAAGCTCGGGCCAGGGCATAGAGTTCGGCGGCTTGGACTCCCCAGTTGCCTGGCAGTGAGGCGGCCTCTTGAATGTCCCATTCAGAGGTGACTGCATAACCATTAACATAGAAGGAGCTTCCGTCCGAGAAGAGGATGCAATCAGGGTTGTCCAGTGGCACGTCAAACAGGTTGTTCTTTATCTGTAAGATGCTATGAACTACTTCCACACAGTTGTGCTGATCCTGGAGGACTGGCAGGTCAGGAAGCAAGGTAGCTGGATTAAGGGGCCCACATTTTTTAAAAATTAGGTTAGTGTCTTCTAGGAGTTCGGCCTTTAGCTGCTGCTGACGATGGGCCGAAAAGACTTGGGTCGTGCCCCTACGCAGAAGGGCTGACAAGGCATGAGAGGTCCAGACCGTGGTAAAATGACCCAGGGTCAGGCTCTTTGCCTTTGTGATCAGCAGGGCAGCTGCTGCCAGAGTCCGGGTGCAGGATGGGGTTCCCTGAGCGACAGGGTCGATCTGCTGGGAGTAAAAAGCAAGCGGAAAATGGTGGGGCCCGCTCAGCTGGGTAAGGACGCCACTAGCAATTCCGCCCCTCTCGTGGACAAAAAGGTGAAAGGGTTTGCTGTAATTGGGGGGGCGGAGAGACATGGAGGAGGCCACACTGTCCTTGAGTAACTGAAAGGCTTGAATCGTGTCTGGGGACCACTGCAAAGGGTCAGGAGCAAGGTTAGCAGTGAGTCGGTGGAGCGGTTTGCTTAACTCCCCGCAGGACGGCAACCAAGGGCGACAGAAGCCAATTAATCCTAAGAAACCTTGAAGTTGTTTCTTGGTGTTTGGCAGAGGGCAGTTTTGGATAGTCTTTATGCGGACTGGGTCCATTTGTCTCCCCTCTGGGGTTAACAGGAAGCCCAGATATCGGACCTTCTGTGAGACCCACTGAATCTTGTTAGGGTCTACCTTGTGGCCTCTGGTGTGTAGGTATAATAAAAGTGCCTTACCATTGATGCGGAGGGCGGCTTCTTCGCGGTTACCTAGTAGGATGTTATCTACGTATAGGACTAACGTGGATCCCTGCTGACTGGTGAAGCCTTTCAAGTCGTGGCGGAGGCATTGGCTGAAAATCGTGGGGCTGTCTCTGTAGCCTTGAGGAAGTCGTTGCCAGACATAACTTTGTCCCTCCCAGGTGAAACCAAAGAGATATTGAGAGTCTGGGTGCACAGGAATGCTGAAAAAGGCTGATTTTAAGTCAATAACAGTGAACCACTCAGCATCCCAGGGGATTTGGCTGATGATAGTAGCTGAATCAGGAACTACTGCATGAAGAGGGACCACATACTGATTAATAACCCGTAGATCCTGTACAAAGCGCCAACGAATAGGGTCTTCGTCCTTTTTAGGAGGCTTTTTGACAGGCAGTATAGGGGTATTACAGGGAGTGCGCTGAGGGCGGACTAGCTTTTGTGCAATGAATCCCTTGACAATGGGGCGGATGCCCTCCCGGGCTTCCAGCGACAGGGGGTATTGGGGAACTGACGGGGGGGCTAAGGAGGGCTTCACTTGAATCCTTACTGGCTCTGCCGAAAGGAGCAGGCCAACATCAGTGTCAGAAATTCCCCAGAGGGTTGAAGGCAAGTCAGTGAGGTCAGGGGAGAGAGAGGGGGGGTTTCCCAATTACCCTGAGTTAGGGCCGAATCTCCTAACACTGTCATCAATAATCCTACCCCTTCAGGAGTGCAGGTTAAAGTAGCCTCAAGCTTACAGAGTAAATCCCGGCCCATCAAAGGGATCGGACAAGCTGGGGAAAAAAGAAAACGGTGAGAAAAACATTTATCAGCATAAATAACATTTAGAGGCAAAGTGAGTCCCAGAGACTGTGGGTTGCCTTCCACCCCAGTTGCAGTTTTAACCTCAGAGGATAGCCAGGGAGAGGGGGCTTGATTTAAAAGAGAGACAGTAGCTCCAGTATCAATGAGGAAACAGACAGGCAGTCCCTGGACTGAAAGGGTTAGATGAGGCTCTTTGCTGGGAGGGGAGAAAGTGAGGAAAGAGCCCGCTAAAGACATTAAGGAAATAAGACCATTACATTGTTTGCCTTCGCCCCCGGGGTACCGTCATTGAGAAGGCTGAGTTTGCTGCAGCTGCTGCTGTTGCCCGTAGTTGATCCAGGCCTGAGGAACGGGCTGGGCTGGTGGTGCAGGGGTGTATTTGTCCCTGGTGTAAGTATCTGCGGATGTGACCGGACCCTCTGGGCGTCCCCAGGGGCATTCACGTTTAAAGTGACCGGGCTGTCCGCACTGAAAACAATTTCCTGATGGCTGGGGTTGCCGGGACCCTCTTCCCCGAGCACCCTGAAATTCCCTGCCACGGCCACGGCTTCTGCCTCGAATACCACCGTGAAAAGCTAAAGCCATCAACTTATATTCTTCCTTTTTCTCTTTCTTTTTACTACTTTCCCTTTCTTTCTCCCATGCAAAACTTCTTCCGAGGTGTGCCCCTCCAATTCCTCCTTATCCCTCTGCAGAGATTCCAATTTGGAGTCCTGCAGATTCCCCTCTGCGCTCTGGAGAGAGTCCCCTTGCGGAGGAATAGGGGCAGGTGCAGTGGGGACCAACTGACGAGTTAAAACACGCCGTGGTTTACACCCTTCATCGAAATAACATGGAGGGGGTTCACTCTCGGGAGAATACCTGACTGCCATAATTTTTAAAGATTTTCACAGCTCTGCTGCTGTGTCCCAACAAAACCAGTAACATAACTGTCCCGGATGGTCTTTTTCGATCTGGCTCCTTACTCCTCTTAAGGCAGCCTGTTCGAAAGAGCCATACGAAGGCCACCTCATCTCCGGGTCGGCCAATACCGTGGTATACCCAGTCCAATTCCTTACACACAGTGTGTACAACTTCCTCCTAGACATTCCTGTCTGTACTGGGAGTTTCCCTTCATTCCATAACTTATTTACAATCCCCAGCGGACTCTCAAGAAGCACGCTAGTCCCTTGACCCATGGTGTCTGACAGGAGCCCTCCAACTGGCGTTTATCCTGCTGTCCAGTACACGACCCCTCAATATTGAATTGGCTGGGAGAAATCTCCCGTGGCGCCTGCCAATTTGTATATGAGTGGTCTGACCACTGGACAGAGGCACCGCAACAGAAGGAATCCCGGACGAGCCCCCAAATTGTTAGGTAAAAAGCAAGTCCTACTCACCTCTCCAGCACCCGAGTTTGTGCGGAGTTGGTATAGGGCTCAGAAATCTGTCAGAGACCAGACAACAATTCGTTGATCAACGGGCTCACACAATCCTTAGCTTAAGAGAAAAGCTTCGGAGTAAGTGTGGCAAGTTTATTAGGGGTGAGCATCAATGTTTATACACAGAAGTAAACAAAGTGATTAACAGATCATAATGGTCATGCATAATCAATGAAGATTCTACAGGATAAAACAGGTTAAAATGTAAATTAGAAAAGACAAAGGAGGAGATGGCTACTTGTTGGGAGGGGGAGGTGTCATGAGTAGTTCGCAGGTCAGAACTTTGATTAAAAGTTTCAGATAGAGACATCAAGTCTGGATTAAGTTTAAACTCATAAAAAGTTCAGACTCAACATTTATCCATGCTGCGGATGCCAGAAAGTTTAACAGCCGTCTGGGTAGTATGCAGTGCCTGATGATTCTTTGATGCTCTTTAAGTCTTTTTGCTTCTTTCCTTGACTCTGGCTATAACAATGACCTTCACACCTTATCTTTTCCTGATGCATTCATTCCTCATTCACACAAACAGATTGAGAATACAAACAGTAGTATTTTATATCGAGCAAAAAAGGCATTGCAAATTAAACCTTGCTAAGTTTTACAATTAATAACCAAGACAATTTACATTGAGACCCAGGCCTTCAATGTTTCTCTAATTTACTTAACATAGACACAATAGAGAATCCTGTCTTTTACTACCTAAATCTTAAAACAAAGTGTTAGAGAGGGCCCAATTTGTAATGCATATGGGAAAACAGAATCTTATAGTCCCAGAGGGTCATTTCTTTCTGCTATTCAAAAAGGGTGGCTAGCAGGATGAAATCAAATTATACATTATAAAGTCCAGCTCCTACATATCCCCCTTTTGACACTAAGATTATTAATCGCCAGTGTCACTTCTTATGTAGTAAAATACTGGGAGGTGATTTGGGCCTATGGCTCTAGCTTTGCATACATTTGTGTTATCCACCAGCATATTTTAAACATTTCAATTAAACACATACAATTTAAAACCAAAAACAATTAGGGGTAGTAACATTAGTATGCCAGTAGTTGTGGGAGACCATCCAGAAAATGTTATACCAATGGTAAGCTGTTATGTCTTTCTGCAGTGGCAATTCTTAACATGTCCCCATTTGAATGTATAATATTAATGGTTCTGTTTCCCACATTGTTTTGTTTGTTTGTTTTTGTTTTTAGGAACTGTTACCTTTTTAAACAGATAATTGGTAACTGTTTGCCATTCAATGCAAAGACTGATAGAGAACTCCGCTAAATCAGTGCTTACAGTAAGCTGAGACTTTTTGGTTGTGGCAAATAGTAAATGTGATTATTGGTAAACACAGTACTTACATTACATGTACATTTGTCTACTGGTGGGTTGCTAACACTTTTATCCTTTTAAAACACTTCTTTCCAATAATTAACACACACAGTGCCCGTTATACAATACTTTGGCCTAATTATTAATTTTATCCCACATACAGGATCCTAGTGAGATGTCTTTACTACAGGGCTTTGGAGCAACAGGCATGGACAAGCCTACCCACTTTTGAGGAGTCCACTTGGTACAACCTCTAGTGTCCAATAGTTTCCCTTCCTCCCACTGGCTTGAGGTTTGAGGTAGCCAGAAGGATCCCAGGTGCAATCTGTGGAGTGGGCTAACTTTCCATATCTTTGCTTCCAGAGCCTGTTGGTGTGCAATTTTAACAACAATTTCTTCACAACAAATTTTGTCTTACCGTACTGGAGACATACTGCATCCAGTTATATTGATAGGTATTAAACAATTATCTTTTTTTTTGCTTTAACAGATGTATCAAAACCTTAATTTTTTTTTATATTACCCAAAACATTTTATGTTCTAAATATCTGCATTTCAGTACATTTCATAGCTATTGCAGTATGTTTTTTTAACTTTTATTTGTTTTTGTAATAGGTTGTTTTGTAGCTGGTATTAGCTTTTTCTGATTTTCTGAAAAACAAAAATAACATTTTTCTACCCCTTTCAGGGTGGCATTGATTGTTGCTTAAAAGATTCCTTTCTTTTACAAATATCCTTGCTGATTGCAGGCAAAACAGAGGAATTACCCCCATATTTTCCTGTGTTTTTTTTTTATATAGGCAGGCCAGGTTTTAATGGCTTCTACTTTTTAAGGGTTATGGGGAAATTATTCCACTGTTTAGCTATTAAATTCATGAGGTGGTGTACCTCAAGTTTTTCTTCTTATATAGCAGACCAAGTTTGTAATGTTTTTCCTGCTGTGTTAAGCTTTAAGTTTATTCACAGGTAATAGCTGAGAAGCATCATTACCATATTATCTTAAAGGATTTTTCCAAAAATCATACATACTATACGTTGTTACAGGGGTACTTACTAACATTACATTTATTTCAATGTTTAATATTAACAATAACATTAGCGTCAAATCTATTAAAGATATCTTGTTATACCATGTTTTTTTTTTATTTAGGCAATTTCTTTTGTGCTGGCAGTTTTCACCTTCCTTTATCAGTTAGGTAATTTGCATCAACACAGGCTTGGCTTTTGGATTCAAAGCCATCAGCAGAGCTCAGAGACTCTGTCTTAAAAGGGACACAATCAACTTCCACCAGAGTTTTGATTTTTTTCCACTTTCAACTCCTGCTTACAAAACACACAGAGATCTGAAAAAGAAAACAGTCTATTGCGGCTCTTTTTGGAGCCCTAATAGGATTTTAATTCAGTAGCATATTTCATTTGTATTTCTTTTACCCCTTTTTACAATATACACTGCACCTGTCCTAGGGAAAAAGCACATTCCTTCTATACTACAACTTTTTTTTTTTAAACATTAGCCATATCAATTTTTACATACGATGTAACTGTTTCTTTTTTCTTACAGAGTTTTCATGTACCCTTATCAAAAGTGACAGTCTGATTACACAGAGCCATTTTAAGGCTCAGTGTTTTTATCATTGCTTCTTTTTGTTTTGTGCACCTCACCCCTGCTGTTGCTTCAGAGGGGCACTGTTAAATTTTTTTTATTCTTTCACTACAGCTCTTATCTGCTATTGTTACAAAAAAAAAACAACCAACCAAACAAAAAGACTCCAGAATCTCTCCCTATTCTCCTGATTTTGACTGCCCTATTGCAGCCATGACTTGGTTTTTATTTAAAAAACTTTTTAAATTTTATAAAGAATCAAGTTATTTCTTAAGGGTTAAATGCTAAATCCCAAAGCCAAACAACACTAATTACCTGTGTCTTGCAAAAAGGTCTGTCAGTTTTGCATCTTTGAATTAAGAGTCAAATGAATTTTTAGCGGCATTAAAAACAAAACCAATTTATCTTACGCCTACAAAACAGGAGTTTTACAAACCAGATATGTTGGTTTAGATTCTTAGAACTTTACATATTTTCACAGACAAATAGATACATACACATTTTCTTTTCCTTAACATTCCTTTACACTGCTTTGTTTTTACATAGCTCTATATATATATTTGGATTATTTACAGGCATTCTTTTGGAAAAGGGCCCATTTTCCCTTCAGAATGGCTGCAAAGAAACCAAGAATTCTCTCTCTTTAACATGGTCCTTTTTAACATTTTCAAAAAGTTTAACTGCTTAATTCTCTCCAGCCTTTGTAGAGTTAACTTTTCACTCTCTTTCCTTAAATCACTTGTTTATCTCCCAAAATAACACCTTTATCACCTCAGATTTCACCATTTTAAGTATTGTTCCAGGGGTTCATGCCTGCACTTACTGCTTTTCTTACTCCTTACACTATGCCCTTAGGGCTTCCAAGATGTTTTTCAGTTTCTTTATCTGTTGCTTGCCTGCTTTTCTGGGCCCGATCCTGCTTTTTTCCAATGAACCGTTTGTGAGTGAAATTGTGGTCACTTCACAATTTTGAAATAAATGTTTAAGGAAAGGGACCAGGAAGGGTGGGGGCTAGTTGAGGAACCCACCTTCTTTGCTGAATTGGTAGTGGAACTCTAAAGAATCAGTTTTTGAGGCAGACAACAAAGGGGAACAGAACAAGGGGCTTTTTGTCCTTTTTACAATGAGATGGGAGTATTAAGGGGGTTGGATCGATCCGGGGTGGGTTTTTGAGAATGGGGTAAAGGGGAGCGCTCGGTCTGGTGGTGGGAGAGGAGGCTTTCAACTTATTATTTGAATATTTGAGAGAGGCAAGTTTTGATTTTGTCCAACTACGAATTGCCTCTTCCCACCACTGAATGAAACAATTAACCTCTTCTTTAGCCAATTTAGTTTTAGGTTGGCCGAGTTTGTCATTTAAGACGTCCACTCGGTCTTTGTTCCAAGATTTTAACAGTGGCCACTGAGTTTTGGGATCCCCCTGAGTTAGCCTAGACCATTTTTCCAGAAATTTACAGGAGTCCGGACCCTTCTTACAGGAGTCTGGACCCATCCTAAATATATAAAATGAGCCAGCGTTCGTTTAGGGAACTGTCCAGACTTAGACGTCTGGTTACCCATACAGGAGGACTTCACACACCAATCGCACAAGAAGGAAATTCGGGTTAGGAGCCCACAGGCTACTGCCTCAATCGCCCTTGCTTTCACACCAGGGGTTTTACCCAAAGTGCGGTGCGGCTGCGATTGTGCAGATTCCACTCACTCAGACCACGGGGACAGGAACCCCTTGGTCGGCCGATCCCCGGACGGAGATGGCACCCAGACTCAAACACTCCACAGGAGGATGGATAGACACAGAGACAGGACAGTCCTCAGTCCGGACAAAACACAGAAATAATTACCTGACCAGATTCCTAATGTAAGATCCCTGGATCCCTACCAGAACAGAGTAGGAACCAACAGGTTCAATGGCGTAGAGTTCACTGTGGTCATGCACCTTTCCGTTCTGGTGGAGGACCGCTCGGGCCAAATGCCCAGGTGCCGGCTGCCACGGTCGTCCTACAAAAACAGTCAGGAATCACACAGCCCCAGTGAAGACGGTTGCCATCTTGGTGGAACCTCCAAATTGTCAAAGTTAGACTCAGGACTCACAGTTTGTCAGATAATGTGAGCACCATGCAAGACACAAACTATCTTATTTATACAGATAAAAGGGTGAGAACTTAACAAGATAACAAAGGAAGCAGAATCAGATAAGTTTACCTGGGCTAGGCATGCATATCTTATTTCCTTACTAACTATTACCCATCTTCTGTTAATGTTTCGCCATTAGCACCATTTTTTATGCCTAATGTTTCTTTTCCTGGCACCTGTATTTCAACATTTCTTATTTCTGCTTAAAGGTACATACAACATTTCTTTAATCCATTCTTATTTTTACAATATAATTCATTCTACTTTCACAGGACTAAGGATTGTGAAGAGCTCAGATACTCTGTTATGGAGGCCATATAAGTAGATAAAATTGAATGAATGAAATTCTTGGCCAACAATTCTATCTCATAGAGTAGAGGAGGGCAAACTATGGCCTACGGGCCACATCTGGTCCGCAGGACCGTCCTGCCTGGCCCTTGAGCTCCCAGCTGGGGAGGCTAGTCCCCAGCCCCACCCCTTCTGTCCCGCCTCCCCCATCAGTCAGGGGACAAGGAGCAGGGTGGGTTGGATAGGGGGGTTCTGAGGGGAGCAGTCAAGGTGTGAGAAGTTGGAGGGGGTGGGCGCCAGGCTGCTTGGGGAGGCACAGGTTTCCCTACCCAGCCCTCCATACCGTTTCACAACCCCAATGTGGGCCTTGGGCCAAAAAGTTTGCCCACCCCTCTCATAAAGACTATAATCAGGTTCCTTCATGTGGGTCTTCTCCTGAAATTAAAATAACTATAATTTCAGATTGAAGGTTTAGAATCTCAAA
Source organism: Mauremys mutica (assembly GCF_020497125.1). Classification (NCBI taxonomy): domain Eukaryota; kingdom Metazoa; phylum Chordata; order Testudines; family Geoemydidae; genus Mauremys; species Mauremys mutica. Next base: position 42,312,487 of record NC_059084.1, read on the forward strand.
GCTGCCTCAGGGATTAAACATGCCTAAATCCCATGAAAATTTGAGCATCTAGATACCTAAGAAAGCTTGGAAGTTTTTAAAGAGGCAAAACACACAGCTGGCCTGCAACACAAATCTGTTAGAAGTTCGCTTTCCTCCTTGAGCACAGGAACCTTCCCATTAACCTCTTAATGGTGCTTTTCAACTCAGTGTTCCTCAGGGTGTAGATCATTGGGTTCAGCATTGGAGTGAGCACTGTGTACAGCATAGACACTGCCTTGTCCACCTGGAGATGCTGGTCATAGATGAAGACACAAGGCATATGAAGACCATTTTGATGACTTAGGGGACATCGCATTAGAAACCGTCTAGTGTGTTGGGTGCACAGAATGGCAGTTGGATGATCAGTGCAAGCTGGACAATAGAATGGACAACGCCACCCAGCTATGCCCTTGCCCCCAGCCCCATGCACATACTTCTGTTCGTGATAGACAGGTAGTGCAATGGCTTATAGATGGCCATATACCGATCAGCCGCCATCACTACTAGGAAGAAGACCACAGTGCCCCCGATGAAGTGGAAGAAGAACATCTGGATCAGACACCCATTGAATGAGATGGTTTTGTGCTGGTACAGGAGGTCCTTTAGCATCTTGGGGGCAGTCACCGAGGACTAACTGAGGTCCAGGAAAGCCAAGTTGGCCAACAGGAGGTATATGGGCGTGTGGATGTGAGGGTCAGAGATCACGTTGGTGATGATGATGATGAGGTTCCCAAGGCATGTAGTCCCATAGACTAGGAAGAAGACCAGAAAGAGGAAGTGCTAGAGCTCAGTGCTCTGAGAGATGCCCCCAGAATAAATTCTGTCGTAGGGCTGGTGAGATTCTCCTGTTCTGTTTAGGGTTCTTAAACTATACCTGCAGGGAGGACATTAATGAGAATGATGAACTCCTTGAAGTTCTTGCTGTTAAATTACTGGTAACCACTCACAACCTTAACAAAGCTTTTGTTTTGTGCATTATTTTGCTTAGGAATTCCCTTTCTGATTGGGAAAGCACACACAAAAAACCCAATAGTGTAACTTCAGTGGAAAAGTGTAGATGGTTAATTAGGTACCTATGACCCCCTATTTGTGGTGGCTCACATGCTAGGTGAGTGTATGAACTACTGGGCGGTAGCGTCCCAGGCCCATTGTCTTTCATAATGGCACTTCATAGTGATTCTTAGTATTTGTGACAGAAAACTGGTGAGAATGATTCTGTATCCGGGTGGTTAAGGTCGTCATGGGGATACTCAAAATCAAATCCTTGCTCCAGTTTATCTTTAAGTATTTACACAAAATAGCAGAGCTTCAAGAGTGGAGACTGAGTAAACCCCAGACCCCAATATCCCATAACCCAGACCATGCTCCTCTGTTATGGAAGACCTAAATTCAAACCCTTTCCCTGTATTAGGGAAAAAGGGAAATCAAACCCAGTTGTCCCACCCCACAGGTAAATCTGCGAACCACTAAGCTTCAGTTTATAACAGAGGCACCACCTTCCCGAATTGTTTTGAAATTTTTGACCCAGAAACAAGTTCTGAAAAATATGTTCACTTGCTTTTTTGTATTACTATTCTCCAATTATTGGTAACAACTGTCAGTCTTAACTCCTGCTTGGCAATGTTTTTGTTTCTTGTTGTCGTTTTTTCTTTAGGAATTCCCTTCTTTCCACCACCACTGTGAAGTCGACTGCTCCTGGAAACTCAGACAGGAGACGTAATCCTAGGCACTTTAAGAAATTACATATTGCTGCATTCCTTTCACCTTTCTCTCTCGTGTTGGTCATAGACAGAGATCTCTACTCAAAGTAAAATCATCAGATGATTCCTATACTCTAACCGTATGTAAATTCAACAGTGCTAGGAGGTTTGTGTGTGCAGAGATGCTAGCACTGAATCTAGAAGCATTTGTATAACTTGTGGCACATGGAATGGGTGAGGATGTTGTGAATACCGTCCGTCATTCTCACTAATCAGAACTTATTGATGCATGTCTTCATCTATGTATAATGTATTTCCTAGACAGAGTCAACAAAATCACTGTCCAATAAAGAGTAAAGCACAGTGGAGTGCATGAACCCTGATAAATAAATCCCCTTCATATGGATGAGTGAGGCTGTGTCTACACTACAAGCTATGCCACCGCAGTGTAGATGCTTACTACAGTCAAAGAAGGGGATTTTCCATCACTGTAGTAAATGTACCCTCTTGAGACTTGGTAGCTACATTGATAGAAGAATTCTTCCATCAACCACGGTGTGGCTATAGTGGGGGTTAGGTTGATCTAACTACGTCACACTGAGCATGACCACTTTCACAGCTCTGAATGATGTAGCTAGGCTGACCTCCATTTTAGGTATACAAGGCCTAAGACTCTCCCAGAATGCATGTTTCATTATTTCAGAATGAAGCCAGAGGGGGATTCACAAAGGTATTTAGATGCATTTTCAAAAGTGCCTAATGGCTAAGTTTTTAAAAGTACTTAGGCATTGAAAAAGGCAGATAGGTGCCTAGTGGAATTTTCAGAAACACCTAAGCATGTTAGACACCTAATTCTTGTTGAAAACAATGGAAGTTAGGCATGTATGAAGTTAGACACTTTTGAAAATCCCGCTAGGACCCTCTCTGCATCTTTAGGTGCATGAATACTTTTGAAAATCTGGCCCTTTAAAATTTTTGAAAATCCCACTTTAGGTCTAATGGAAGGGACTGAGCGCCAGTGGCTGATCCCAGACCCGACTCTGTGAAATCAGGGTAAAGATTGGCACCGAATGCCCAGTTTTTCAAAGCAGCCTAAGGGTGTCAGACATCCACTCCTTTAAAATCTAGGGCTAAACTCAGCAGTGATGAGAACAAGCAGTGTAGACCATGAACTTTCAATGAGAATTAGGCTCCTAAGTATATATGTACACTGAAGCTTGGTTCAAGCTAGCACATTAAGATTATCAGTGTGGATGTTGCAGTGCGGGATCTAAAGTCCACCTGACTCTCCTGGGTCTGAGCTCAGGTGGCAAATGTTAGGATATGGGACCTGGGCTCTTAAATCATGAAGATAACTTGGAACAATTTACCCTTAGACTGAGGTATGTCGGGCTTCCAGGCTAAGATTTCCAAAGCTGGTTAGAGTAGTCAGGCACCCAATTCCCAGTACAAGCAGCTGAACATTGAACTCCACCAGGGAGCATTAATCTTAGTCAATAAAAGCCAGATTTGTAAAGGTATTTAGGTTCCAGATGATGCAGATAGGTGCTTAGTGGGGTTTCAAAAGCACCTCTGCAACCAAACATTGAAATCTATGGGAGTTAGGCACTTATGAAATCTCCACTAGGCTCCTGTGTGCATCTTTGGGTGTCTAAATATCTTAAGTATCAGAGGGGTAGCCGTGTTAGTCTGGATCTGTAAAAGCAGCAAAGAATCCTGTGGCTCCTTAAGGAAACTACAATGCATTGGAGACCTTCCAGAAAACACCATCCTATCCTCCATGGATGTAGAGGCTTTCTACACAAACATCCCACACACAGATGGAATACAAGCTGTCAGGAACAGTATCCCTGATGATGCCACAGCACAACTTGTTGCTGAGCTCTGTGCCTTTATCCTCACACACAACTATTTCATATTTGATGACATTATATATCTCCAGATCAGTGACACCGCTATGGGCACCCGCATGGCCCCACAATATGCCAATATTTTTATGGCCGACCTGGAAGAACGCTTCCTCAGCTCCCGTCCACTCACGCCCCTTCTCTACCTATGCTACATTGATGACATCTTCATCATCTGTACCCATGGGAAGGAGACTCTGGAAAAATTCCACCAAGATTTCAACAGCTTCCACCCCACCATCAACCTCAGCCTGGACCAATCTACACGGGAGGTCCACCTTGCACACACCACGGTGCAAATAAGTGATGGTCACATTAACACCACCCTATACCGAAAACCTACCGACCGCTATGCCTACCTTCATGCCTCCAGCTTCCATCCTGGGCACACCACAAGATCCATTGTCTACGGCCAAGCACTGAGGTACAACCGCATCTGCTCTAACCCCTCAGACAGAGACCAACACCTACAAAATCTCCACCAAGCATTCTCAAAACTACAGTACCCGCACGAGGAAATAAGGAAACAGATCAACAGAGCCAGACGTGTACTCAGAAGCCTCCTACTGCAAGACAAACCCAAGAAAGAAACCAACAGGACTCCACTGGCCATCACATACAGTCCCCAGTTAAAACCGCTCCAACGCATCATCAGGGATCTACAACCCATCCTGGACAATGATCCCACACTTTCACAGGCCTTGGGTGGCAGGCCAGTCCTCGCCCACAGACAACCTGCCAACCTGAAGCATATTCTCACCAGTAACTGCACACTGCACCATAGTAACTCTAGCTCAGGAACCAATCCATGCAACAAACCTCGATGCCAACTCTGCCCACATATCTACACCAGCGACACCATCACAGGACCTAACCAGATCAGCCACACCATCACTGGTTCATTCACCTGCACGTCCACCAATGTAATATACGCCATCATATGCCAGCAATGCCCCTCTGCTATGTACATCAGCCAAACTGGACAGTCTCTAAGGAAAAGGATAAATGGACACAAATCAAATATTAGGAATGGCAATATACAAAAACCTGTAGGAGAACACTTCAACCTCCCTGGCCACACAATAGCAGATCTTAAAGTGGCAATCCTACAGCAAAAAAACTTCAGGACCAGACTTCTAAGAGAAACTGCTGAGCTTCAGTTCATCTGCAAATTTGACACCATCAGCTCAGGATTAAACAAAGACTGTGAATGGCTTGCCAACTACAGAACCAGTTTCTCCTCCCTTGGTTTTCACACCTCTACTACTAGAACAGGGCCTCATCCTCCCTGATTGAACTAACCTCATTATCTCTAGCTTGCTTCTTGCTTGCATATATATATATATATATATACCTGCCCCTGGAAATTTCCACTACTTGCATCTGAAGAAGTGGGTATTCACCCACGAAAGCTCATGCTGCAAAACGTCTGTTAGTCTATAAGGTGCGACAGGATTCTTTGCTGCTTTTAAATATCTTAAAAAAACTTGGCCCTAATTTCTAAAATGCACAGAACATCTCAGTAACTGAGGATCCAGTTGCCAATTAAAGTCCTGATGTATTTGAACAATTGTCCTATATCAAACAAATGCTGGCAAACAAGCACAGCCAGGTGGAGGCAACTGGGCTCCACTTCTCCTACTATAGAATACAGAGAGGGAAAGGATGTGACTCTCTATGCAGGCCAACTTTACATGGAGGATTCTTATTAGCAGCTTCTATCCCCTGACTCCACTGGTCTTGGTGAATTTACACTCTGCAGACATTGCACAGACCTGGGAAGCAAACTCTCATTCCCATCCTCCCATGGGAACCATCCCTGCCCCAAAGCAGCAGATATTTCATGGCTTCAGTTAAAGTCTTCTCCTTAGTGGGGAAAGTTGGCCCAAAGGTTAGAGCACTAGGCTGGGACTTGGCAAACCAGCATTCAGTTCCTTGCTCCTCCATTTGCATCCTGTGTTTGACTGGCCTGGTACTGAGTCACTCTGCCCCACTTCCCTGTTGGACACTGTCCCTCCAAACAGCACCGGCCACTTGCCAGTGGAAGTTGTGACTGGTATTTAGATGGCCAAGGATGCTCGACGGCTGTGTGCTATGAGGTACACAACAGCTACTTGTTTCAAAAGAATTACTGCCAAAATTCATACACCTGGCACATGATACTCACGTAAATCAGCTTCACACAGAGCATTGAGTGAGACATCAGGAATGTTGCTAAGGGCCCAGCATGTGCTGGGTCAATCAGTATCAGTCCTATCCTCTCAGCAGATGAGGAAGGATGATCGAGTCCTTAGGATAGCAGCCTGCCACTGCTGAGATGCATGTTTCATTCCCTGTGCTGTCACACGTGCCCTGTCTAGCCTTACAGGAGTCACTTACAGCACGTTTTTAAAGGTGTTCGGCCTTCTTAAGGCAGCTGAGTACTTCTGAAAATCCCACTGGGCACCTGTTAACATTTCAGGGGTCTGACCATCTTTAGAAGCCTGCCCTTAACCTCTCTGTGCTTCAGTTTCCCATCCCAATGGGAATAATGCTACTTCCTTAACTCACTGGACAGTATTAAGACAACTACTTTAAATATCTTGAGATTCTCACATACTGCAGCTATGGGGCTGGTAGAAAGACTTTAAATGCATGATTCCAAATACAAAGGCTGAGATTTTCCTGGTCTCTAGGGGACTGGGATGCCAAATTACTAGTAAATTGAATGGGGGTTGGGAATTCACCTCCTAGAGTTGGCTTTGAAAATCTCAGCCAAAGTGACTATGGGTCACTTGTTTCTGTCTTTTTAAAGCCATTCCTGTGGCTATGCAAAGCACATTGCTAGTATTCCCAGCCTGGATCCCAGTGTCTGAGAATGTTTTCATCAATATTTTAAAATGTATGATTAAAAATTGCAAAAAATAAAGTTGGAATTTTCAAAAGTTTTAATGAAACTGCTGTTAGGATCCTCGGCCAGCTCCAAAGCTAAAGTATCATCTGGTAAAACCAGATCTGAATGACCAGGTTTTTTTTAACTCTTCAGTCTAACAGATAATGGTATATGATTTCCCTCTATTTGACATTGGTGAGGCCTCATCTGGAGAACTCTGCCCAGCTTTGGGCCCCACAAGAAGGATGTGGACTAATTGGAAAGAATCTTATGGGGGGCAACAAAAGTGAGTACGGGGCTGGGGCACATGACTTATGAGGAGAGGCTGAGGGAACTGGGATTGTTTAGTCTGCAGAAGAGAAGAATGAGGGGGGATTTGATAGCTGCTTTCAACTACCTGAAAGGGGGTTCCAAAATGGATGGATCTAGACTGCTCTCAGTGGTAGCAGATGACAGAACAAGGAGTCATGGTTTCAAGTTGCAGTTGGGGAGGTTAAGGTTGGATATTAGGAAAAACTTTTTCAGTAGGAGGGTGGTGAAGCACTGGAATGGGTTACCTAGGGAGGTGGTGGAATCTCCTTTCTTCGAGGTTTTTAATGTCAGGCTTGGCAAAGCCCTGGCTGGGATGATTTAGTTGGGAATTGGTCCTGCTTTGAGCAGGGGTTGGGCTAGATACCTGCTGAGGTCCCTTCCAACCCTGATAGTCTAGGATCACTTTGACAGACTTTTCCTAGTGAGCCACAGTTTCGCTTTACGTAATGACCAAGGGGTGGAAAAGAAGTTTCTGTGTAGCTGAATTCTCGTTAAATTTATGTCAGACTTCTGGGATATTACTGTATTATTGATTATATGCTAAATGGCCTAGTGTCTTTATTATTATTATTAGTAGTAGTAGTAGTTTTAAAAATAACTACAAGTTGTGTCATTCTTGATAGGTTGGAAGAGGCTGTTTTGATGAGGATGGATTCCTGTTGTTTCCCAAAGAATATCTGACTTGTAATATGAGGCCACATCTGGATCCCAGTGTAGTCACTGGGGTTTAGCCTTTCACTTCAAAGAGATCAGGATTTCGCCAATGGCTTGGAAATGAGGACTCATTTTTTTTCTAATGTCACCCTAGAGAAAGTCAGTGTGACAGAAATGTAAGGGTAAAATTCCCTGTGTTACCTATACTAGCGCCAAAGCAGAGGAGTTCCATTGACATCACCAATTTAAAGCCAAAATAGTTGTGGCCAAAGATTAGGGGCTAAACTCAGTATTGCTATCTCTGCAAGTGAAGTGTAAAAGTATTATTAGGTAGCTCAAACAATAGAACAAGAGCACTTCACAGTGTCAACCCATGGCACAGAGATGGGGGCCTATTGAACAGCGGGGTTCTGTTCAGTGCAAAGAGGGGCCGACTGTGGCCAGAAGTAAGAAGGACTTGCTGAGAGGAAGGAGGACTCTGCCCAGGCGGAAACACTGATGGATTTCCGAATCCCAGAAGGGGTGAGACAAGAGCAAGGGAGGGGACATCTCAGGACACTGTTCTGGTCAAATAATGTCTAAGACACAAGAGCTTTAAAAGTAAAGTTACTGTATTTAAGAAATCCTTTAGCTCAGCCTGTATTCCCTGTTTTGCAGCTACATTGTCCTTGAAAGGGTTAAACTAGATGCCTAAAGTCACCACAATCTAGGCGGAGCTTTGGGCGGCGGAGGATGTGTGTGAAAGCTGCTGGGGGGGTTGGAAGAACTCCGAAACTTTTTTTAGGTCCAGGGCAGATGGATGGTGAAAAATCTACACCCCTGAATGACTCAGCCCCACTTGTGGACAGTGCTATGTTGACAGGAACCACTTTTTCTGCCAACATAGCTACTGCTGCTTGGGAAAGTGGATTAACTACGCCAATGGAAGAAGCTCTCCTGTCATTGTAGAAGCATCTTCACTTCAGCACTAAAGTGGCGCAGCTGCATCGGGGCACCTATGCCGATGCAGAGTTTTAAGTGTAGACTTGCACTTAGGTACCTGTTAGAGGGTGTGGCTTAGCACACACCTGCCTGATCAACATCTCCCATAGTTTAGTTAGGTGCCTCCCTACAAAGCATACTGGCTTAGCTGGATCCCATTCTTCAGTGTCTGTCTCACCCTATTCATTTACAGGAGCCAGGGCACCTAACTCAGGGTTTGCAAATCCCGGTGATTTTCTATGTACCCAAAGATTAAGTGCTGAGATGTTCAGAGTTGCAACACAAAATGGCCAAATTTCTAAATGGTTTTGGGTGCGTTGTGGGATTTTTAAAAGCTGCTAGGTGCACAACACCCTTGAAAACTATGAGTTTTCAGTACCTCAGTCCTTTTGAAAATACTTTTTGGCATCTAAAAACCTTTGATATTGTGGCACCCAAGTCCTTTTGTGAATCTATCCCTGAGTGTCTGAAATCCCCTAAGAGGCTTCGAACATATAAGCCTGGACAATTAGAGAAAGATCCAAAACCTTCCCAATATTGAGTGCTTTGGAAACTACATATGGGTATTACCAATGGCTCCTTTCTTAGTAATGGGCAGAACACAGACTCCAGTATCAAATACACATGAGCTTTGGGCATTCAAAATTCAGGACAGAAAAGTGAAGGTAAAATTTCCTGCTGCAAGTTCTGGAGGAACCAACTAGGGCAGAGTTCTTCTTGACGTGCTCTGCACAAACAGGGAAGAATTTGAAGGGTAGGCAAAAGTGCATAGGAACCTGGGAGCACAGAATGGAGAGGAGGTGACCAGCCCTCTGCGGAGAAAGGAGAGGTTCAGGACCATTTCGAAAAGCTGCATGAGCACATGAAGCCAGATGTGCTGCATCCAAGGGTGCTAAAGCAGTTGGCGAATGTGATTGTAGAGCTATTGGCCATTATATTTGAAAACTTGTGGTGATCCAGGGAGGTCCTGTATCAATGGAAAATCCTCCCCACCCCCCAGGATACGTGGAAGCAACCGGAACAAAGGGCAGTGACTGCAAGGGGTGTGAGTGATTGCTGGACCCAGGCTAAAAGTTAGTCTATAAAAGGGAGCATTCTGGAACTGGTGAGGCTCATATCTGTATTCAGTTTGATTAGCCAAAGAATTGCACATTTTATTTTATTTTGCTCTGTAACTTACTTTGTTCTCTCTGTTACTACAGAGAACCACTGAAATCCTACTTTCCCTATTTAATAAAATCAGAGTATGTATTAATACCTGAGGGAGGAAACAACTGTGCATATCTCTCTATCAGTGTTATAGAGGGCGAACAATTTATGAAATTGATTTATTTGGGTTTAGACCCCGTTGGGAGTTGGACGTCTGAGTGTTAAAGACAGGAACACTTCTGTTAGCTGCTTTCAGGTAAACCTGCAGCTTTGGGGCAAGTAATTCAGCCCCTGGGTCTTTGTTGGAGCAGACGGGAGTATCTGGCTCTGGCAGGACAGGGTGCTGGGGCCCTGAGCTGGCAGGGAAGGCAGGGGTAGAGGTAGTCTTGGCACATCGGGTGGCAGCTCCCAAGGGAGTATCTGTGATCCAACCCATCACAACTATGATTTAGCCCAATTGAGTAGCTTTGTTTTTAAGATAACTCATTGTATCCAATCAGGCAAAGAAATGGAGCACGTTATAATGTATTACTTTAAAATGGCTCAAAGCTCCCAAGCAGTGCAAGTAATGAAGTTCTTGTAAAAGAGTAATGGAGTAAGAAATATTCAAAGAAATAACAACAAATAATAAATATTCACAGGAAAATCATGAGTTGGACATCAATAGTCATAGACAGAAAAAGAGGCACGATAAATTGGCATTGATTTTTCATGATCTATCTAATCTATCCCTCTATCTATCTATCTACATGATCTTATTTTATCTATTGTATATGTAATATACACAACCATGCACAAACATGGTTTAATAAATATTAATTAATAATAATAACAGCAATCAGCTTTGGAGATCTAGACACATTTGGATACTTGTGTGAATGAGAGACGAATGACTCCATACAAAGGTACACGTTGAAGTGAATGGCTATATCTCAATTGTTATGATTAAAAGGTTAGCTCAACCTCTTCTCCCCGCGTTGGTCTCTTGCGTCAAACTCTCTTGTCTAAGTTTTGTGCCTATCACTGTCTTAGGGTGGAATCATGTGATTCTCCATCCCTCAAACTCAGTCCCAACCGTGATTTCTCCAACTGCGTTTGGGGCCTGCAGTTCTTCCCATGGGTGCTGAAACATACAAACCAGTAGTATGTTGAGTGAATAATCGTCTTCACCATGAAATGTATTACCGGTATTTATTCATCACAGTAGGAAATAAGCATTACATAAGAGAAAATATGAGCACTTCCAAATGGATCACTGCAGTAGTTTGGTGGAATCAATTTTGGCTTTATTATTCAGACTTAGTTTGTCTTTAGGAACCATTTTAATACCTTTCTCTTCCAAATACCTTTCCACCATAGGAAGAACAATACAGTATTTATTTATTTTAATAAATTTAAATAAATAAAAATAATGCATACAGTCATATAAGGCTCTAGGTGCCCTAACACGTCATGCATGACACAATAAAATCCCATCAGCATTAAAATCATCACTTGAACAGACACCTGCAGAAACTTTTTTTCAATTCTTCATCAATGGGAAAAGCAAAACTTCAGGTCTCTGAGAAAAATCTATCAAGGTGATTATGACATTGACAGCTTGAATAGATGACAAAACAAATGGATACCACCATTTAGTCAAACATACTCCACCCTCCCAAGCTCCTCCCTCCCCCCAAAAAGCCACCTGAAATAAAGAAACAAGTCAACGAATGAATCAACAAAATCAAACAAAATGAAAAAGAAACAAGCAAACACACAAGCCAAAACTCTCATACCCCAGGCTACAGGAGACAGCAACCCTATAAATCCCTATGACAGATAGATAGGTGCATATGTAGATACATTCTGATCTTATGCACACTGGGGAAATCCTCTACTAACTCATTTGACATCAGTGAAGCTAGTACAGATTTCATGATTTCATCAACAGATTGCACCTTATGTTCTCAAAGAAACAATTTTGGCATGAGTTGATTATATCTACAAAGAAAATCAGGATGAAATCATATTCAGGTTGCAGGGATGGACATTTTAACTCTTGGTGAATAACCTCCACACAATCAGTTTCTTCAATGCAGCTTTGATCTCCTTGTTCCTCATGCTATATATGATCGGATTCATCACTGGAGGCACCAGGGAATAGAGAACACCAACCAAAAGGTCCAGACCTGATGCTGAGCTGGAGGTGGGTTTCAGGTAGGCAAAGATGCCAGTGAAAAGGAACAAAGAGACCACAGTGAGGTGAGGCAGGCAGGTGGAGAAGGCTTTATGGCGGCCCTGCTCAGAAGGGATTCTCAGCACAGTTTTGAAGATCTGAACATAAGACACAATTATAAAAACAAAGCAGTTTAACCCTAAAAACACACCTAAGGCAATAACCCCAACTTCACTGACGTATGATTCAGAGCAGGTGAGCTTGAGTAGTTGGGGGATTTCACAGAAGAACTGTTTGATGATATTGGACTGGCAGAAGGGTAACCTGAAGGTGTTGCCAGTGTGCAGGGCAGAGTAGACAATACCAGTAATCCAAGCACTGGCTGCCATTTCGACACAAGCTCTCCTGTTCATTATGCTCTCGTAGTGCAGTGGTTGGCAGATGGCGACATATCGGTCGTATGCCATGATGGTGAGTAAGGCAAGATCAGTTGCAGCGAAGAGGATAAAGAGAAAGACTTGGGTGACACATCCAGGATAATAAATCATCCTGGTGTTCATGAGAGAATTGGCCATGGATTTGGGGATGGTAACGGAGATGGAGCCGAAGTCTAGGATGGACAGATTCACCAGGAAGAAATACATGGGGGTTTGAAGATGGGTGTTGAGGGCTACGGCTGTGATGATGAGAAGATTCCCCATCAAGGCTGCGAGGTAAATCAGCAGGAACACAAAAAAGTGCAAAATCTGCAGCTCTCGAACATCAGAGAATCCCAGGAGAAGGAACTCGGTCAGGGTGGTTTGGTTGGACATTTTCTTTCTCAGTTCATTGTGTGATGGCTGTGGAGGGAAGGACAAAGACAGTGGGGGAATTACAGTGACAGAGGGAGTGGCCCTGATTTCCCGCAACAATATGATGTGATTGTCAACAATGCACAGCACTCGTCACTGCTATTAACTAGGAGTGGTGAGTTATCACATGAATTTAAATTGGTGCAGCTCCCTTAAGGTCAATGGAGCGGCATCAGTTTGCACCATCTGAAGATCTGGATCATGATGTGGCTTAATAAAATGCTGTGTGAAGGATGGAGCAAAGTACAATCCCAATGCAACAATTCTAGCCAAGATGGATCCCCTATTGCTACAAACAGCAGCTCTGCACTTGGGCAAGAAACTAAAATGCTAAAATGCCAACACTACCTGATATCCTCTTTTCGTGGAAATACGAGATGGACTTGGCACTGTGTATGACAGCTCGCCTGTAACGATTTCACTGCAACACCATGTAGATGGCCGGCGGCCTGAAAATATATTGATTTATGACAACAAATCCTGACGGCATTTCCATCTCTGTGTACCGATGGGCTAGCAGCATCACTACGCTACCTCTCTGCTGCGTCATTTACCTCTGTCAATTTATGGGTGTGAGGGTCAGTTCTTGGCTCTGCAACTGACCTGCTCTGTGACCTTGGGCCAGTCACTTCCCCTCCCCTCTTTTTCTCCTCCATCCATTTCTCTGCCTTGTCTTCTTGGACTGTGAGTTCTGTGGGGGATGGGCTGTGTCTTATTATATGTATGTTCACTGCCCCAATTTACAATATATGTATTTAGCGGGCAGCACTTTGGGGCAGCGGATATGGCGCTAGAGCAGAATATCTCAGTTCTAATCCCCTTGACATGCTCTATGTCCTTGGACAGGGATAAGAGAGACAGGCTTTGTCTGGGGACTTCAATTCACTGTTCTCTATCTAAGGGGCAAGTATGTTTAATACGTATGATGTTTCCTGCCAACTTTGGTGCTTACGAAGTTTTACCATTCGACAAGTGTCCCTTTGAAACAGAAATAAACACAGTTGCAATAGAGTGACTGGGTTGAAACTGTACAATTATTGGACTATATCAGTGTTCCTACCCCCCTTGAAATCTACATGTTCAATCTGGTGTATTCAGACATTTTCAGTTTAAATTATTTCAAAGGAAAACTGGATTTTAAACTGATACATACTCCAAGGTAGTCTCTGCTATTCTTGAAAAACAACCTATGTACTGGAAAAGTTCAAACATTTTTATTTTTTTTATTCAGTGACAATGTTTCTGTTTTAAGCAGTTTACCTGAAATTGTCTGGTTCTCAATGAACAAAAAGAAAAAAAGTTTTGGTTTTCACAATTTCTATGAAAAGTCAACTATAGTTTCCTGGGCGGGGTGGCTTTGGCTGGGGGCTTTAGCTGTCTCTGCCTAAGTCTAAAGGTGCCTACATGTATAACGCATATTCTGAGGGTATCAATTTTGCTCTTTACTTAGTTTACCATCTTGCAACTAACTGTATGAAACAGCAATTAAACCTGATTCCAATAGAGTGAATGCGTTTGTAATAGTGGTGTTATTGGAGAATATTAATTTTAGCACGCTGGCTTAATTATAGATTTCCAATCTGGGCTAAATTTTCAATCTGTTTCCAATCTCTTTCTTTTCAATCTAAGATTCTAATCTCTTTAAATTATTCCAAAGGAAAACTGTATTTTCATTTGAAAACATTTTTCTGCAAACTTTTTGCTATACCTTAAAATACAACATATGTATTTGCAAAATCAAAACTTTAAAAAAAATTAGTGATTTTTCCCCAGAATTCAAAAAATTCAATGATTTCCCCCCCCAGTTTTCAGCAGTTTCTAACATCAAATGTTTGGTTCTTGATGCACAAAACTAAAAACTGTTTTGGTTTCAACAATTTCTATAAAAAAAATTTCTTTTAAGAAAAAATGAGCTCTAGATGTTTTATTAAATGATTGTAAAAGACTTACAGTTTCAATGTAATTCATATTTCTATCATTATGTTTCCTCCAATATATTAAACCCCAAACATATTAACTGAAATAGCAAACTTACAGTGTTGGTCTTTGTGGAATGTTTCCCAGCCTGAAAAGCATTAGATAGTCCACTGCCAGGACTCTCAGTCATTGTCTGTCTCTATATCTCTCAATAATGCCCCCATCACTGTGTTATCCAGCAGCTGTTTCCCTGCCCCGTCACCATATTCCCTCAGAGGCTGGGTCTCTGCGGTTCCCGACAGACAGGGACCCACTTCACAGACGACCACTCCCTTCTCCCCTCCTGGGGCAGGCTTGGTTGAGAGGTGAAGGTCTAAACAGGATGGGGGATTGAAAGCCTCTCTCAACTCTAGAGCTGATCCTGGGTTGTGTGGGATTCAGGTATGATCACAGCTCAGGATGTACCTGCCCTGGGGTTAAATAGCTGAATCTGGTCTCCAGGGCTGTAAGACCAGCTCTGATCTCACCTTGGGGAGAAACCACCCTGATAACCAGCCCTAACCAAACCTAACCCCCCCCAGAGGAGGAAATGACCCACCCTGATTCTCATATGATGGCAGCATCCCTGGAAGGACTCTTGGCCAGAAACAAAGCAGGGCTGAATGACAAGTGGCATCCCAAGGAGACTGCAGAGTAAAATATGTGACCTACAATAGCTTCAGAGCCCAGTGGCACCAGAGCCCAAGCTGGTCTGGATTAACCAGTTCTTTCATTAATGCCATAATGTTCTTGGAGAGCAGAGACATTTTTCTCCTGCATTTCATCAGCAACTCTTGGAATCCAGCCACCACAGGGATCCACAGCTCAGGCTGCCCTGGCTGCTTGATGTTGGTCACTAAGAAGCAGCCAGAGGCAAACATTAAAAGCTCCCAGCTATGTCCTGAGCTGGTGTAAATTGATACAGTACCATTGCGTTCCGAGTAGTTAGGGCTGTTTACGCCAAGTGGAGATGTGACCCTTTGATTTCCACAGAGCTACTTTGATTTGCACTAGCTGGGGATGAGATGCAGATGAACTATGTAGTTTTCACCAGCGTGGGGAATTAGGCCTCATTAACTCCAGTGGAGCTACTGGGGATTTACACCAGCTGGTGATCTGGCCCATTCTTCAGTTTCAAATACATATTCTTTGCCTGTGAATCTGAAGAGGAGATAAATGTTCCTAACCAGTCTGCACGTTCTTAACTCTTTGCCCCCATGGGATTAATTTCAAGAATGGAACTTTTCATGGCTAAGGAGCATTTCTTTCCCACTGGCATTAATGAAGGAACAGGCTATTCCAGGGCAGCTGTGACTCTGGTGCCACTGGCCTCTGAGATATTGAAGGTCACATGTCTGTGCATCAAATACCTATTTTATTCTGCAGTCTCCTTGGGATGCCACTTGTCATTCAGTCCTGCCTTGTTTCTGGCCAAGAGTCCTTCCAGGGATGCTGCCATCATATGAGAGTCAGAGTGGGTCATTTCCTCCTCTGGGGGGTTAGATTTGGTTAGGGCTGGTTATCAGGGTGGTTTCTTCCCAAGGTGAGATCAGAGCTGGGCTTACAGCCCTGGAGACCAGATTCACCTATTTAACTCCAGGGCACGTGCATCATGGGCTGTGATCATATCTGGTTCTCACACAACCCAGGATCAGCTCTAGAGTTGGGAGGGACTTTCAATCCCCCATCCTATTTAGTCCTTCACCTCTCAACCAAGCCTTCCAAAGGAGGAGATCAGAGAGTGGTCGTCTGTGAAGTGGGTCCCTGTCTGTCGGGAACCACAGAGACCCAGCCTCTTAGGGAATATGGTGACAGGGCAGGAAAACCGCTGCTGGATAACGCAGTGGTGGGGGCATTATTGAGAGATATAGAGACAGACAATGACTGAGAATCCCGGCAATGGACTGTCAAAAGCTTCTCCGGCTGGGAAACATTACACAAAGACCAAAACTGTAAGTTTGCTATTTCAGTTAATATGTTTGGGTTTTAATATACTGGAGGAAATGTAATAATAGAACTATGAATTACATTGAAATGTTAAAACTTTTACAATAATTTAAGAAAACATCTAGAGCTAATTTTTTCGTAGCAGAAAAAAATTCAATATTTATAGACATTGTGGATATCAAAATATTTTTTTTTGGTTTTGATCATCGAGAACCAAACAATTGCTATTAAAAACTGCTGAAATCTGGAAAAAAATCCCTGAATTTTTTGAAAAAAAATGTTTTGGTTTTGCCAATACATATGTTGTTTTTATGGATAGCAAAGACTTCGCAGGAAAATATTTTCAATTGAAAATCCAGTTTTCCTTTGGAATAATTTAAACGGATTGGAAACTTAGATTGAAAACAAACAGATTTGAAATCTATAATTAAACCAGGATGCTAACATTAATATTTTCCAATAACACCAAAATTACAAACCCATTCACTCTATTGCAATCGTAAAGTAGAGAGCAAAGTTGATACCCACAGAATATGTGTTACACATGCAGGCACCTTTAGACTTAGGCACAGACAGCTGGAGCCCCCAGCCATAGCCTGTCTCTACCCAAGGATATAGAGGAGGGCAGCGGGACTAGACCCCAGCTCTCCTGCTCTACCACCATATCCTCTGTCCCACACTGATGCCTGCTAAACAGACAGCACACCCACATAGTAAGACACAGCCAACGCCCCAGAGATTTTAAACCCAAAGTAGACAGAGCAGAGAAAGGGATGGAGGGGAAACAGAGGCTTAGGCAGGAGACGTGAGCAGCCCAATGTCACACAGCAGGTCAGTGGCAGAGTCAAGAATAGAAATCAAATCTCCTGATGACCACTGACCCACACAGCACAGACAGAAGATCACAGTGGCAAATGACACAACAGAGAATTAGCTGAGTAATGCTATTAGCCCCTCATCACAGAGAGATGGAAATGCAGCTGGGATCTGGTGCCACAAATCAGTTTTGGAAGCAGGCAGCAGGCTGTCTGTGGGGTGTTGCAGTGGCATCCTTACAGCTGAGCTGTCATATGGGAAGCTTTGTGAGTCCATGTCATATTTCCCTGGAAAGTGGCAATCTTGCACCATTAGCATTTTAGTATGTTACCTGCACATTCAAGTTTACAGCCTGCTGTCTGACTAAGAGGGGGATCCTCTTGGCTAGAATTCGTGGGTTTGGGTGTGCCTTGTCCATCCTTCATACTGTATTTTATCATGCCACATCCTGAGCCAGATTTTCAGATAAGCTGAAAATCAGATAGAGAAGCTCTCTGCAACAATGAATTCCACCACAGTTCTGTCCCCAGTAGGAATTAACCACTCTGTAACTATTAAAAGCTCCATCCTTGCAATTAATCCCCTGCGTCAAAGACCAAAGAAAGTGCAGACGGGTTTAGAACATTTGTCTCCTCAGATCAGATTCGCAGGCAAAGAATACGGATTTGAAACTGTTTATGGGTCCGATCCCCAGCTGGTGTAGATCTGCAGTAGCACCAGCAGAGTTAATGAAGCCAGATTCCCCAGCTGGTAAAAATGGACATACTTCCATGGACGTCTTAGAGCCAGATCCCCAGCTAATGTAAATCAAAGAAGCTCCATTGAAATCTAAAGACCACATCTCCACTTGGCTTAAAGAGCCCAAATTATTTGAAATTGTATCAATTTACATGGATGGAGGACATTGCACTGAACTTTTCGTGTTTGCCTCTGGCGGCATTTTAGTGACCAACATCAAACAGCCTGAGTAGCCTGAGCTGTGGGTTCCACTAATGGCTGCATCCCAAGATCCCTTACACAACATAGGGGGAAAAACATTTCTGCTCTCTCAGAGCTGATTATGTGGCATTAATGAAGGAACAGGCTATTCCAGGCTGGCTGGGGAGCTGACGCCACTGGGCTCTGAGCTATTGTGAGCATGTCTGTGTTACAAATATATAGTCTATTCTTCAGTCTCCTTGGGACTCGTGTGGGGCATCAGCCCTGCCTTTTCTTTGGGCAAGGGTCCTTCCAGGCATGCTGCAATCGTGTGAGATCCAGGGCAGGTGCTGTTCCCCCTCTGTGGGGTTAGGGTCAACTAGGGCAGGATGTCGGGGTGGTTTGATCCTGAGAATAGATCAGCGCTGGGCTCACAGCCCTGAATTCTGGGTTCAGCAATTTATCTGCAGAACAAGCACATACCGAGCTGTGATCATGTTTGACATGAAAGTCCAAGAGACTTCCAATGGGAGTTCAGCTCCCAACAACCACATACAGAGTTGTGTCCGTGTTTGAAGAGTGCAGAAGCTGTGACTTGTTATACAGCTTGGAGAGGTTTAACCCCTCAGCCAAGCCTGTCTGAGGAGGGAAGCAGGGAGCTCCCATCTGTGCAGTGGGTCCCTGTCTTCTGGGAACTGCAGAAAGACCCAGCCTCACAGGAAATATGGTGAAGGGGCAGAGAAACAGCAGCTGGATAAATCAGTAATGGGGCATTATTGACAGGTACACAAACAGGCAATGACTGAAGAATCCTCGTGGGGAGTGTCAAATGCATCACTGATTAGAGAATATTCCACAGAGACAACACAGTAAATTTGCCAGGTGCAATTAAATGTCATTATATTTAAATATATTTAGAGCTCCTCAGAGTCTTTGCTTTTTCCCCCCAGCAGACAACAGTTGACTTTTCATAGAAATTGTGAAAACCAAAACTTTTTTTCTTTTTGTTCATTGAGAACCAAACAATTTCAGGTAAACTGCTTTAAACAGAAACATTATCACTGAATGTTTTGACTTTTTCAGTACATAGGTTGTTTTTCAAGAACAGTGGAGACTTCCTTGGAGCATGTTTAAAATCCAGTTTTCCTTTGAAATAATTTAAACGGAAAAAGTCTGAATACCCTAGATTGGATTTGTAGATTTCAACGGGGGTAGGAACACTGATATAGTCCAATAGTTGTACAATTTGAACCCAGTCACTCTTTTGTAACGTTGTTTATTTCTCTTTCAAAGGGACACTTGTCGAATGGTAAAACTGAGTAAGCAGCAAAGTTGGCAGGAAACATCATAGGTATTAAACATACTATCACCTTAGACAGAGAACAGTGAATTGAAGTCCCCACCCAAAGCGTGTCTCTCTTATCCCTGCTAAGGACATGGAGCATGTCCATGGGACTAGAACTGAGATATTCTGCTCTAGCGCCATATCCTCTGTCCTACAGTGCTGCCCACTAAAAAGAAATGTTGTAAATGGGGGCAGTGAACATACATATAATAAGACACAGCTCATCCCCCACAGAACTCACAGTGCAAGAAGACAAAGCAGAGAATGGATGGAGGGGAAACAGAGGCACAAGGAGGGGAAATGACTGACCCAAGGTCACAGAGCAGGTGACCTTGCCAAGAACAGCCAAGAACAGCCAAGAACAGAGCCCAAGTCTCCTGATGGCCACTGACCTGCACACCCAAAAAGTGACAGAGGCAAATGACACAGCAGAGAGGTAGCAGAGCGATGCTGCTAGCCCATCGGTACACAGAGATGGAAATGCAGTCAGGATTTGGTGTCATAAATCAATACATTTTCAAGCAGCCAGCCATCTACGTGGTGTTTCAGTGAAATCGTTACAGGCGAGCTGTCATACACAATGCCAAGTCCATCTCATATTTCCATGAAAAGAGGATATCAGGCAGCGTTGGCATTTTAGCATTTTAGTTTCTTGCCCAAGCCCAGAGCCTGCTCTTCATAGCAATAGGGGATCCATCTTGTCTAGAATTGTTCAACTGAGATTGTACTGTGCTCCATCCTTCACACAGCATTTTACTAAACTACATCATGAGCTAGATCTTCATATGTTGCAAACTGATGAAGCTCCATTGACTTTAAGGGAGCTGCGCCAATTTACATTCATGTGATAAGTCACCACTCGTAGTTAATAGCAGTGACGAATGCTGTGCATTGTTGACACTCACATCATATTGTTGTGGGAAATCAGGGCCACTCCCTCTGTCACTGTAATTCCCCCACTGTCTTTGTCCTTCCCTCCACAGCCATCACACAATGAACTGAGAAAGAAAATGTCCAACCGAACCACACTGACCGAGTTCCTTCTTCTGGGATTCTCTGACGTTCGGAAGCTGCAGATTTTGCATTTTGTGGTGTTCCTGCTGATTTACCTGGAAGCCCTGATGGGGAATATTCTCATCATCGCAGCCGTAGCCCTCAACCCCCATCTTCAAACCCCCATGTACTTCTTCCTGGTGAATCTGTCCATCCTAGACTTTGGCTCCATCTCTGTTATTATCCCCAAATCCATGGCCAACTCCCTCATGAACACCAGGGTGATTTCTTATCCTGGATGTGTTGCCCAAGTCTTCCTCTTTTTCCTCTTCGCTGCAACTGATCTTGCCTTACTCACCATCATGGCATACGACCGATATGTCACCATCTGCCAACCACTGCACTATGAGAGAGTGATGAACAGGAGAGCTTGTGTCCAGATGGCAGCCAGTGCCTGGATTACTGGTATTGTCTTCTCTGCCCTGCACACTGGCAACACTTTCAGGTTACCCTTCTGCCAGTCCAATGTCATCAACCAGTTCTTCTGTGAAATCCCCCAACTACTCAAGATCACCTGCTCTGACTCGTACCTAAGTGAAGTTTGGGCTCTTGCCTTAGGTGTGTTTTTAGGGTTAAACTGCTTTGTTTTTATAATTGTGTCTTATGTTCAGATCTTCAAATCTGTGCTGAGAATCCCTTCTGAGCAGGGCCGGCATAAAACCTTCCCCACCTGCCTGCCTCACCTCACTGTGGTCTCTTTGTTGCTTTTCACTGGCATCTTTGCCTACCTGAAACCCACCTTCAGCTCAGCTTCAGGTCTGGACCTTTTGGTGGGTGTTCTCTATTCCCTGGTGCCTCCAGTGATGAATCCCATCATCTACAGCATGAGGAACAAGGAGATCAAAGCTGCATTGAAGAAACTGATTGTGTGGAAGTTATTCACCAAGTGTTAAAATGTCCACCCCTGCAACTTGACTGTGATTTCATTCTGAGTTTCTTTGTAGATATAATCAACAGATGACAAAATTGTCTCTTTGAGAGCATAGGGTGCAATCTGTGTATGAAATCATGAAATCTGGACTAGCTTCACTGATGTCATATGAGTTAGTATAAGATTCCACCAGTGTACATAAGGTCAGAATCTATCTACGTAGGCACCTATCTATCTAGCATAGGGATTTATAGGGCTCTTGTAGCCTGCGGTATGAGAGGTTTGGGCTTGTGTGTTTGCTTGTTTCTTTTTCATTTTGTTTGATTTTGTTTATTCATTCGTTGACTTGTTTCTTTGTTTCAGGTGACTTTTTTAGGGGAGGAAGGAGCTTGGGAGGGTGTAGTATGTCTGACTAAATGGTGGCATCTATTTATTTTCTCGTCTATTCAAGGTGTCAATGTCAGAATCACCTTGAGGGGGTTTTCTGAGTGACTTGAAGTTTTGCTTTCCCCATTGATGAAGAATTGAAAAAAAGTTTCTGCCAGTGTCTGTTCAAGTGATGATTTTAATGCTGATGGGATTTTATTGTGTCGTGTATGATGTGTTAGGGCACCTACAGCTGCATATAACTGTATGCATTATTGTTATTTATTTAAATTTATTAAAATAAATAAATACTGTATTGTTCTTCCCATGGTGGAAAGGTATTTGGAAGAGAAAGGCATTAAAACGGTTCCTAAAGACAAACTAAGTCTAAAAAATATGGTCAAATTTTGATTCCTCCAAACTACTGCAGTGATCCATCTGGAAGTGCTCAAGTTTTCTCTTATGTTATGCTTTGTTCCTATTGTGGTAAATAAATCACACTTTGCCTGGTGAAGACGTTTAGTCACTCACCTTTTACTGGTCACAGCTCCTGTGGGAAGAACTGCAGGTACCAAACACAGTTGGAGAAATCACAGTTGGGACCCAGTTTGAGAGATGGGGAATCACATGATTCCACACTAAGACAAGGTAGGCACAAAGCTTATACCAGAAGGTTTGAAGTTAGAGACCAGAGCAGGGAGAAGAGTTTGAGTTAATCTTTTAACCATAATAATTGGTATATAGCCATTCACTTCAATGTGTAGCTTTGTATGGAGCCATTCGACACTCATCCACACAACTATTCAAATTTGTCTAGATCTCCAAAGCTGGTTGCTGTTATTATTATTAATTAATATTTATTAAACCATGTTTGTGCATGGTTGTGTGTATTGCATATACAATAGATAAAATAAGATCATGTAGATAGATAGATAGATAGATAGATAGATAGATCATGAAAAATCAATGCCAATTTATCGTGCCTCTTTTTCTGTCTATGACTGTTTATGCCAACTTATGATTTTCCTGTGACTATTCATTAATTGTTATTATTTCTTTGAATATTTCTTACTCCATTACTCTTTTACAAGAACTTCATTACATGCACTGCTTCGGAGCTTTGAGTCATTTTAAAGTAATACATTATAACATGCTCTGTTTCATTGCCTGATTGGAAACAATGAATTTTCTTAAAAACAAATCTACTCAGTTGTTCTAAATCATAGTTGTGATAGGTTGGGAGCTGCCACACCATGTGCCAAGACTACTTCTACCCCTGCCTTCCCTGTCATCTCGGGACCCCAGCACCCTGTCCTGCCAGAGCCAGAGACTCCTGTCTGCTCCAACAAAGACCGAGGGGCTGAATTACTTGCCCCAAACCTGCAGTTTTACTTGTAAGCAGCTAACAGAATGTTCCTGTCTTTAACACTCAGACGCCCAAGTCCCAACGGGGTGTAAACCCAAATAAATCAGTTTCATAAATTGTTCGCCCTCTATAACACTGATAGAGAGATATGCACAGTTGTTTCCTCCCTCTGGTATTAATACATACTCTGATTTTATTAAATACAGAAAGTAGGATTTAAGTGGCTCCAAGTAATAACAGGCAGAACAAAGTAAGTCACAGAGCAAAATAAAATAAAATGTGCAATTCTTTGTCTAATCAAACTGAATACAGATATTAGCCTCACCAGTTGCAGAATGCTCCCTTTTATAGACTAATTTTTAGCCTGGGTCCAGCAATCACTCACACTCCTTGCAGTCACTGCCCTTTGTTCCAGTTGCTTCCACGTATCCTCAGCGGGGGCGCGGGGGGAGGCTCTCTCTTTAGCCAGCTGAAGAGAAAATGGAGGGGTATCCAGGGCTGCCAATTAGACAAGGAGCCATTGATCACTACCCATTGGGCCCGATGATCTAGCCAGCTTTCTATCCACCTTATAGTCCATTCATCCAGTCCATACTTCTTTAACATGCTGGCAAGAATACTGTGGGAGACCGTATCAAAAGCTTTGCGAA
The DNA here is from genome assembly GCF_020497125.1 of Mauremys mutica. Taxonomy (NCBI): domain Eukaryota; kingdom Metazoa; phylum Chordata; order Testudines; family Geoemydidae; genus Mauremys; species Mauremys mutica. Next base: position 42,336,380 of record NC_059084.1, read on the forward strand.
AGTCAAGAAATAACAACACATGCACTGCTTTCCCCTCATCCACAGACCCAGTTATCTCCTCTTAGAAGGCAATTAGGTTAGTCAGGCATGACTTGCCCTTGGTGAATCCATGCTGACTGTTCCTGATCACTTTCCTCTCCTCTAAGTGCTTCAAAATTGATTGCTTGAGAACCTGCTCCATGATTTTTCCAGGGACTGAGGTGACGCTAACTGGCCCGTAGTTCCCCGGATCCTCCTTCTTCCTGTTTTTAAAGATGGGCACTACATTAGCCTTTTTCCAGTCATCTGGGACCTCCCCCAATTGCCATGATTTTTCAAAGATAATGGCCAATGGCTCTACAATCACATCTGCCAACTTCTTTAGCACCCTCGGATGCAGAACATCTGGCTCCATGTGCTCGTGCAGCTTTTCAAAATGGTCCAGAACCTCTTGTTTCTCCGCAGAGGGATGGTCATCTCCTCTCTATACTGTGCTGCCCCTGTGGAGTAGTCTGGGAGCTGACCTTGTTTGCGAAGACATGGGCAAAAAAAGCATTGAGTACATAAGCTTTTTCCATTTCCTCTCTCACAGGGTTGCCTCCTGCATTCAGTAAGGGGCTCACACTTTCCCTGACCTTCTTCTTGTTGCTAACATACCTGAAGAAACCCTTCTTGTTACTCTTAACATCCCTTGCTATCTGCAACTCCAAGTGTGATTTGGCCTTCTTGATTTCACTCCTGCATGCCTGAGCAATAGTTTTATTCTTCTCCTTGGTCATTTGTCCAAGCTTCCACTTCTTGTTTGCTTCTTTTTTGTGTTGAAGATCAGCAAGGATTTCACTGTTAAGCCTAGCTGGCTGCCTGCCATATTTACTATTCTTTCTACTCATCAGGATGGTTTGTTTCTGAAACCTCAATAAGGATTCTTTAAAATACAGCCGCTCTCCTGGACTCCTTTCCCCCTCGTTTTATTCTCCGAGTGGATTCTGCCCATAAGTTCCCTGAAGGAGTCAAAGTCTGCTTTTCTGAAGTTCAGGGTCCATATTTTGCTGCTTTCCTTTCTTCTTTGAGTCAGGATCCTGACTCAACCATCTCATGGTCACTGCCTCCCAGGTTCCCATCCACTTTTGCTTCCCCTACTAACTCTTCCCTGTTTGTGAGCAGCAGGTCAAGAAGAACTCTTCCCTTAGTTGGTTCCTCCAGCACTTGCAGCAGGAAAATTTCCCTTCACTTTTCTGTCCTAGATTTTGAATGACCTTGGTCATTGTGGCAATCAAACCTGTGGCACACTCGGAAAAACTTCTCAAAGTGATAGTAGAATATCAGGGTTGGAAGAGACCTGAGGAGGTCATCTAGTCCAACCCCTGCTCAAAGTAGGACCAATCCCCAAATAAATCATCTCAGCTAGGGCTTTGTCAAGCCTGACCCTGCCCCCAAAATGCTAAAGAATCTCCTGTACCAGGGCAAAACCATATCATTCAATGGGTGTCTGACCCAAATGTTCTGCCTGATCTTAAAAACATTGAAGAAAGGAGATTCCACCGCCTCCCTAGGTAACCCATTGCAGAGTTTCACCGCCCTCCTAGTGAAAAAGTTTTTCCTAATATCCAACCGTAACCTCCCCGACTGCAACTTGAAACTTGAAACCATTACTCCTTGTTCTGTCATCAGGTTCCACTGAGAACAGTCTAGAGCCAGCCACTTTGGAACCCCTTTCATGTAGTTGAAAGCAGCTATCAAATCCCACCTCATTCTTCTCTTCTGCAGACTAAACAATCCCAGTTACCTCAGCCTCTCCTCATAAGTCATGTGCTCCAGCCCCCTAATCATTTTTGTTGCCGTCCACTGGACTCTTTCCAATTATTCCACATCCTTTTTGTAGTGTGGGGCCAAAAACTGGGCACAGTTCTCCAGATGAGGCCTCACCAATGTCAAATAGAGGGGAATGATATATCGTTATCTTTTAGACTGAAGAGTTCAGAAAACAATCTGGTCCTTCAGATCTGGCTTTAGCAGATGTTATTTTAGCTTTAGAGCTGGCCGAGGAACCTAACAGCAGTTTCATTAAAACTTTTTAATCATATATTTTAAAATATTGATGAAAACATTCTCAGACACTGGGATCCAGGCTGGGAATATTAGCAATATGCTTTGCATAGCCACAAATGGCTTTAAATGGACAGAAACAAAGTGACCCACAGTCACTTTGTCTGAGATTTTCAAAGCCAGCTCTAGGAGGTGAACCCCCAACCCACATTCATTTTATTGGGAATTTGGCATCTCGGTCCCCTAGAGACTAATCTCAGCCTTTGTATTTGTAATAATGTATTTAAAGTATTTCTAGGAGCCCCACGGCTGCAGTACATGAGAATGTCAAGATATTTAAAGTAGTTATCTTAATACAGTCCAGTGAGGTAAGGAAGCAGCATTATCCCCATTGGGATGGGAAGCTGAGGCACAGAGAGGCTAAGGGCCAGGCATCTAAAGGTGCTCAGACCCCAAAAATGTAGACAGGTGCCCAGTGGGATTTTCAGGAGTGCTCAGCTGCCTTAAGGAGCCCAAACACCTTTAAAAATGTGCTGTAAGTGACTCATGTAAGGTCGGACAGGGTGTGTGTGACAGCACAGGGAATGAAACCTGCATCTCTGCAGTAGCAGGCTGCTATACTAAGGACTTGATTATCCATCCTCATCTGCTGAGAGGATAGGACTGATGCTAATTGACCCAGCACATTCTGGGCCCTTAGCAACATTCCTGATGTCTCACTCAGTGCTCTGTGTGAAGCTGATTTACGTGAGTATCATGTGCCAGGTGTATGAATTTTGGCAGTAATTCTTTTGAAACAAGTAGCTGTTGTGTACCTCATAGCACACAGCCATCGAGCATCCTTGGCTATCTAAATACCAGGCACAACTTCCACTGGCAAGTGGCAGGTGCTGTTTGGAGGGACAGTGTCCAACAGGGAAGTGGGGCAGAGTGACTCAGTACCAGGCCAGTCAAACACAGGATGCAAATGGAGGAGCAAGGAACTGAATGCTGGTTTGCCAAGTCCCAGCCTAGTGCTCTAACCTTTGGGCCAACTTTCCCCACTAAGGAGAAGACTTTAACTGAAGCCATGAAATATCTGCTGCTTTGGGGCAGGGATGGTTCCCATGGGAGGATGGGAATGAGAGTTTGCTTCCCAGGTCTGTGCAATGTCTGCAGAGTGTAAATTCTCCAAGACCAGTGGAGTCAGGGGATAGAAGCTGCTAATAAGAATCCTCCATGTAAAGTCGGCCTGCATAGAGAGTCACATCCTTTCCCTCTCTGTATTCTGTAGCAGGAGAAGTGGAGCCCAGTTGCCTCCACCTGGCTGTGTTTGTTTGTCAGCATTTGTTTGACATGGAACAATTGTGAAAATACAACAGGACTTTAATTGGCAACTGGATCCTCAGTTACTGAGATGTTCTGTGCATTTTAGGAATTAGGGCCAGGTTATTTTAAGATATTTAGACACCCAAAGATGCACATAGGAGCCTAGTGGAGATTTCATAAGTGACTAACTCCCATAGATTTAAGTGTTGGGTGCAGAGGTGCTTTTGAAACCCCACTAAGCACCTATCTGCATCATCTGGAAGCTAAATACCTTTACAAATCTGGCTTTTATTGACTAAAATGTATGCTCCCTGGTGGAGTTCAGAGTTCAGCTGCTTATACTGGGAATTTGGTGCCTAACTCCTCTAAACAGTTTGGAAATCTTAGCCAGGAAGCCCGACATACCTCAGCCTAAGGGTACATTGTTCCAAGCTATCTTCATGATTTAGGAGCCCAGGTCCCATCTCCTAACATTAGCCACCCGAGCTCAGACCCAGGAGAGTCAGGTGGGCTTGAGACCCCGCACTGCAACATCCACACTGATAATGTCAATGTGCTAGTTTGCTCCAAGCTGCAGTGCAGGTAAACCCTTAGGAGCCTAATTCTCATTGAAAGTTCATGGTTTACCCTGCTTGTTCTCAGCACTGCTGGGTTTAGCCCTGGATTTTCAAAGGAGTGGATGTCTGATACCCTTAGGCTGCTTTGACAAACTAGGCATTTGGTGCCAAACCTTAGCCTGATTTCACAGAGTCGGCTCTGGGATCAGTCCCTGGCTCTCAGACCCTTCCATTAGACCTAAAGTGGGATTTTCAAAAGTATTTATGCACCTAGAGATGCAGATAGGGTCCTAGTGGGATTTTCAAAAGTGCCTATACTTCATACATGCCTAACTTTCATTGCTTTCAACAAGAATTAGGTGTCTAACCTGCTTAGGTGTTTCTGGAAATTCCACTAGGCACCTATCTTCATTTTTCAATGCCTAAGTACTTTAAAAAATTTGGCCATTAGGCACTTTTGAAAATGCATCTAAATACGTTCGTGAATCCCACTCTAGGTCCCTAAAACACAATGATTTTGTTATATATTAGACACCTAGGCTCTTTTGAAAATCCCACTAGGCACCTAAAGAACTTTAACAATCTAGCTCTTCTGTAAGTCCCAGCATTAATTCTGAAGGAAAAGGAGAAAAAAAAAAGTCATTGACAGATTGAAGTTATGGTGGATAAAGGGAAATTCAGTGTTAAGTTAGAACTTAAAAAGAAACCCAATATTTGAAAGAATGGAAATGCTCAGTTCCAAAGAGCCATGCAGCCTTAACCCTTCCCCTCTGGCTTCATTCTGAAATAATGAAACATTCATTCTGGGAGAGTCTTAGGCCTTGTATACACCTAAAATGGAGGTCAGCCTAGCTACATCATTCATAGCTGTGCAAATGCCCTGCCCTATGTGACATAATTAGATCGACCTAACACACACTATAGCCACACCGTGGTTGATGGAAGAATTCTTCTATCAATGTAGCTACCGAGTCTCAAGAGGGTACATTTACTACAGTGATGGAAAATCCCCTTCTGTGACTGTAGTAAGCATCTACACTGCAGTGGCATAGCTTGTACTGAAGACACACCCTCATTCATCCATAAATAGGGGATTTATTTATCAGGGTCCATGCGCTCCACTGTGCTATACTCTTGATTGGACAGTGGTTTTGTTAACTCTGCCTAAGAATCACACTATGCACAGATGAAGACATCCATGAATAAGTTCTGATTAGTGAGATGGCTGGACGGTATTCACAAGATTCTCACCCCGTCCATGTGCCACAAGTTATACAAATGCTTCTAGATTCACTGCTAGCCTCTCTACACACACAAACCTCCTAGCACTGTTGAGTTAACGTATGGTTACTAAGAATCACTATGAATTGCCATTATGAAAGACAATGGGCCTGGGACGCTACCGCCCAGTAGTTCATACACTCACCTAGCATGTGAGCCTCCACAAATAGGGGGTACTAGGTACCTAATTAACCATCTACCCTTTTCCACTGAAGTTACACTGTTGGTTTTTTTGTGTGTGCTTTCCCAATCAGAAAGGGAATTCCTAAGCGAAATAATGCACAAAACAAAAACTTTCTTAAGGCATTGAATGGTTACTAGTAACTTAACAGCAAGAACTTCAAGGTGTTCATCATTCTCATTAATATCCTCCCTGCAGCTATAGTTTAAGGACACTAAATGGAACAGGAGAATCTCACCAGCCCTATGACAGAATTTATTTTGGGGGGCATCTCTCAAAAATTAGGGTAGTGGGATATAATTGGTTAGAGAATTATGTTACAATCTGTTAGGATTGGTTAGATAGATTTCAGTAAAATGATTGGTTAAGGTATAGCTGAGAATATTACAATATAAATTAGGCAAAAAGAAGAAGTAAATTGTGATTCCAAAATAAGGAAAAAGGAACCTGGATTTAAGCTTGCTGGAAGTTCACCCCAATAGACATCAAATTGTTTGCAACTTCGGACTTCGGGTATTGTTCTGTGATCACTCAAGGACGAGAGAAGTTGGAGGGTGAAGGAGTTAGTCCTCTAAGAGTTCCCTAAACTGATCCTTTCATACCCTTTCACATCCTCTTTCTCTCTAACCACCAGAACCCCAAGAAAGGGTGTGATCCCATGTAAGATATGATGCAAAAGATCAGCTTAATTTCACATTACTGCTGTCTTTTTATGTAATTTGGGGTTTTTGTATCTTTACTAAATGTTCTAATAAAATTGTTTAATGTTTTCATGTGCCCTCAGTGCATCATCATTCTACATATCGGGGTTCCTAACCAGACAATTAGACAATCAGGCCTTCTGTTTCTCGCAGGTCATTAAATGACCTCTATGTTAACTCCACCTCCCAGAATCTACAGAAAGCTTGAGACAATAGCTCTGAGAGGGGAAACTGCTTTGGTTTTGACTGATGCAGCTACATCTGCCTCAATGTACACAGACCTTTTACCACAAAGGTAACTACATAATGTTGAGGGGAAGGCTACTGCTCCAGGATTGCTCTCACCATTGGTGGACAGATGGGACAATTTGGTGACATAGAACCCAGTTTTTTACAAACACAGCATCATTTCTCCCCTCTCTCTCCGGGGGTGCCTCTAAGGTGGCCCTCCTCCAGCTGGAGTAGGTCCTTCCTCTGGCTGGGTGTCTCAAACTGGGCATTTTCCCAGTCTCTCATCTCTCACCATCACTGTCATTTTTCCTAGGAGCCCCAGACCTAGTGTCTATATATTTAGCAGCCAACTTACCAATAGGGAGCACATCTCACAGATTTCTGTCTATGAACTATAATCTCAAGATTTTAGAATTTTTTATGGTAATTAAAATGGGGTAGAGGTTCTAAGCAATGAGAATCTCATATACTGGAACAAACAGAAAACCAGGCATTATGGTACAGATACTGAGCTCACATCGTCTGAAATAGCTCCATACCACTATGCCAATTTAAAGCATCCGGAGATCTAGTCTCATTGACTGCATTATGGCAGATTTACGTAAGGTTTGTGTGGGGGTGGTGTGCGGATTTGACCCCTTAATGCCAATGGAGCTACAATTGATTTACACCAGAGGAGGATCTGACCCTTCATCATTGTTCAATCTCTCTGCCATATCTACAATCAGTGTGAAATAAACATTTTTAATATATCATGTAGCATTGCACCTTCAGCTTAATGAGTCTTTTATTTTAGTGATGTCTGCAGAAAGAAACCATATAATTGTTGAGAAAGAAAGAAAGAAAGAAAGAAAGAAAGAAAGAAAGAAAGAAAGAAAGAAAGAAAGAAAGAAAGAAAGAAAGAAAGAAAGAGGGTCCATTAATCAGAATAGGAATTGAAAATCAGATACAGAAAATCAAAGCAACACTGAATTCCTCCAAAGTTCTCTCCCCATGGGAAAGAAATGCTCCTTAGCCATAGAAAGTTCCATTCTTGAATTGAATTTCATGGGGCAAAGAGTTAAGAACGTGCAGACTGGTTAGGAACTTTAGTCTCCTCTTCAGATTCACAGGCAAAGAATATGTATTTGAAACTGAAGAATAGGCCAGATCGACAGTTGGTGTAAATCCCCAGTAGCTCCAGTGGAGTTAATGAGGCCTAATTCTCCAGCTGGTGAAAACTACATAGTCCATCTGCATCTCATCCCCAGCTAGTGTAAATCAAAGTAGCTCTGTGGAAATCAAAGGGTCACATCTCCAATTGCCATGAACAGCCCTAACTACTCAGAACTCAATGGAACTGTGTCAATTAACACCTGTTTAGGACGTAGCTGGGAGCTTTTAGTGTTTGCCTCTGGCTGCTTCTTAGTGACCAACATCAAACAGCTAGGGCAGGCTGAGCTGAGGGTTCCTGTGGTGGCTGCATCCCAAGAGCTGCTGATGAAATGCAGGAGAAAAACATCTCTGCTCTCCAAGAGCTGTTTATGTGGCGTTATTGAAGGAACAGGCTATTCCAGGCCCGCTGGGGCTCTGCTGCCACTGGGCTCTGAGCTATTGTAGGTCACATGTCTGTGCTTCAAATACATATTTTATTCTTCTGTCTCCTTGGGATGCCACTTGTCATTCAGCCCTGCCTTGTTCCTGGCCAAGAGTCCCTCCAGGGATGCTGCCACCATATGAGATTCAGAGTCGGCCATTTCCTCCTCTGGGAGGTTAGGTTTGGTTAGGGCTGGTTATCAGGGTGGTTTCTTCCCAAGGTGAGATCAGAGCTGGGCTTACAGCCCTGGAGACCAGATTCAGCTATTGAACCCCAGCGCAGGTACACCTGGGCTGTGATCATATCTGATTCCAACATAACCCAGGATCAGCTCTAGAGTTGGGAGAGGCTTTCAATCCCCCATCCTATTTAGTCCTTCACCTCTCAATCAAGCCTGACCCAGGAGGGGAGTGGGAGTGGTCGTCTGTGGAATGGGTCCCTGTCTGTCCGGAAGTGCAGAGACCCAGCCTCTGAGGGTATATGGTCATGGGGCAGGGAAACAACTGCTGGATAACACAGTGGTGGGGACATTATTGAGCGATATAGAGACAGACAATGACTGAGAATCCTGACAGTGGACTATCAAATGCTTCTCAGGCTGGGAAACATTCCACAAAGACCAACACTGTAAGTTTGCTATTTTAGTTAATATGTTTGGGGTTTAATATACTGGAGAAAATATAATAATAGAACTATGAATTACTTTGAAACTGTAAGTCTTTTACAATTATTTAATAAACATCTAAAGCTCATTTTTTATAGAAAGTGTGGAAACCAAAACATTTTTTTACTTTTGTGTATCGAGAACCATCAATTGCTGTTAAAAACTGCAGAAATCTGCAAAAATATCATTGATTTTTTTGAAAAAATAAACGTTTTGATTTTCCCAATACATATGTTGTTTTTATGGATAGCAAAGACTTCCCAGGAAAACATTTTCAATTGAAAATCTAGTTTTCCTTTGGAATAATTTAAAAGGATTGGAAACTTAAATTGAAAACAAACAGATTGGAAACAGATAGAAAATTTAGCCCAGATTGTAAAATTATAATTAAGCCAGGATGATAATATTAATATTCTCAAATAACAACACAATTACAAACCTATTCAATCTATTGGAATCATGTTTAATTGCTGTTTCATACTGTTACTTGCAGGATGGTAAAACTGTGTAAAGAGCAAAGTTGATACCCAACGAATATGCATTACACATGCAGTCACTTTTAGACTTAGGCGCTGACAGCTAAAGCCACCAGCCAAAGCACCCCTCCCCACTAGAAAACAGCAGTTCACTTTTCATAGAAATTGTGAAAACCAAAACTTTATTTCTTTTTGTTCATTGAGAAACAGATAATTTCAGGTAAACAGCTTAAAACTGAAAAATTGTCACTGATTTAAAAAAAAATGTTTTGACTTTTCCAGTACATAATTTATTTTTCAAGAATAGCAGAAACTTCCTTGGAACATGTCTCAGTTTAAAATCCCGTTTTCCTTTGAAATAATGTAAACTGAAAATGTCTGAATACACATTGCTGATATAGTCCAATCATTATACAATCTGAACTCAGTCACTCTATTGCAACTGTGTTTATTTCTCTTTCAAAGGGACACTTGTTGAAGGGTAAAACTTAGGCCTTGTCTACACTACAAGACTATTTCGAATCTACTTAAGTCGAATTTGTGGATTCGACCTTATGAAGTCGAATTTGTGTATCCACACTAAATACACTAATTCGAACTTCTGAGTCCACATTAACGGGGCCGGCGTCGACTTTCGAAGCGGTGCACTGTGGGAAGCTATCCCACAGTTCCCACAGTCCCCGCTGCCCATTGGAATGCTGGGTAGAGCTCGCAATGCCTGCTGGGGGAAAAAATGTGTCGAGGGCGGTTTTGGGATACTGTCGTCATTGAACCGTCAATCACGCCCTCCCTCCCTGAAAGCGCCGGCGGGAAATCTGATCGCACCCTTCTCTGGTCGGTTAAAGCGCGGACGCCACAGCACTGCGAGCATGGAGCCCTCTGCGATCATCGCTGCACTTATGGCCGTTGTCAACTCCTCGCACCTTATCGTCCACCTCTTCCACAGTCAGCTGCTGAGAAATCGGGCGAGGAGGCTCCGGCAGCGCGGTGAGGAGAGTGGCGCAGGCCTCTCACAAAGCAGGGTACGCCGCGCCGTGGAGATCATGGTGGCAATGGGTCAAGTTCATGGTGTGGAACGGCGATTCTGGGCCCGGGAAACAAGCACGGACTGGTGGGACCGCATAGTACTGCAGGTCTGGGATGAATCACAGTGGCTGCAGAACTTCAGGATGCGTAAGGGCACTTTCCTTGAACTGTGTGACTTGCTGTCCCCTGCCCTGAAGCGCCAGGACACACGGATGCGAGCAGCCCTGAGTGTGCAGAAGCGAGTGGCCATAGCCCTCTGGAAACGTGCCACGCCAGACAGCTACCGGTCAGTAGCGAACCACTTTGGCGTGGGCAAATCTACCGTGGGGGTTGCTGTGATTCAAGTAGCCCACGCAATCGTTGAGCAACTGCTCTCAAAGGTAGTGACTCTCGGAAACGTCCAGGTCGTCATAGATGGCTTCGCCGCGATGGTATTCCCAAACTGCGGTGGAGCTATAGATGGGACTCACATCCCTATCCTGGCACCAGCCCACCAGGCCAGCGAGTACATTAACCGAAAGGGCTACTTTTCAATGGTGCTGCAAGCACTGGTGGACCATAGGGGACGTTTTACCAACATCTTCGTCGGGTGGGCGGGCAAGGTTCATGACGTGCGTGTGTTCAGGAACTCTGGTCTCTTCAAACGCCTCCAGGCAGGTACTTTCTTCCCGGACCACAAAATAACGGTAGGGGATGTGGAGATGCCTACAGTGATCCTCGGGGACCCGGCCTACCCGCTAATGCCCTGGCTCATGAAGCCCTATACAGGCGCCTTGGACAGTGAGAAGGAACTCTTCAACTACCGGCTGAGCAAGTGCAGAATGGTCGTGGAGTGTGCTTTCGGACGTCTCAAGGGGAGATGGCGGAGCTTACTGACTCGCTCGGACATCAGCCAAAAGAATATCCCCGTAGTTATTGCTGCTTGCTGTGTGCTCCACAATCTCTGTGAGAGCAAGGGCGAGACCTTTTTTGCCGGATGGGAGGTTGAGGCAAATCGCCTGGCTGTTGTTTACGATCAGCCAGACACCCGTGCCGAGAGAATATCCCAGCGGGAAGCGCTGTGCATCCGGGAGGCTTTGAAAGCTAGTTTCCTCGCAGAGCAGGGTAACCTGTGACTGTCCACTTGATTTTAAGAGAGCCTGATCATGGGCCTGTGTCTGTATGTGTCGAGTTAGATCTGAGCTCACAAACCCGGTTCTCCAAGTTTCCCCCACTTCCAAAGCACGTTTTAAAACTAATGAAATGTAACAGTAATTAATAATAAATCTTTCGTTGACTTTGCATTTCTGTTCCTGGGTTGAAACATGGAAGCATACTGTGCTGGGTTCGGTGTGCACTGATGTACAGACCGCTTGTCCAATACAGGACGGACAGCCTCCTGCTCCTACATAGGTCTGTGGGGTGGGGGACGGTTTACAGTGGTTGTGCATGTAGGGGTGGGTTTGCAGGAATGGGTGGGTTTGCAGGAAGGGGCGAGGGGTGCCGTCTTTGGATAGGGGTTTGCATGACAGCTGTGGGCTGTGGGTTTGGGCGTTGGAAGGGGTGAGGGGTGTGGGGGAAGGGTGAGTATCTGTCCCTGGATGAGGGCTCTTTTTGGGGCTCAGGGCAGCGGAGAGGCTCGTGGCTACGGTCGAAGTGCATCGTAAGTAAGCCTGCCTTTACATTCGGGGATGGCAGGCGCCAGGACCCTGGACAAGCATACACATCAACGAATCACCCGGGGCAGCATACACCACACAGACTGACCCTGGTGACTAGTGACTGCAGTCTGTGTGTGCCCTGCAGTTGACCCTGCCCCCAAGTCTGTACCCTGGTAATGTGGGCTATACACTGCAATTAAAATCCCCCCCCCACACACACAAAGTCTTCTGACACGAGAAACGTGACGGAAACAGTGAGTAACAGCAAACCGCTTTTAATAATGTTATACACAGTGGGGGGTTGAAACTTGGATTTGGGACTGGGTGATCCTGTAAGGGAAGAACTTCTACAAATTTAGAGCGCGAGAGGTGTCTTGTACATTAGCGCTCTGCTGCGGTGCAGTGACAGTTCTCACGGCCCCTACCGCCCTTCCTTCTTGTTACTTTGGGTGAGGGGGGGACAGGACTTCTTGGCGTTGGAGGGCGGTTGCAGATGCAATGCAGGGGGGCTCTCTCCTCCTGCCTGCGGTCCTGCAGAACATCTACAAGGCGCCAGAGCGTGTCCGTTTGCTCCCTCATTAGACCAAGCAGCGTTTGAGTCGCCTGCTGGTCTTCCTGCCGCCACCTATCCTCCCGTTCGATGTGTGTGCGATGCTGCTGACACAGGGTCTCCCTCCACTGTCTCTGCTCTGCCTCCTCTGCTCTGGAGCAAGCCATCAGTTCCTGGAACATCTCGTCCCTAGTCTTTTTCTTTCGCCGTCTAATCTGAGCCAGCCTCTGCGAGGGGGATGCCGGGGCAGTCCAGGAAAGAGCCGAAGCTGTGTGATGCGAAAAAGTAAGTGATTTCCTTGACCAAATACAGGTTTGCGGACAGTGAACACAGTCAAGTCAGTTTAAGAGAGCAAGACTATACAGGGCACCAAGTCTCGCGAGATCTCAGAACTAGTTCGAGATTTCGGAGTACGCTCTCATTGGCGGCGCCATTGCACAGGAGAGCGGACAAGCGGGGAGAGACAGCTGAATCCGTCTTGCAGACAGTCCTGGTAAGCCTTACAGTAGATAATGCTTATCAGTTAGTGGATAGCTGTGCTCTCCTGCTAAAGGCAATGTGGAAAGCAGAAAGGATGAGCCTTTTGCAGCCCCTCCCGCCAGTGCATGGGAAAGATCAATGTATGCTTGTTCTCTGTGGCCTCTAGCACGTGGCTGTTAGGCGAGGGTCATTGTTATGCAACCTAATTTTAAACCATTAACAATAGTAACAATACACTAATTGCCCTACTTAGATGCAGTATTTCCAGAACGAGATCACCCTGAGGCGGGTCACCCATGCCCAGAAAGAGAGGATGCTAAGGGAAGCGCTGCACCGACCAGGACCATATGCAGCAATGCTCGTGGAGGCGATGATCCCTCTGTATATTCAGATGTCCTGGCAAGGAAGAGTTTGCTTCAACGGAGCGCCCAACAAGGCACCTCTCCCAAGAAACCTCCTGCGGAGGCTTTTCGAGGAACTGTATGACACCTTCGTTGAATTGTCGCTAGAGGATTTTTCTTCAATCCCTCTTTGTGTGGACCTACTTTTCGTATAGTTTAATATTTACAATTTTTTATATAGTGTTTCTATTTTTTATATACATATTTTATAAAAAATAAATGTTTACACGTCTATAGCACTTACCGCCTGATCCTTCCCCTGATTCTGAGTCCGGGTTAACGGCAGGGGAGGGTTGGTAGGGGATCTCTGTGAGGGTGATGAAGAGATCCTGGCTGTCAGGGAAAGCGGGAGTGGGTTCGCTGTCGCCTGCGCCGTCCTCCAAAGACCATTCCTCATCTTCCCCATCGGCGAACATCGAGGAGGAACTGTCCCGGTACACTATTCCGTCCTCGGAGTCCACCGTCACTGGTGGGGCAGTGGTGGCAGACCCACCTAGAATGGCATGCAGTGCCTCGTAGAAGCGGCATGTCTGGGGCTTGGCTCCGGAGCATCCGTTTGCCACTCTGACTTTTTGATACCCTTGTCTTAGGTCCTTGACTTTCACGTGGCACTGCATTGCATCCCGGCTGTATCCTTTGTCTTTCATGGCTTTCGAGACCTTCTCGAAGGTCTTTGCATTCCGCTTGCTGGAGCGCAGCTCCGAGAGCACAGACTCCTCGCCCCACACAGCGATCAGATCCATGACTTCCCGGTCAGTCCATGCTGGGGACCTCTTTCTATTCTGGGATTGCCCGGACTCCTCTGCTGGAGAGCTCTGCATCGTGGCAGGTGCTGCGGAGCTCGCCCCGATGTCCAGCCAGGATGTCAGATTCAAAGTGCCCAGACAGGAAAATGAATTCAAATTTTCCCGGGTCATTTCCTGTGTGGCTGGTCAGAGAATCCAAGCTCCGACTGCTGTCCAGAGCGTCAACAGAGTGGTGCACTGTGGGATAGCTCCCGGAGCTACTAAGTTCGATTTGCATCCACACCTAGCCTAATTCGAGCTAGCACTGTTGAATTTAGCGTTACTCCACCTGCCGGGGTGGAGTACCAAATTCGAACTAAAGAGCCCTCTAGTTCGAATTAAATGGCTTCCTGGTGTGGACGGTTGAGCGGTTAGTTCGAATTAACGCTGCTAAATTCGAATTAAAGTCCTAGTGTAGACCAGGCCTTAGTAAACAGCAAAGTTGGCAGCCAAGAGCATGGGTATTAAACATACTAGCGCCTTAGACAGAGAACAGTGAATTGAAGTCCCAACCCAAAGCCTGTCTCTCTTATCCCTGCTCAAGGACATAGAGCATGTCAATGGGATTAGAACTGAGATATTCTGCTCTAGCGCCATGTGCGCTGCCCCACAGTGCTGCCCGCTAAACACAAATGCTGTAAATGGGGGCAGTGAACATACATATAATAAGACACAGCTCATCCCCCACAGAACTCACAGTCCAAGAAGACAAGACAGAGAAATGGATGGAGGGGAAACAGAGGCACAGGGAGGGGAAGTGACTGGCCCAAGGTCACAGAGCAGGTCAGTGGCACAGCCGAGAACAGAACCCAAGTCTCCTGATGGCCACTGACCTGCACACCGATAAAGTGAAAGTGGCAAATGACACAGCAGAGAGGGAGCAGAGAGATGCTGCTAGCCCATTGGTACACAGAGATGGAAATGCAGTCAGGATTTTGAGGCAGCCAGCCATCTACGTGGTGTTGCAGTGAAATCATTACAGGTGAGCTGTCATACAGAATGCCAAGTCCATCTCTTATTTCCACGAAGAGAGGAAATCAGGCAGTGTTGCCCAAGTCAAGAGCCTGCTGCTTGTAGCAATAGGGGATCCATATTGGCTAGAATTGTTGCATTGAGGTTGTACTTTGCTTCATCCTTCACACAGCATTTTATTAAAATACTTCATGTGTCGGATCTTCAGATGGTGCAAACTGATGCAGCTTCATAGACTTTAAGGGAGCAGCGCCAATTTATAATCATGTGATAAGTCAACAGTCCTAGATAATAGCAGTGATGAATGCTTTGCATTGTTGACACTCACATCATATTGTTGCGGGAAATCAGGGCCACTCCCTCTCTCACTGTAATTCCGCCACTGTCTTTGTCCTTCCCTCCACAGCCATCACACAATGAACTGAGAAAGAAAATGTCCAATCAAACCACCCTGACTGAGTTCCTTCTCCTGGGATTCTCTGATGTTCGGGAGCTGCAGATTTTGCACTTTGTGGTGTTCCTGCTGATTTACCTGGCAGCCCTGATGGGGAATCTTCTCATCATCACAGCCGTAGACCTCAACCCCCATCTTCAAACCCCCATGTATTTCTTCCTGGTGAATCTGTCCATCCTAGACTTTGGCTTCATCTCCGTTACCATCCCCAAATCCATGGCCAACTCCCTGATGAACACCAGAGTGATTTCTTATCCTGGATGTGTCGCCCAAGTCTTTCTCTTTATCCTCTTCGGTGCAACTCATCTTTCCTTACTCACCATCATGGCATACGACTGATATGTCGCCATCTGCCAACCACTGTACTATGAGAGAGTGATGAACAGGAGAGCTTGTGTCCAGATGGCAGCCAGTGCCTGGAATACTGGTATTGTCTACTCTGCCCTGCACACTGGCAACACCTTCAGATTACCCTTCTGTCAGTTCGATGACATCAACCAGTTCTTCTGTGAAATCCCCCAACTACTCAAGATCACCTGCTCTGATTTGTACCTTAGTGAAGTTTGGGGTATTTCCTTAGGTGTGTTTTTATTGTTAAACTGCTTTGTTTTTATAATTGTGTCTCATGTTCAGATCTTCAAAACTGTGCTGAGAATCCCTTCTGAGCAGGGCTGCCATAAAGCCTTCTCCACCTGCCTGCCTCACCTCACTGAGGTCTCTTTGATCGTTTTCACTGGCATCTTTGCCTACCTGAAACCCACCTCCAGCTCAGCCTCAGGTCTGGACCTTGTGGTGGGTGTTCTCTATTCCCTGGTGCCTCCAGTGATGAATCCGATCATCTACAGCATGAGAAACAAGGAGATCAAAGCTGTATTGAAGAAACTGATTGTGTGGAGGTTATTCACCAAGAGTCAAAATGTCCACCCCTGCAACTTGACTGTGATTTCATTCTGAGTTTCTTTGTAGATATAATCAACTAATGACTAAATTGCCTCTTTGTGAACATAGGGTGCAATCTGTTAATGAAATCATGAAATCTGGACTAGCTTCACTGAAGTCAAATGAATTTAGTATACGATTTCACCAGGGTACATAAGATCAGAATCTATCTACATATGCACCTACTTATCTGTCATAGGGATTTATAGGGCTACTGTCACTTATAGCCTGGGATATGAGAGTTTTGGCTTGTGTGTTTGCTTGTTTCGTTTCCATTTTTTTTTATTTTGTTGATTCATTCGTTGAGTTGTTTCTTTGTTTCAGGTGGCTTTTTAGGGGGAGGGAGGGGCTTGGGAGGGTGGAGTATGTCTGACTAAATGGTGGTATCCATTTATTTGGTCACCTATTCAAGGTGTCAATGTCAGAATCACCTTGGTGGGGTTTTCTGAGAGACTTGAAGTTTTGCTTTCCCCATTGATGAAGAATTGAAAAAAAGTTTCTGCCGGTGTCTGTTCAAGTGATGATTATAATGCTGATGGGATGTTATTGTGTCATGTATGAAGTGTTAGGGCACCTAGAACCTTATATAACTGTATGCATTATTGTTATTTATTTAAATTTATTAAAATAAATAAATACCGTATTGTTCTTCCTATGGTGGAAAGGTATTTGGAAGAGAAAGGTTTTAAAATGGTTCCTAAACTAAGTCTCAATAATAAGGTCAAATTTTGATTCCACCAAACTACTGCAGTGATCCATCTGGAAGTGCTCATATTTTCTTTTATGTTATGCTTTGTTCCTATTATGGTAAATAAATCACATTTTGCATGGTGAAGACGTCTAGTCACTCCACTTACTGCTGGTCACAGCTGCTGTGGGAAGAACTGCAGGTACCAAACACAGTTGGAGAAATCACGGTTGGGACCCAGTTTGAGAGATGGAGAATCACATGATTCCACCCTAAGTCCGGGATAGGCACAAAGCTTTGACCAGAGGGTTTGAAGTAAGAGACCAGAGCAGGGAGAAGAGGTTGAGCTAACCTTTTAATCATAACATTTGGGATATAGCCATTCACTTCAACGTGTAGCTTTGTATGTAGCCATTCGTCTCTCATCCACACAAGTATCCAAATGTGTCTAGATCTCCAAAGCTGGCTGCTGTTATTATTATTAATTAATATTTATTAAACCTTGTTTGCGCATGGTTGTGTGTACTACATATACAATAGATAAAATAAGATTATGTAGCTAGCTAGATAGCTAGATAGTGAAGAAATGCCAATTTATAGTGCCTCTTTTTAGGCCCTCCAGCCCCTTCTCACAGGGGTCAGGGGTTCACTCCCCACTTCTGGTACCACGTGTAAGGGAGCAAAGGCCCTTGTTGTCCCGCCCTGATCAAGGGCCTGGGCCTATATACTAAACTGTTTGTCTGCTCAGCCCCTTCACCAGAGGGCCTGAGCTCCTGTGACTCTGTACTGTTGCTCAGCCTTGAAGCAGAGGGCCTGAGGTCCCCCCCGAATCTTGTGCTTTACCCGGCCGTGGGCCAAGAGGGCCCGTGCCGTGGGAATTTGTGTTTGTTGCCCAGGACCGCCGGGGGACCGACCCGGAGCAGATGGGGTGTAGTGAGCTGGTGTGGCTCCCTTCCGCCCCTCGGAGAGGGTCGAGCCCTGGCACTCATGTTTACAATGACATATCCATGAGTCTTAAGGCTCGTATATGCAGAGGATTGTAAGGGCGACAGGTGCCTGCTCTCCCCTTGTGCGGTCAATGGCAGTTAATTTCCGCAAGCCACTCTGAAAATCCCTGTCACAGCTCACAGCCTGGAGCAAGAGCCTATTGTATTGCCCTACACTCTGCAGCACCCACATCCCCTTGTTTCTGCTCTAATTGCACAGGATTCTGAAGAGTCACTTACAGGTCTCTCCACAGGGCCAAGCCCATCCCTGGTGATTCTACATGAAATCAGTGAATTTGTACCCAGGATACATTAGGCCAGTTCTGTTGAGCTGTTCTCTACTCACTCGCCTGCTAATGCTTGCTGGAGATAATCACATCTCTGTGGCCCTCATCGGCATTTCATAGTGGATTCCCCACTTGGTCCAATAGTCTGATTGCTTTGGTTGCTATCAATAGCTGAACTCCTGGGCTGCTGTGATGTCCTTTGCACAGCAGGCAGAACCTAAATGCAGTGGCAAGACCAGGGACTTCAATGTGTCCCAATAAGGCATCTTTAGGGAACAGGACAATTCCTGGCCTTAGGGTCCCTGGACATTTGAAAGGAAATGAGGTCTCAGTTCACACCCCATTCCCATGTGAATGCTACAGACAGCGCAGAGTACTTTGGCATGGGGTAGCTCTGAAGATAAGCTATGAAATCCCTACTTTCATCTCCAAGTTATCTCTTCAAATCCAGAGTCAGTGGCTCTGTGTCATTCCCGCTTCTGACCTCTGTGAAAAGGGAAGATTTGTGGCTCAGGGAGTGCACAAGAAATAAATCTAGAAGAACTTGATTCAGTCCCATGTTTTTAGCACCTAACTTCCATGGGCCTTGGTTCATTGATTTGCCACTGGCATATGTAGTGACTTTGGGCAATGGCCAATACTTAATGCAGCACAGGAAGACTAGAAGTCACCTGACCCATTCACAACCTATAAAATGTTTGTCGCTAATCCAGCAATCAACTTCTACACTTTTCATTCACCCCAATAAGGTTATTCCTCATTTATTCATCATAACACTCTCTCACCTCAACTAAGCAATCCAGTCATGCTACCTCTTCAATCCACCACTTCAAGGAAAATTTGCAAGAATGAGTAAGCCTCAGGGCACATCCTGAAAGTCAAGAGATTTGGGCTGTAGCATGAGAAGGCAATTCCAGTGTCAATGAACTACCACCTATTTTCACAAGTGTCTCAGCAAATTATAATGACCTGGCATTCAATGAGCATCACTATTGAAATATATAGCACAGCACTGCACCAAAAGTAACTTCTAAGGAGTTTGAGTTTCAAATTCATAATCATTGAGTGTTTTGACAAGAAGCTACTATTGTGATGGTACCTCCCATAAGGCTTTATGGAAATATGCTTAGAATGTGTTTTATGCTACATATGCCATGTAACATATCTGAAGGGTTATGATCTACTGACTGTATTAATCCTATTTGTATGCATGTATCATTTTTGTATTCAAGTTATGAATGTTATGAATGTTGGCTAT
Organism: Mauremys mutica; assembly: GCF_020497125.1. Lineage (NCBI taxonomy): Eukaryota > Metazoa > Chordata > Testudines > Geoemydidae > Mauremys > Mauremys mutica. The sequence goes on from NC_059084.1 coordinate 42,355,846, forward strand.
GTACTGGCTTGATTTCTATATAACCTTAGTAGAGCATTTGGTCAGTTCCTGGAGAAAGGAATGTTGAAATTAAGTACCTAATCGAGAAACACTTGAAGGACAATGGATTTTGAAATGCTCCAATCCACATAAGAAGTTGACTTGAGGACCTTCAAGGTAGCATGTAAAGAATGGATGCTACCTGTAAAAACTGTGAGTCATGCTGGACTTTGCATAAGGGTGAGGATGGGGTCTCCACCCAGAAGAGAAAGTCTATTTAAACCCCTGGGAGACCCCTCCATTTTGTCTCCAGCTGGCTAAAGAGAGAGCCTCCCCACCCCCCAGGATACTTCGAAGCAACTGGATCAAAGGGCAAGGGGTGTAAGTGATTGCTGCACTAAGGCTCAAAGATTAGTCTGTAAAAGGGAGCATTCTGGAACTGGTGAGGATCTTATCTGTATTCAGTTTGATTAGACATAGATTTGCGCATTTTATTTTATTTTGCTTGGTGACTTACTTTGTTCTATCTGTTACTACAGGGAACCACTTAAATCCTACTTTCTGTATTTAATAAATTCAGAATATGTATTAAGACCTGGGGGATCAAACAACGGTGCATCTCTCTCTATCAGTGTTATAGAGGGCGAACAATTTGGGAGTTTACCCTGTATAAGCTTTATATAGGGTATAATGGATTTATGTGGGTTTAGACCCCATTGAGAGTTGGACGTCTGAGTATTAAAGACAGGAGTACTTCTGTTAGCTGCTTTCAGGTAAACCTGCAGTTTTGGGGCAAGTAATTCAGACCCTGGGTCTTTTTTGGAGCAGACGGGAGTGTCTGGGGACCCGAGCTGGCAAGGAAGGCAGGGGTAGAAGTAGTCTTGGCACATCGGGTGTCAGCTCCCAAGAGAGTTTCTGTGATCCAACCCATCACAACTATGATTTAGACCAACTGAGTAGCTTTCTTTTTAAGAAAACTCATTGTATCAAATAAGACAAAGAAACAGAGCAAGTTATAATGTATTAATTTTAAAAGGCTCAAAGCTCACAGGTAGTGCATGTAATGAATTTATTGTAAAAGAGTAATGGAGTAAGAAACATTAAGAGCAATAACAACAAATAATAAGTAGTCACTGCAAAATCATGAGTTGGACATCAACAGTCATAGACAGAAAAAGAGGCATGATAAATTGGCATTGATTTTTCATGATCTATCTATCTATATACATGATCTTATATTATCTATTTTATATGTAATACACACAACCATGCACAAACATAGCTTAATAAATATTAATTAATAATAATAACAGCAATCAGCTTTGGAGATCTAGACACATTTGGATACTTGTGTGGATGAGAGAAGAATGGCTCCATACAAAGCTACTCATTGAAGTGAATGGCTATATCCCAATTGTAACGAGTAAAAGGTTAGCTCTTCTCCACGCGCTGGTCTCTTACTTCAAACCCTCTGGTCTAAGCTTTGTGCCTATCCCTGTCCTAGGGTGGAATCATGTGATTCTCCATCTCTCAAACTAGGTCCCAACCGTGATTTCTCCAACTGTGTTTGGTGCCCGCAGTTCTTCCCACAGGAGCTGTGAGCAGTAGTAAGTTTAGTAACTAGACGTCTTCACCAGACAAAGTGTAATTTATTTACCTCAATAGGAACAAAGCATAACATACGAGAAAATATGAGCACTTCCAGATGGATCACTGCAGTAGTTTTGTGGAATCAAAATTTGGCCTTATTATTCAGACTTAGTTTAGGAACCATTTTAAAACCTTTCTCTTCCAAATACCTTTCCACCATAGGAAGAAAAATACAGTATTTATTTATTTTAATAAATTTCAATAAATAACAATAATGCATACAGTTATATAAGGCTCCAGGTGCCCTAACACATCATACATGACACAATAAAATCCCATCAGCATTAAAATCATCACTTGAACAGACACCTGCAGAAACTTTTTTTCAATTCTTTATCAATCGGGAAAGCAAAACTTCAAGCCTCTCAGAAAAACCCGTCAAGGTGATTATGACATTGATACCTTGAATAGATGACAAAATAAATGGATACCACCATTTAGTCAGACATACTCCACCCTCTCAAGCTCCTCTCTCCCCCAAAAAAGCCACCTGAAACAAAGAAACAAGTCATCGAATGAATCAACAAAATCAAACAAAATGAAAAAGAAACAAGCAAACACACAAGCCATATCCCAGGCTATAGGTGACAGTAGCCCTATAAATCCCTATGACAGATAGATAGGTGCATATGTAGATATATTCTGATCTTATATACACTGCTGTAATCTAATTCTAACTCATTTGACTTCATTGAAGGTAGTGCAGATTTCATCATTTCCTCAACAGATTGTAGCCTATGCTCTCAAAGAGACAATTTTGTCATCAGTTGATTATATCTACAAAGAAACTCAGAATGAAAATACAGTCAAGTTGCAGTGATGGACATTTTAACTCTTGGTGAATAACCTCCACACAATCAGTTTCTTCAATGCAGCTTTGATCTCCTTGTTCCTCATGCTGTAGATGATCGGATTCATCACTGGAGGCACCAGAAAATAGAGAACACCCGCCACAAGGTCCAGGCCTGATGCTGAGCTGGAGGTGGGTTTCAGGTAGGCAAAGATGCCAGTGAAAAGGAACAAAGAGACCACAGTGAGGTGAGGAAGGCAGGTAGAGAAGGCTTTATGACGGCCCTGCTCAGAAGGGATTCTCAACACAGTTTTGAAGATCTGAACATAAAGACACAATTATAAAAACAAAGCAGTTTAACGCTAAAAATACACCTAAGGCAATAGCCCTAACTTCAGTGAGGTACAAATCAGAGCAGGTGAGCTTGAGTAGTTGGGGGATTTCACAGAAGAACTGGTTGATGTCATCAGACTGGCAGAAGGGTAACCTGAAGGTGTTGCCAGTGTGCAGGGCAGAGTAGACAATACCAGTAATCCAGGCATTGGCTGCCATTTGGACACAAGCTCTCCTGTACATCACTCCCTCATAGTGCAGTGGTTGGCAGACGGCGACATATCGGTCGTATGCCATGATGGTGTGTAAGGCAAGAACAGTTGCACCGAAGAGGATAAATAGAAAGACTTGGGCGACACATCCAGGATAAGAAATCACCCTGGTGTTCATGAGGGAGTTGGCCATGGACTTGGGGATGGTAGCGGAGATAGACCCAAAGTCTAGGATGGACAGATTCACCAGGAAGAAATACATAGGGGTTTGAAGATGGGGGTTGAGGGCTATGGCTGTGATGAGAAGATTCCCCATCAGGGCCGCCAGGTAAATCAGCAAGAACACCACAAAGTGCAAAATCTGCAGCTCCCGAACGTCAGAGAATCCCAGGAGAAGGAACTCAGTCAGGGTGGTTCGGTTGGACATTTTCTTTCTCAGTTCATTGTGTGATGGCTGTGGAGGGAAGTACAAAGACAGTGGGGGAATTACAGTGAGAGAGGGAGTGGCCCTGATTTCCTGTAGCAATATGAAGTGAGTGTCTACAATGCACAGCATTCATCACTGCTATTTACCAGTAGTGGTGACTTATCACATGAATGTAAATTGGTGCATCTCCCTTAAAGTCAATGAAGCTGCAGCAGTTTGCACCATCTGAAGATCCGGCTCATGATGCAATTTAATAAAATACTGTGTGAAGGATGGAGCAAAGTACAATCTCAGTGCAGCAATTCTAGCCAAGATGGATCCCCTATTGCTACAAACAGCAGGCTCTTGACTTGGGCAACACTGCCTGATAACCTCTTTTCGTGGAAATAAGAGATGGACTTGGCATTGTTTATGACAGCTCACCTGTAATGATTTCACTGCAACACCACGTAGATGGCTGGCTGCCTGAAAACATTTTGATTTATGACACCAAATCCTGACTGCATTTCCATCTCTGTGTACCGATGGGCTAGCAGCATCGCTCTGCTACCTCTCTGCTGTGTCGTTTGCCTCTGTAACTTTCTGGGTGTGCGGGTCAGTGGCCATCAGGAGGCTTGGGTTCTGTTCTTGGCTCTGCCACTGAGCTGCTCTGTGTCCTTGGGCCAGTCATTTCCCCTCCCTGTGCCTCTGTTTCCCCTCCATCCATTTCTCTGCCTTGTCTTCTTGCACTGTGAGTTTTGTGGGGGATGAGCTGTGTCTTATTATATGTATGTTCACTGCCCCCATTTACAGCATTTGTGTTTAGCGGGCAGCACTGTGGTGCAGCGGATATGGCGCTAGAGCAGAATATCTCAGTTCTAATCTATGTCCTTGGGCAGGGATACGAGATACAGGCTTTTGCTGGAGACTTCAATTCACGGTTCTATGTCTAAGGTGCTAGTATGTTTAATACTCATGATTTTGTCTGCAGGCTTTGCTGTTTACTAAGTTTTACCATTCAACAAGTGTCCCTTTGAAAGAGAAATAAACACAGTTGCAATAGAGTGACTGGGTTCAAATTGTATAATGGTTGGACTATATCAGTGTTTCTACCCCCCTTGAAATCTTCATGTTCAATATGGGGTATTCAGACATTTTCAGTTTAAATTTTTTCAAAGGAAAACTGGATTTTAAACTGAGACATGCTCCAAGGTAGTCACTGCTATTCTTGAAAAACAACCTATGTATTGGAAAAGTCCACACATTTTTTTTTTAAATCAGTGAGAATGTTTCAGTTTTAAGCAGTTTACCTGAAATTGTCTGGTTCTCAATGAACAAAAAAAAAAAAGTTTAGTTTTCACAATTTCGATGAAAAGTGAACTTCTGTTTCCTGCGGGGGAGGGGAAGCTTTGGCTGGGGGCTTTAGCTGTCAGTGCCTAAGTCTAAAAGTGCCTGCATGTATAACGCATATTCTGTGGGTATCAACTTTGCTCTTTACACAGTTTTAGCATCTTGCAAGTAACTGTTTGAAACAGCAATTAAACAAGATTCCAATAGAGAGAATGGGTTTGTAATTGTGGTGTGATTGGAGAATATAAATGTTAGCATCCTGGTTTAATTATAGATTTCCAATCTGGGATAAATTTTCAATCTGTTTCCAATCTGTTTGTTTTCAGTCTAAGTTTCCAATCCGTTTAAATTATTCCAAAGGAAAACTGGATTTTCAATTGAATACATTTTCCTGAGAAGTCTTTGCTATCCAAAATCAAAACTTTTATTTTTTCAAAGATTTCTGCAGTTTTTAACAGCAATTGTTTGGTTCTCGATGCACAAAAGTAAAAAAATGTTTTGGTTTCCACAATTTCTATAAAAAATGAGCTCTAGATGTTTATTAAAACATTGTAAAAGACTTACAGTTTCAATGTAATTCATAGTTCTATTATTACATTTTCTCCATTATACTAAACACCAAACATATTAACTGAAATAGCAAACTTACAGTGTTGGTCTTTGTGGAATGTGGAATGTTTCCCATCCTGAGAAGCATTTGATAGTCCACTGCCAGGATTCTCAGCCATTGTCTGTCTCTATATCGCTCAATAATGCCCCCACCGCTGTGTTATCCAGCAGCTGTTTCCCTGCCCATCACCATATTCCCTCAGAGGCTGGGTCTTTGCAGTCCCGGACAGACAGGGACCCAGTCGACAGATGACCACTCCTTGCTCCTCTCCTGGGTCAGGCTTGGTTGAGAGGTGAAGGAATAAATAAGATGGGGGATTGAAAGCCCCTCCCAATTCTAGAGCTGATCCTGGGTTGTGTGGGAGTCAGATATGATCACAGCCTAGGATTTATCTGCCCTGGGGTTAAATAGCTGAATCTGGTCTCCAGGGCTGTAAGCCCAGCTCTGATCTCACCTTGGGAAGAAACCCTGATAACCAGACCTAACCAGACCTAAACCCCAAGAGGAGTAAATGGCCCACTCTGAATCTCATATGATGGCAGAATCCCTGGAAGGACTCTTGGCCAGAAACAAGGCAATGCTGAATGACAAGTGGCATCCCAAGGAGACTGCAGAATAAAATAGGTATTTGATGCACAGACGTGTGACTTACAATACCTCAGAGCCCAGTGGCAGCAGAGCCCCAGCTGGCCTGGAATAGCATGTGTCTTCTATAACGCCACATAAACAGCTCTTGGAGAGCAGAGATGTTTTTCTCTGCATTTTATCAGCAGCTCTTGGGATGCAGCCACCACAGGAACCCTCAGCTCAGGCTGCCTCTGGCTGTTTGATGTTGGTCACTAAGAAGCAGCCAGAGGCAAACACTAAAAGCTCCCAGCTCCGTCCTAAACTGGTGTAAATTGATACAGTTCCATTGAGTTCTGAGTAGTTAGGGCTGTTCACACCTAGTGGAGATTTGACCCTTTGATTTCCACAGAGCTACTTTGATTTACACGAGCTGGGGATGAGATGCCGATGGACTATGTAGTTTTCACCAGCTGGATATTTAGGCCTCATTAACTCCAGTGGAGCTACTGGGGATTTACACCAGCTCGTAATCTGGCCCATTCTTCAGTTTCAAATACATATTCTTTGCTTGTGAATCTGAAGAGGAGACAAAAGTTCCTAACCACGCTGGACGTTCTTAACTCTTTGCCCCATGGAATTCAATTCAAGAATGGAACTTTTAACGGCTAAGGAGCATTTCTTTCCCACTGGTGAGAGAACTTTGGAGGATTCAGTGTTGCTTTGATTTTCTGTATGTGATTTTCAATTTCTATTTGGATGAATGGACCCATTTTCTTTCTTTCTTTCTTTCTTTCTTTCTTTCTCAGCAATTTTATGTTTTCTTCCTGCAGACATCACTAAAATAAAAGACTCATTAGGCTGAAGATGCAATGCTATATGACATCTTAAAAATGTTTATTTCACACTGATTGTAGGTATGACAGAGAGACTGAACAATGATGAAGGGTCAGATCCTCCTCTGGTGTAAATCTATTGTAGCTCCATTGGCATTAAGGAGTCAAATCTACACACCACCCCCACACAAACCTTGCGTAAAACTGCCATAATGCAGTTAGAGTCAATGAGACCAGATCTCCAGATGCTGTAAATTGGCATAGTGGTATGGAGCTATTTCAGTTGATGTGAGCTCAGTATCTGTACCATGATGCCTGGTTTTCTGTTTGTTCCAGTATATGAGATTCTCATTGCTTAGAACCTCTATCCCATTTTAATTACCATAAAATATTCTAAAATCTTGAGATTATGGTTCATAGACCGAAATCTGTGAGATGTGCTCCCTGCTGGTAAATTGGCTGCTAAATAATAGACACTAGGTCTGGGGCCCTTAGGTAAAATGACAGTGATGGTGAGAGATGAGAGACCGGGAAAATGCCCAGTTTGAGACACCCAGCCAGAGGAAGGACCTACTCCAGCTGTCAGAGGGCCACCTTAGAGGCACCCCCGGAGAGAGTGGGGAGAAGTGATGCCGTGTTAGTAAAAATCTGGGTTCTATCTCCCCAGATTGTCCCATCTGTCCACCAACGGTGAGAGCAGTCCTGGAGCAGCAGCTTTCCCCTCAACCTTATGTAGTTATCTTTGTGACTGGTTCAGGCAGATGTAGCTGCATCAGTCAAACCCAAAGCAGTTTCCCCTCTCAGAGCTATTGCATCAAGCTTTCTGTAGATTCTGGGAGGTGGGGTTAACATAGAGGTCATTGGGTGGTACTTAATGACCTGAGAAGGTCTGTTTGTCTAATCGTCTGGTTAGGAACCCCTATATGTAGAATGATGATGCACTGAGGGCACATGAAAACATTAAACAATTTTATTAGAACATTTAGTAAAGATACAAGGACTCCAAATTACATAAAAAGACAGCAATAATGTGATATTAAGATGATATTTGGCATCATCTCTTACATAGAATCACATCCTTTCTTGGGGTTCTGGTGGACAGAGAGAAAAAGGGTGTGAAAGGTGTGAAAGGATCAATTTAGGGAACTCTTAGAGGACTTACTCCTTCACCCTCCTACTTTCCTGGTCCTTCTTGTGTGAACAGAGAACAACAATACCCGAAGTCCGAAGGTGCAAACAATTTCATGTCTATTGGGGTGAACTTTCAGCAAGCTTAAATCCAAGTTCCTTTTTCCTTATTTTGGAATCCCAACTTACTTCCTGTTCGTGCCTAATTTATATTGTAATATTCTCAGCTATACCTTAACCAATCATTTTACTGAAATCTATCTAACCAATCCTAACAGATTGTAACATAATTCTCTAACCAATTATATCCCACTACCCTAATTAGAAATGAGGGTTTCACAACCACAACTATTGAGAAGTATCAGAGGGGTGGCTGTGTTATTTTGGATCTAATGAAGTGGGTATTAACCCATGAAAGCTTATGTTACAATATGTCTGTTAGTCTATAAGGTGCTACAGGACTCTTTGTAGCCCTTGAGAAGTGATTTTTTCCCACACATGATGCTATCAAACTAACCATAAGATTAGAAGGGACCTCAGGAGGTCATCTAGTTTGGACTCTGAGGATGTGACCATACCTTCCCAGCTTATGGCTGCTTCTGCTGCTTAGCCAAAGGCCTTAGCCTAAGAACCAGGCCTCGAACTATCCTCGTGAGTGAAGGCCCATACACAGGAGGACTGTGATTTTGAGTCTTTGTTTTATACCCCTCTAACTAGCTAAGTGATAAAAATACACCTAAATTCTTAAAGTATGTGCCTGTACAGACAGGCCTGAATATCGATATCCTAACAGGATATACTAACTTGGCACTGTCAAGACCCGCATTGATTGCCTTCATCCTCCGGGGACTTCTTCTGTAACATTGGGCAAATCATTTAATCTCTTTCTTCCTCAATTCCCCTTCTGTATAACAGGGACAATGGCATTTGCCTACTACACAAGGGTGTTATGAGGACTAAGGATTGTGAAGCGCTCAGACACTCTGTTATGGAGGCCACATAAGTACATAAAATTGAATGAATGAAAGTCTTGGCTAACAATTCTATCTCATAGAGCAGAGGAGGGCAAACTACGGCCTACGGGCCACATCTGGTCCGCAGGACCATCCTGCCTGGCCCTTGAACTCCCAGCTGAGGAGGCTAGCCCCCAGCCCCGCCCCTTCTGTCCCCCCTCCCCCACAGTCAGGGGACAAGGAGCAGGGTGGGTTGGATGGGGGGTTCTGATTGGAGCAGTCAGGGGGTGAGAAGTTGGAGGGGGCGGGGGCCAGGCTGCTTTGGGAGGCACAGGTTTCCCTACCCAGCCCTCCATACTGTTTCACAACCCCAATATGGCCCTTGGGCCAAAATGTTTGCCAACCCCTGTCATAAAGACTATAATCAGGTTCCTTCATGTGGGTCTTCTCCTGAAATTAAAATAAATATAATTTCAGATTGAAGGTTTAGAATCTCAAAGCTGGCTAAGGGATTAAACATGCCTGTAGTGAGTCGGTGTGGCTCCCCTCATGCCCAGCAGAGGGAGTGCCCCTGCAGACACCCAAGTGGGATGAGCCTCTGCCGCCTGTTCCCGCCCCCCGGAAGTCAAGGAGCGGGACAGGAAGTAGAAAAGCCGGCCGCCAGAGCTCAGTCAGGGCCCAGCCGCCACAGGGAGCAGATGTGCCGCCGGGAGCTCACGACTGGGAAACCTCTAGGACCCGAGGCAGTTGCCCTGACTGGCCAGAGCTTCCCCGCGCCTGCTATGAGGAGGAGCCGCCCGAGATTCCCCGTCCCTGCTGTTACCCGGAGGAGCCGCTCGAGCACACCTGGACGGACTTCCCCGAGGAGCTGCGGGACCTGCCACCAAGCCCTATTCGAGAGGAGCCCATGCTGGTGGACTGGCCTGGGACCGGTGCCCCGGACGAGGTAGGCCCTGAGGGGGAAACTGGAAGTAGCCCGGGGGTAGCCGACCCCAGTCAGGCTGCAGACACATACGAGCCTATGTCAGTGTGTTGCGGTCAGGACCCCACTGACCTGCAGCAGTGATAGCCGCTGCTAGGGCCCCAGGCTGGGACACAGTGGAGTGGGTGGGCCTGTGTCCCCCCTGCCACCCCACTCACGGGTGGCAATTTTCCCCCTCACCCAATGCTCAGGTGTAAGGACCTGGGCCTATATACCAACCTATTGCCGCTCAGCCCCTGCACCAGAGGGCCTGAGCCTCCTTGTACTGTTCATTGCTGCTCAGCCCCTGCACCAGAGGGCCTGAGCCTCCTTGTACTGTTCATTGCTGCTCAGCCCCTGCACCAGAGGGCCTGAGCTTCTTGTACTGTTCATTGCTGCTCAGCCCCTGCACCAGAAGGCCTGAGCTCCTTGTACTATTTGTTGCTGCTCAGCCCCTGCACCAGAGGGCCTGAGCCTCCTTGTACTGTGTACTGTTGCTCAGCCCTTGTAGTAGAGGACGTGTACTGAGTCAGTGTGGCTCCCCTCCTGCCCTCAGGAGGGTCGAGCCCTGGCGCGAACGATTACACTGCCTAAATCCCATGAAAATTTGAGCATCTAGATACCTAAGAAAGTTTGGAAGTATTTAGAGAGGCAAAACACACAACTGGCCTGCAACACAAACCTGTTAGAAGTTCACTTTCCTCCCTGAGCACAGGAACTTTCCCATTAACCTCTTGATGGTGTTTTTCAACTCAGTTTTCCTCAGGGTGTAGATCATTGGGTTCAGCATTGGAGTGACCACTGTGTACAGCACAGACACTGCCTTGTCCACTATCAATTCCTGGAAATTCTGGTCATAGATGAAGACACAAGGCGTGTGCAGACCAGTCTGATGACTTGGGGGACATCGCATTAGAAACTGTCTAGTGTGTTGGGTCCACAGAAGGGCAGTTGGATGATCAGTGCAAGCTGGACAATAGAATGGACAAAGCCACCCAGCCATGCCCCTGCCACCAGCCCCACGCACATACTTCTGTGCGTGGATAGACAGGTAGTGCAATGGCTTATAGATGGCCACATATCGATCAGCTGCCATCACTACTAGGAAGAAGACCACAGTGCCCCAGATGAAGTGGAAGAAGACCATCTGGGTCAGACACCCATTGAATGAGATGGTTTTGTGCTGGTACAGGAGGTCCTTGAAGTCCGGGAAAGCCAAGTTGGCCTACAGGAGGTATATGGGCATGTGGAGGTGAGGGTCGGAGATCACGTTGGTGATGATGATGAGGTTCCCAAGGCATGTAGTCCCATAGACTAGGAAGAAGACCAGAAAGAGGAAGTGCTAGAGCTCAGTGCTCTGAGAGATGCCCCCCAAAATAAATTCTGTCATAGGGCTGATGAGATTCTCCTGTTCCATTTAGGGTCCTTAAACTATACCTGCAGGGAGGAAATTTATAAGAATGATGAACTCCTTGAAGTTCTTGCTGTTCAGTTACTAGTAACCACTCACTACCTTAACAAAGTTTTTGTTTTGTGCATTATTTTGCTTAGGAATTCCCTTTCTGATTGGGAAAGCACACACAAAAAAAACCAACAGTGTAACTGCAGTGGAAAGGGGTAGATGGTTAATTAGGTACCTAGGACCCACTCTTTGTGATGGCTCACATGCTAGGTGAGTGTATGAACTACTGGGCTGTGGCGTCCCAGGCCCATTGTCTTTCATAATGGCAATTCATAGTGATTCTTAGTATTTGTGGCAGAAAACTGGTGAGAATGATTCTATAGCCTGGTGGTTAAGATAGTCATGGGGATACTCAAAATCAAATCCTTGCTCCAGTTTATCTTTAAGTATTTAGACAAAATAGCAGAGTTTTAAGAGTGGAGATTGAGTAAACCCCATACCCCAATATCCCATAACCCAGGGTGTGCTCCTTTCTTATGTAAGACCTAAATTCAAACCCTTTCTCTGTATTAGGGAAAAAGAGAAACCAAACCCTGTCGTCCCACTCCACAGGTAAGTCTGTGAACTACTAAGCTTCAGCTCATAACAGAGGCACCACCTCCCCCAAACTGTTTTGAAATTTTTGATCCACCACCAACTTCTGAAAAATATGTTCACTTGCTTTTTTGTATTACTATTTTTAAATTGCTGGTAACAACTGTCAGTCTTAACTCCAGCTTAGCAACGTTTTTGTTTCTTGCTGTTTTTCCTTTAGGAATTCCCTTCTTTCCCCCACCACTGTGAAGTCATGTGCTCCTGCAAACTCAGGAAGGAAACGTAATCCTGGGCACTTTAAGAAATTACACATTGCTGCATTCCTTTCATCTGTCTCTGGTGTTGGTCATAGACAGGGAACTCTACCAAAAGTAAAATCATCAGATGATTCCTATATTCTAACTGTATGTAAATTCAACAGCGCTAGGAGGTTTGTGTGTGTAGAGACGCTAGCACTGAATCTACAAGCATTTGTATAACTTGTGGCACATGGAAGGGGCAAGGATTTTGTGAATACCGTCCGGCCATCTCACTAATCAGAACTTATTGATGCATGTCTTCATCTGTGCATAGTGTGTTTCTTAGGCAGAGTGAACAAAACAACTGTCCAATCAAGAGTATTGCACAGTGGAGTGCATGGACAATGATAAATACATCCCCTATTTGTGGATGAGTGCAGCTGTGTCTACACTACAAGCTATGCCACTGCAGTGTAGATGCTTACTACAGTCACAGAAGGGGATTTTCCATCACTGTTGTAAATGTACCCTCTTGAGACTCGGTAGCTACATTGATAGAAGAATTCTTCCATCAACCATGCTGTGGCTATAGTGGGGGTTAGATCGATCTAACTATGTCGCACAGAGCATGACATTTTCACAGCTCTAAATGATGTAGCTAGGCTGACCTCCATTTTAGGTGTATACAAGGCCTAAGACTCTCCCAGAATGCATGTTTCATTATTTCACAATGAAGCCAGAGGGGGAAGGTTAAGGTTGTTAGGCTCTTTGGAACTGAGAATTTCCATTCTTTTAAATACTGGGTTTCATTTTAAGTTCTAACTTAATACTCAATTTTCCTTTATCCACCATGACTTCAATCTGTCAATGACTTTTTTTTTCTCCTTCGGAATTAATGCTGGGACTTACAGAAGAGCCAGATTGTTAAAGTTCTTTAGGTGCCTAGTGGGATTTTCAGAAGAGCCTAGGTGTCTAATATACAAAAAAATCATTGTGTTTTAGGGACCTAGAGTGGGATTCACAAACGTATTTAGATGCATTTTCAAAAGTGCCTAATGGCCAAGTTTTTAAAAGTACTAAGGCATCGAAAAATGCAGATAGGTGCCTAGTGGAATTTTCAGAAACACCTAAGCAGGTTAGACACCTAATTCTTGTTGAAAACAATGGAAGTTAGGCATGTATGAAGTTAGGCACTTTTGAAAATCCCACTAGGACCCTATCTGCATCTTTAGGTGCATAAATACTTTTGAAAATCTGGCCCTTTTAAATTTTTGAAAATCCCACTTTAGGTCTAATGGAAGGGACTGAGAACCAGGGACTGATTCCAGACCTGACTCTGTGAAATCGGGCTAAGGTTTGGCACGTAATGCCCAGTTTTTCAAAGCAGCCTAAGGGTTTCAGACATCCACTCCTTTGAAAATCCAGGGCTAAACCCAGCAGTACTGAGAACAAGCAGTGTAGACCACAAACTTTCAATGAGAATTAGGCTCCTAAGGATATATCTACACTGCAGCTTGGAGCAAGCTAGCACATTGACATTATCAGTGTGGATGTTGCAGTGTGGGATCTCAATTCCACCTGACTCTCCTGGGTCTGAGCTCAGGTGGCTAATGTTAGGAGATGGGACCAGGGCTCCTAAATCATAAAGATAGCTTGGAACAATTTACCCTTAGGCTGAGGTATGTCAGGCTTCCAAAGCTTTTTAGAGGAGTCAGGCACCCAATTCCCAGTACAAACAGCTGAACATTGAACTCCACCAGGGAGCATTAATCTTAGTCAATAAAAGCCAGATTTGTAAAGGTATTTAGGTTCCAGATGATGCAGATCAGCGCTTAGTGGGGTTTCAAAAGCACCTTTGCACCCAATACTTAAATCTATGGGAGTTAGGCACTTATGAAATCTCCACTAGGCTCCTATGTGCATCTTTAGGTGTCTAAATATCTTCAAAAAACCTGGCCCTAATTCCTAAAATCACAGAACATCTCAGTAACTGAGGATCCAGCTGCCAATTAAAGTCCTGCTTTATTTGCAGAATTGTCCCATGTCAAACAAATGCTGGCGAACAAGCACAGCCAGGTGGAGGCAACTGGGCTCCACTTCTCCTGCTGAAGAATACAAAGAGGGAAACGATGTGACTGTCTATGCAAGCCAACTTTACATGGAGGATTCTTATTATCAGCTTCTATCCCCTGACTCCACTGATCTTGGTGAGTTTATGGTCTGCAGCCATTGCACAGACCTGGGAAGCAAACTCTCATTCCCTTCCCGCGGTGGGATTCATCCCTGCCCCAAAGCAGCAGATATTTCATTGCTTCGGTTAAAGTCTTCTACTTAGTGGGGAAGGGTGGGCCAATGGTCAGAGCACTAGGCTGGGACTTGGCAAACCAGCATTCAGTTCCTTGCTCCTCCATTTGCATCCTGTGTTTGACTGGCCTGGTACTGAGTCACTCTGCCCCACGTCCCTGTTGGACACTGTCCCTCCAAACAGCACCTGCCACTTGCCAGTGGAAGTTGTGCCTGGTATTTAGATGCCCAAGGATGCTCGATGGCTTTGTGCTATGAGGTACACACCAGCTACTTGTTTCAAAAGAATTGCAGGCAAAACTCATACACCTGGCACATGATACTCACAGAAATCAACTTCACACAGAGCACTGAGTGAGACATCAGGAATGTTGCTAAGGGCCCAGCATGTGCTGGATCAATCAGCATCAGCTCTATCCGCTCCGCAGATGAAGAAAGATGATCGAGTCCTTAGGATAGCAGCCTGCCACTTCAGAGATGCAGGTTTCATTCCCTGCACTGTCACACAAGCCCTGTCCAACTTTACAAGAGTCACTTACAGCACATTTTTAAAGGTGTTTGGGCCCTTAAGGCAGCTGAGCACTCCTGAAAATCCCACTGGGCACCTGTCTACATTTTTGGGGTCTGACCATCTTTAGAAGACTGGTCCTTAGCCTCTCTGTGCCTCAGTTTCCCATCCCAATGGGGATAATGCTGCTTCCTTACCTCACTGGACTGTATTAAGATAATTACTTCAAATATCTTGACATTCCCATGTACTGCAGCCGTGGGGCTGCTAGAAATACTTTCAATACATGATTACAAATGCAAAGGCTGAGATTTTCCTGGGTCTCTAGGGGACTGGGATGCCAAATTACCAGTAAAATGAATGGGGATGCGGGGTTCACCTCCTAGAGCTGGCTTTGAAAACCTCAGCCTAAGTGACTATGGATCACTTGTTTCTGTCCATTTAAAGCCATTTGTGGCTATGCAAAGCGCATTGCTAATATTCCCAGCCTGTATCCCAGTGTCTGAGAATATTTTCATCAATATTTTAAAACGTATGATTAAAAAGTTTTAATGAAACTGCTGTTAGGTTCCTCGGGCAGCTCTAAAGCTAAAATATCATCTGCTAAAACCAGATATGAAGGACCAGATTGTTTTCTGAACTCTTCAGTTTAAAAGATAACGGTATATCATTCCCCTCTATTTGACATTGGTGAGGCCTCATGTGGAGAACTGTGCCCAGTTTTCAGCACTACAAAAAGTATGTGGAAAAATTGGAAAGAGTCCATCGGAGGGCAACAAAAATGATTAGGAGGCTGGGGCACATGATTTAGGATGAGAAGCTGAGGTAACTGGGATTGTTTAGTCTGCAGAAGAGAATGAAGGGGGATTTGATAGCTGCTTTCAACTACCTGAAATGGGCTTCCAAAGAGGGTGTCATCAGGAGGAGGGAGAAAACATGTTCACTTTAGAACAAGAAGCAATGGGCTTTCAACTACCTGAGGCTGGATCAAGACTGTTCTCAGTGGTAGCTGATGACAGAACAAGGAGTAATGGTTTCAAGTTGCAGTGGGGGAGGTTTAGGTTGGATATTAGGAAAAACCTTATCACTAGGAGGGTGGTGAAGCACTGGAATCTCCTTTCTTAGAGGTTTTTAAGATCAGGCAGAACATTTGGGTCAGACACCCATTGAATGAGATGGTTTTGCACTGGTACAAGAGGTCCTTTAGCATCTTGGGGACAGGGTCAGGCTTGACAAAGCCCTAGCTGAGATGATTTATTTGGGGATTGGTCCTACTTTGAGCAGCGGTTGGACTAGATGACCTCCTGAGGTCCCTTCCAGCCCTGATATTCTACTATCACTTTGACAGGGTTTTCCAAGTGTGCCATATGTTTGATTTCCACAATGACCAAAGTCATTCAAAATCTAAGACAAAAACATGAAGGGAAATTTTCTTGCTGCAAATGCTGGAGGAACCAACTGGGGGCAGAGTTCTTCTTGACCTGCTGCTTACAAACCGGGAAGTATTAGTAAGGGAAGCAAAAGTTGATGGGAACGTAGGAGGCAGTGACCATGAGATGGTCGAGTCAGGATCCTGACTCAAAGAAGAAAGGAAAGCAGCAGAATACGGACCCTGGACTTCAGAAAAGCAGACTTTGACTCCCTCAGGGAACTTATGGGCAGGATCCCGTGGGAGAATAACATGAGGGGGAAATGAGTCCAGGAGAACTGGCTGTATTTTAAAGAATCCTTATTGAGGTTGCAGGAACAAACCATCCCAATGTGTAGAAAGAATAGCAAATATGGCAGGCAACCAGCTTGGCTTAACAGTGATATCCTTGCTGATCTTCAACACAAAAAAGAAGCTTACAAGAAGTGGAAGCTTGGACAAATGACCAAGGAGAAGAATAAAACTATTGCTCAGGCATGCAGGAGTGAAATCAAGAAGGCCAAATCACACTTGGAGTTGCAGCTAGAAAGGGATGTTAAGAGTAACAAGAAGGGTTTCTTCAGGTATGTTAGCAACAAGAAGAAGGTCAGGGAAAGTGTGGGTCCCTTACTGAATGCGGGAGGCAACCTAGTGAGAGAGGATATGGAAACAGTTTATGTACTCAATGTTTTTTTTGCCTATGTCTTCACAAACAAGGTCAGCTCCCAGACTGCTGCACTGGGCAGCACAGTATGGAGAGGAGGTGACCATCCCTCTGCGGAGAAAGAAGAGGTTCTGGACCATTTTGAAAAGCTGCACGAGCACATGGAGCCAGATGTGCTGCATCCGAAGGTGCTAAAGAAGTTGGTGGATGTGATTGTAGAGCCATTGGCCATTATCTTTGAAAAATCATGGTAATCGGGGGAGGTCTCGGATGACTGGAAAAAGGCTAATGTAGTGCCCATCTTTAAAAAAGGGAAGAAGGCCAGTCAGCCTCACCTCAGTTGCTGGAAAAATCATGGAGCAGGTCCTCAAGGAATCAATTCTGAAGCACTTAGAGGAGAGGAAAGTGATCAGGAACAGTCAGCATGGATTCACCAACGACAAGTCATGCCTGACTAACCTAATTGCCTTCTATGAGGGGATAGTAATTAAGGAAATCATCTGCAAACACTTGGAAGGTGGTAAGGTTATAGGGAATAGCCAGCATGGATTTGTAAAGAACAAATCATGTCAAACAAATCTGATAGCTTTCTTTGATAGGATAACGAGTCTTGTGGATAAGGGAGAAGCAGTGGATATGGTATACCTAGACTTTATTAAGGCATTTGATACAGTCTTGCATGATATTCTTATCTATAAACTAGGCAAATACAATTTAGATGGGGCTACCATAAGGTGGGTGCATAACTGGCTGGATAACCGTACTCAGAGAGTATTTATTAATGGTTCACAATCCTGCTGGAAAGGTATAACAAGTGGGGTTCCGCAGGGGTCTGTTTTGGGATCGGCTCTGTTCAATATCTTGGCATAGAAAGTATGCTTATTAAGTTTGCAGATGATACCAAACTGGAAGGGATTGCAACTGCTTTGGAGGACAGGGTCATAATTCAAAATGATCTGGACAAATTGGAGAAATGGTCTGAGGTAAACAGGATGAAGTTTAATAAAGACAAATGCAAAGTGCTCCAGTTACGAAGGAACAATCAGTTTCACACATACAGAATGGGAAGAGACTGTCTAGGAAGGAGTACGCAGAAAGGGGTTCTAGTGGACCACAAGCTAAATATGAGTCAACAGTGTGATGCTGTTGCAAAAAAAGCAAACGTGATTCTGGGATGCATTAACAGGTGTGTTGTGAGCAAGACACGAGAAGTCATTCTTCCGGTCTACTCTGTGCTGGTCAGGCCTCAGCTGGAGAGTTGTGTCCAGTTCTGGGCACCGCATTTCAAGAAAGATGTGGAGAAATTGGAGAGGGTCCATAGAAGAGCAACAAGAATGATTAAAGGTCCTGAGAACATGACCTACGAAGGAAGGCTGAAAGAATTGGGTTTGTTTAGTTTGGAAAAGAGAAGACTGGGAGGGGACATGATAGCAGTTTTCAGGTATCTAAAAGGGTGTCATCAGGAGGAGGGAGAAAACATGAACAAGAAGCAATGCGCTTAAACTGCAGCAAGGGAGATTTAGGTTGGACATTAGGAAAAAGTTCCTAACTGTCAGGGTGGTTAAACACTGGAATAAATTGCCTAGAGAGGTTGTGGAATCTCCATCTCTGGAGATATTTAAGTATAGGTGAGATAAATGTCTATCAGGGATGGTCTAGACAGTATTTGGTCCTTCCATGAGGACAGGGGACTGGACTCGATGACCTCTCGAGGTACCTTTCAGTCCTAGAGTCTATGAATCTATGAATCTATAACTGGGTCTGTGGATGAGGGGAAAACAGGGGATGTGTTATTCCCTGACTTTAGCAAAGCTTTTGATATAGTCTCCCACAGTATTCTTGCCAGCAAGTTAAAGAGGTATGGACTGGATGAATGGACTATAAGGTGGATAGAAAGCTGGCTAGATCATCAGGGTCAGTGGGTAGTGATCAATGGCTCCTTGTCTAATTGGCAGGCCTGGATACCCCTCCATTTTGTCTTCAGATGGCTAAAGAGAGAGCCTCCCCACTGCCCAGGATACGTGGAAGCAACTGGAACAAAGGCCAGTGACTGCAAGGAGTGTGAGTGATTGCTGGACCCAGGCTAAAAGTTCTTCTATAAAAGGGAGCATTCTGGAACTGGTGAGGCTCATATCTGTATTCAGTTTGATGAGACAAATATTTGCACATTTTATTTTATTTTGCTCTGTGACTTACTTTGTTCTGTCTGTTACTACAGGGAACTACTTAAAACTTACTTTCTGTATTTAATAACATCAGAGTATGTATTAATACCTGGGGGAGGAAACAACTGTGCATATCTCTCTGTCAGTGTTATAGAAGGCGAACAATTTATGAAACTCATTTATTTGGGTTTAGACCCCGTTGGGAGATGGACGTCTGAATGTTAAAGACAGGAACACTTCTGTTAGCTGCTTTTAGGTAAACCTGTAGCTTTGGGGCAAGTAATTCAGCCCCTGGGTCTTTGTTGGAGCAGACGGGCGTATCTGGCTCTGGCAGGACAGGGTGCTGGGGCCCCGAGCTGACAGGGAAGGCAGGGGTAGAAGTAGTCTTGGCACATAGGGTGGCAGCTCCAAAGGAGGTTTCTGTGATTCAACCCATCACAATTATGATTTAGACCAACTGAGTAGATTTGTTTTTAAGAAAATTCATTGTATCCAATCAGGCAAAGAAACAGAGCATGTTATAATGTATTAATTTAAAATGGCTCAAAGCTCCCAGGCAGTGCATGTAATGAAGTTCTTGTAAAAGAGTAATGGAGTAAGAAATATTCAAAGAAATAATAACAATTAATGAATAGTCACAGGAAAATCATAAGTTGGCATAAACAGTCATAGACAGAAAAAGAGGCACGATAAATTGGCATTGATTTTTCATGATCTATCTATCTATCTATCTATCTATCTATCTATCTATCTACATGATCTTATTTTATCTATTATATATGCAATACACACAACCATGCACAAACATGTGTGGAAGCCAGTAAATAATTAACAAGGTTTTGAAGAGATCTTAATTAATGTTAGTTAGCATGAGTTAGGTTAACTGTGACCCTGGTGACATGAGGAAGCAAGATAATGTAAGACAGAGTGAATTGTGTGAAAGTTATTACGACCTTGCAATATGCAGTCTTGCAGTCTTGTTTTTCTAGTGAGATAGCAGAAAAGCTTATGTATAAACAAAATGTATTTGTTGCTTTTTACTGTCTGTATTATTGCTAGAAATTGTCTGAAACAACGGTATAAAGGCTTGATGTAATTGTTTACCAGTTGAGAGACCTGTCCAGGACCCTGTGTCCTATGGCACTCTCTCCCTCCATGGTAATTACTGGAGAAATAATAAAGAATTTGATTTTGCTGCACCCAAACAAAAAGCGAGAACTGAGTTTTTCTTCGACAATTTGGGGGCTCATCCGGGATGGCAACGCCCACGGACCCACAGACAACTACTACGGATCATTCCCCTTCGAACCCCATGGCGCCACATGAGAGGTATGAGACCTTTTGAAATCTCTATTGGGGTATCGGAGGAGGACTTTCCGTGAGGACGTCTGTCTCTGTTGGGCTCACGCCATCTGAACTTATTGACTGTGCAGCAGGATCAGATGCAAAGTGGTATTGGGGAGAGGCCCCAATAAGGTTAGTTTATAGCAGTACTGGGAACTGCTGAGTTGGCCAAGGAAATGCATAAGGTAATGCATAAGGTAATGCATAGGTAAATGCATTAGAATGCACTGGTGCTGAGGGGTTTTTACCGCCTCAAGAGGGGTTGTCATACCGCCTCATGGTATTGGTCCGGACCAGGTAAAGATGCATAATGGTTTAAAAAAAAAAAAAAAAAAAAGATAAAAAGGGTTAAAAAAAAAAAAAGAAAAAGGAAGAAAAAGAGGCCTTGGTGTGTGTGTGTGTACACCAGTGTGAGTGGCTGTTACCGGGCTAGCCCGGTAACTAGTGGATCTTTAGGAGATCCGACCCACGGTGGGCTGACTCAGCCAGGCATAGTCTGGCGAGGAAGCTGCCTGGGTCTAGGGGTGTGTGAACCCATCTTCCCTCCCCTTTCCCTTCCATGTGGGCTACTGACAGTCTGATCATCTCCTTGGTTTTTGAGCCGCTAGCACGGACAGGACACCCTCTCTGTGTGTGTAAGTGGAAAATGGGTAAGGGACAGTATAAATATTCCACCTTACCCCCTAAGGGTGCCCCAGCATATTACATGTACGTACATTATGGTCCTAAAACCTGCAGGTATTTAAATGATTGGAATCTGTACATGCGTGAAAATTCATTTAAACAATGCCCATTAGAAGGTACCTTCAATCTAGATAAGATCATATATCTCAGTGGAGCTTTAATCACAGAGAAAAACCTCTGACACAGTGTGAGCAATTTGTCTAGGAACGGGTTAATTTGAAATTCGGCTTAGCCCTGAGATAAAGGAGAAGTTGTTTTGTCTTCAAGGTCATGAATTAGTGCGGACTATGCTAAGTGCAAAGAAAAACTGCTTTCAGCCCCAGCTGCTTGTGGAAAATAGAAACTGAGGCAAACCAACAGCAGGAGTTACAGAATTGGAATTATATTTGCAAAGCTTAACTTCCCAGTGAGACATGTGTGAGTATTAAAGTGGCTTAAGGCTTGGAGCATTCATGTTTTTCCTGTGTGAGGTGGGAGCATTCCCAATACTCTCCATTGTTGTTTTATTATTTTAATGAAGCTTTAAAATTTGATTATATGCTCTGTCAGTCTGATCACCTGACATGAGGGATAAATTAGTAACAGGAATTTGTCACAGTTTGGTGAGCAATTAAGAATGGGGGGCACTGCAGAATTTACACCATCTATCTGTTTTACCCTTGTTAGTTTATGTTTGCTTTGTTTGGTACTGTTGGTGTTATGTGTTAAGAATAGCATGATTATAGGTGAGCTCTAATAGAATAAGGAAACACTATTTGGTTTTGGTGCACTATTTAGCTTTGGCTCTGTTTTGTTTAACCGGTTACTGATGTTTTTCTGCTCTATTCATTTGGGCGTTAGGTGTGTGAGCGGAACTGAACTTCTCGTTCGTAATTCCTCAGGGTGGAAGCCATGTGTGCGATGAAGCTCTGAGGTTGTCCTGAGATTTTTACAGTCCCGCCCCCCTCCCCCCCCCGTAGCGGACAATATAATAGAAGTAGAAAAATTTGGCTTAGACTGTAATTTTTTGCTTTTTGTGTAATTTTCTTTTCTGTTTAAGTGTCAGCAGACAAATGGGTGGGTCTCTGGGTAGACCCCCAAAGGGGTTTGGATTATGTGTTAAGTGAATGGCCATGTATTTTTGCCCAGGTGGCAAGCCTTACTAGGGAGGACTCAGGTAGTCTTGTGAGTAGAAATGTTTTGGGGACAAGACCAGAAGGGTGGGGGCTAGTTGTGAAGCCCACCCTCCTAGCTAAGAACTGGTTGTGGAACAAGCTCGTGTCCATGGACGGGACGATTCAGTGAGGAAAAAAGGATCGGGCCCAGGCGGACAGGCAACAGACAAAGAGATTTGGAAAACAGGTTGGAAACTTTTGAGGGTGTAGTGGAAAGAAGGAGTAAGTGAATATAAGCATGAGGATTTCAAATACTCAAGAGGATATTTGGAATGGTGATTTGAGTTGATAAAAGTGGCTGTTGGAAGGGAAAAGCAAGTGATTTTTAAGAGAACAGTTTTTTTGGTGTCTTTGAAATGTTTGTAAATAAATTCAGGCAAATAAATTTATTAGATTGTAATAATTTGGCTGTGACCAATTTTGTTAAATCAGTTGAAGACTGTATACAGTGCTATGTAATGAGAATTTTATTAGGCTCTACAGGCACTATAAGTGGTGATGTTTTCTTTCAGTGTTTAAAAGCAGGAGTTAAAAGAAATAAAAAGCAAGCCAGAAATAATCTGTGTTACTGCAAATTACCTAACTGATAAGGTAAAGGCCGCTGAAACCAAGGCTGTCTAAGAAACACATACGAGAAAATATGGGGTAATTCCTCTGTTTTGCCTAGAATCAACAAGAGTATTTGTATATTTTAAGTATTTAATTGCCCAGACGGGGTGGACCTCTGTTTTTGTCTTTCAGATAATCAAAGAAAACTAATGCCAGCTGCACAGCATTCAATGTACCTTGATTTACTGGCACAGTAAAAAATTATGTTGTGTGCTCTATGTTCTGTCTTGTTGTGTTTTTTTTCGTGGCCAGAATTGTTGTGTTTCATATTTTCATGAGATGGTCTGATTTGATATCAAGCGGAAATGTTGGATTGAGATGCAGATACTTGTTTTGTTCAATTTAGAATACAAAGTGTTTGGTTACATCTGAAAATGTGATAAACTAAAGTCTAATACATTTTCTTCAGTAAGAGAAAGAAACTACATTGGCCAAATCTTTTAATTGAGAATTGTTGTTAAAATTTGCATACTGACAGTCTTTGGAAGCGAGGACATGAAAAGTTAACCCACTCCCCATATTGTACAAGGGATCCTTCTGGCTACCTTAGACTTTTAGCCAGAGGGCTGGGGATGGTGGATAGCTATTGGACTAGAAGTTATATTAAGTGGACTTCTCAAAGTGGGTGTGCTTGTCCTGGCTTGTCCTTCCAAAGTTCTGTAATAAGGTTATTTTAGTGAAAGGGTATATGTGGCATACATTGAATGATAATACTTCTGTACTGTATAACAGTACTGTTTATGTGTTCATGGTATGAAAAAGGTGTATAATTGAAGAGTAAAAGTTTCCTTTGTAGGTTAAATGGAAAAAAAACAACCAGAGAATGGCTAACATGCGCTGGCCCCAGTCAAGGACACCGCTTGGCTGCCTACCAAGGGAAGGGGGGGAGGAATGGTTGCTGCAGTTACACGGGATTGGTGTGCAGCGGCCAGCCCCCTCTCCTCCTTGGGGACCTTTTGTAAATATTCAGATTGATTTTATTTGAATGTCTAAATGTTGTGGTTATGAATATGTATTAGTTTTAGTTGATGTATTTACCACTTGGGTTGAAGCTTTTCCCTGCAGGACAGTAGATGTCTTTGCTTACAGATTTTGTACCACGTTTTGGCATCCCTGTGACTATCAACAGTGGTCGTGGAACTCACTTTACTGGACAGATTGTAAAGGAGTTATGTGCAACTCACTGCCCTCACCACCCACAGTCTGCTGGGACAGTGGAACGCCGGAACGGGACTTAACAAAAATGAACTGGCCAAGATTTGTGCTGAGACACACTTAAAGTGGCCAGATGCCCTTCCTTTGGCACTGATGTGTATGAGAGCCATTCCCAATCGAACGACTGGACTCAGCCCTCATGAAATTTGACAGAACACCCAATGCTGACTACCAACTGCACCCCCACTAACCCCAGCGCAGATGGACATTCATTTGCTGGATAACATAATGCTTAAATATTGTCAGGCACTAATGAAATATGTTAAGTCTTTTTATACACAGGTGATGGAAGCACTACCAAAGGATCCTGTGCAACCTTGCCACTCGTTGGAACCAGGAGCCTGGGTCTACATAAAGATCCATCAGCGAAAGACTGCCTTGGCTCCATGCTGGAAAGGCCCTTTCCAAGTCCTGCTGACTACCGACACCGCTGTGAAGTGCCACAGACTGACTGCTTGGACCCAGGATTCTCACTGCAAAAAGACCCCTCCACATCAGAAGAATTTTCCTATTGATGATTAGCCTATTCTTTCTTCTAGTTCTACTGTGCTTCTGGACAGCAGGAAAAAAGCTCCCTTGTCCACTGACAGACCAACTGTGCCTTTAGACTTTTCTAGAAAAAGCACAGCTATTACAGGGTGATATGTGCTGGAAACCTCTCCCCTGTAGGATGCTAAACCTTGATTGTTTTGGGAAAGAAGAAGAAGCACTCACTCCACTGACATTGCCAAAGTCCAGGAATTCCTGACTGAAAAGGACATTGAGAACTGACCCTGGTGAAGAAACAAAGAATTACATTCTGGCAGGAAGAAATTTGTGGGACCCATGCTTGGGACTGTGGTATTAATTGGATTTTGGGGTTTATTCTACAGGCTGCGCCCTGTGTTCTGGATAAATCCTTCAGTATGTATTGCCCTCCCTAATTGGATTTTAACTGACATTGCCCTTATCCAGTTTTCTACATACCCAGATTGCTCACAAGGGGCTGCCATTAGATTAGCACAACAAAAGGCATGGGTTATTTCCTCTGGACAAAGAAGGGAATTGACCAGATCCCTGTGGGCTGGAGCCAATAGTGTGGTAGCCATTTGGACTATTCTTAAAGGCCAAGAACATGATAAGAAATTGGGGCAACTAGAAAAGGCCGCTAGTCTTATTTTTGAAGCTCAGCTATCTTAAGTACAGGCTGAAGTTGGTGAGTTACATGTCATTTCCACCCTTAGTTCTATGACCCAGAAGGAGACTGACAGAGATGGTATTGAATATCACTGAGGCTGGGAAGGCATTGCAGTGGGATCTGGACCAGACTTGGCCCACTGCCCTTACAGACACGTCAGGAGTACCATCTGATCTGTGGTCATGAAGACATACTTGGACACTTTCTGGATGGAAGTGTGGACATTCACAGTGCTCCTTCCAAGCATATGGACCAGTTAGGGGGTGTGGGCTCCCACATACCGAATCCTGCTGGGTCCATGGGGAGGATGCATGTGGAACTGAATTATTTACCGAGACATCTGGGAAATTAGACCACCTGGTATACCTACCTGATTTATAGACAGTACCCCTAGAATAACACCTGACAAGATATACATATTGATCTTACCACTGCTGCAGGCAATTATATCATTTACTGGCCTGCAGATAGAATGCAGATAGAATGCAGATAAAATGTTGTAAGTAGCTCTTAGATTTTAGGTATATTTTGATTGGATTGGAATAGTGCCTGATCGGTTTTAAAATTTGCTTTCATTGTTACCAAAGGTTCTAAGAATCTCTGAATTGCAAGGGCAAATTCCCATGCTTTAGAATATATATCAAGATGGAAGGAATGCCTTTCATACAGCTTATAGAGTGTTTACTTTATGTACTAGGTATGATGTTTTGTGCTTTGTGTTCACAATTGTACAACAGCCCCATTATATTATTCCTATGGGATTGTTATTGTTTGTAATGTTGTTAGTTAATTTAGGATTATATTATTGTTGTTGTTGTTGTAAATAACGTAAGAATAGCAATACCTTTCATGTTCATGCTAATCATGCATTGTCATTACGTCCCATGACGGTTGACATGTTTGCTGTAGAATCTGAAGTCCATGGTTTCATGCGAATTGAGAGTTGAAATTGTTTGTTGTACTAGAAGTACAAAAGGGGGGAGTGTGGAAGCCAGTAAATAATTAACAAGGTTTTGAAGAGATCTTAATTAATGTTAGTTAGCATGAGTTAGGTTAACTGTGACCCTGGTGACATGAGGAAGCAAGATAATGTAAGACAGAGTGAATTGTGTGAAAGTTATTACGACCTTGCAATATGCAGTCTTGCAGTCTTGTTTTTCTAGTGAGATAGTAGAAAAGCTTATGTATAAACAAAATGTATTTGTTGCTTTTTACTGTCTGTATTATTGCTAGAAATTGTCTGAAACAACGGTATAAAGGCTTGATGTAATTGTTTACCAGTTGAGGGACCTGTCCAGGACCCTGTGTCCTATGGCACTCTCTCCCTCCATGGTAATTACTGGAGAAATAATAAAGAATTTGATTTTGCTGCACCCAAACAAAAAGCGAGAACTGAGTTTTTCTTCGACACATGGTTTAATAAATATTAATTAATAATAATACCAGCAACGAGCTTTGGAGATCTAGACACATTTGGATACTTGTGTGGACGACAGACGAATGGCTCCATACAAAGCTACACATTGAAATGAATGGCTATATCCCAATTGTTATGATTAAAAGGTTAGCTCCACCTCTTCTCCCCGCTCTGGTGTCTTGTTACAAACCCTCTGGTCTATGCTTTGTGCCTATCCCTGTCTTACGGTGGAATCATGTGATTCCCCATCTCTCAAACTGGATCCCAACCGTGATTTCTCCAACTGTGTTTGGTGCCTGCAGTTCTTCCCACAGGAGCTGTGACCAGCAGTAAGTTGAGTGACTAAACGTCTTCACCAGGCAAAGTATCATTTATTTACCACAATAGGAACAAAGCACAATGTAAGAGAAAATATGAGCACTTCCAGATGGATCACTGCAGTAGTTTGGTGGACTCAAATTTTGGTCTTATTATTCAGACTTAGTTTGTCTTTAGGAAACATTTTAATACCTTTCTCTTCCAGATACCATTCCACCATAGGAAGAACAATACAGTATTTATTTATTTTAATAAACTTAAATAAATAGCAATAATACATACAGTCATATAAGGCTCTAGGTGCCCTAACACACGATACACGACACAATAACATCCCATCAGCATTAAAATCATCACTTGAACAGACACCTGCAGAAACTTTTTTTCAATTCTTCATCAATGGGGAAAGCAAAACATCAAGTCTCTCAGAAAACCCCATCAAGGTGATTCTGACATTGACAGCTTGAATAGATGACAAAATAAATGGATACCACCATTTAGTCAGACATACTCCATCCTCCAAAGCTCCTTTCTCCCCCCAAAAAGCCGCCAGGAACAAAGAATGAATCAACAATATCAAACAAAATGAAAAAGAAACAAGCAAACACACAAACCAAACCTCTCATACCCCATCTTATAGGTGACAGTAGCCCTATAAATCCGTATGACAGATAGATAGGTGCATATGTAGATAGATTCTGATCTTATGCACACTGGGGAAATCTTCTACTAACTCATTTGACTTCAGTTAAGCTAGCCCAGATTTCATGATTTCATCAACAGATTGCACCCTATGTTCACAAAGAGACAATTTTGTCATCAGTTGATTATATCTACAAAGAAACTCAGAATGAAATCACAGTCAAGTTGCACTGATGGACATTTTAACTCTTGGTGAATAACCTCCACACAATCAGTTTCTTCAATGCAGCTTTGATCTCCTTGTTCCTCATGCTGTAGATGATGGGATTCATCACTGGAGGCACCAGGGAATAGAGAACACCCACCAAAAGGTCCAGACCTGATGCTGAGCTGGAGGTGGGTTTCAGGTAGGCAAAGATGCTAGTGAAAAGCAACAAAGAGACCACAGTGAGGTGAGGCAGGCAGGTGGAGAAGGCTTTATGCCGGCCCTGCTCACAGGGGATTCTCAGCACAGTTTTGAAAATCTGAACATAAGACCCAATTATAAACACAAAGCAGTTTAAACCTAAAAATGCACTAAAGGCAATAGCCCCAATTTCACTGAGGTATGAGTCAGAGCAGGTGATCTTGAGTAGTTGGGGGATTTCACAGAAGAACTGGTTGATGACATTGGACTGGCAAAAGGGTAACCTGAAGGTTTTGCCAGTGTGGAGGGCAGAGTTTACAATACTAGTAATCCAGGCACTGGCTGCCATTTGGACACAAGCTCTCCTGTTCATCACTCTCTCATAGTGCAGTGGTTGGCAGATGGCGACATATCGGTCGTATGCCATGATGGTGAGTAAGGAAAGATCAGTTGCAGCGAAGAGGAGAAAGAGAAAGACTTGGGCAACACATCCAGGATAAGAAATCACCCTGGTGTTCATGAGGGAATTGGCCATGGATTTGGGGATGGTAACGGAGATGGAGCCGAAGTCTAGGATGGACAGATTCACCAGGAAGAAGAACATGGGGGTTTGAAGATGGGGGTTGAGGGCTACGGCTGCAATGATGAATAGATTCCCCATCAGGGCTGCCAGGTAAATCAGCAGGAACACCACAAAGTGCAAAATCTGCAGCTCCCGAACATCAGAGAATCCGAGGAGAAGGAACTCAGTCAGGGTGGTTCGGTTGGACATTTTCTTTCTCTGTTCATGTGTGATGGCTGTGGAGGGAAGGACAAAGACAGTGGGGGAATTACAGTGACAGAGGGAGTGGCCCTGATTTCCAGCAGCAATATGATGTGAGTGTCAACAATGCACAGCACTCGTCACTGCTATTAACTAAGCATGTTGACTTATCACATGAATGTAAATTGGTGCAGCTCCCTTAAAGTCAATG
Source organism: Mauremys mutica (assembly GCF_020497125.1). Taxonomy (NCBI): domain Eukaryota; kingdom Metazoa; phylum Chordata; order Testudines; family Geoemydidae; genus Mauremys; species Mauremys mutica. Next base: position 42,384,842 of record NC_059084.1, read on the forward strand.
AAGCTGCATCAGTTTGCACCATCTGAAGATCCGACTCATGATGTAGTTTAATAAAATGCTCTGATGGATCCCCTATATCCTCGGATATCCTCTTTTCGTGGAAATACGAGATGGACTTGGCATTGTGTATGACAGCTCGCCTGTAACGATTTCACTGCAACACCACGTAGATGGCCGGCTGCCTGCAAACATATGGATTTATGACACCAAATCCTGACTGCATTTCCATCTCTGTGTACCGATGGGCTAGCAGCATCGCTCTGCTACTTCTCTGCTGTGTCATTTGCCTCTGTCACTTTCTGGGTGTGCGGGTCAGTGGCCATCAGGATACTTGAGATTTGTTCTTGGCTCTGCCAGTGACCTGCTCTCTAAACTTGGGCCAGTCACTTCTCCTCCCTGTGCCTCTGTTTCCCCTCCATCCATTCTCTGCCTTGTCCTCTTGGACTGTAAGTTCTGTGGGGGATGAGCTGTGTCTTATTATATTTATGTTCACTGCCCCCATTTACAACATTTCTTTTTAGCGGGCAGCACTGTGGTACAGCGCATATGGCGCTAGAGCAGAATATCTCAGGGCTAGTCTACACTTACAAGCCGGGTCGACGCGGTGAGTTCGACTTCTCGGAGTTCGAACTATCGCGTCTAATCTGGACCCGATAGTTCGAACTCCGGAAGCGATAGTTCGAACTCCGGTACTCCACCACTGCAAAAGGCGGTGGCGGAGTCGACCTTGGAGCCGCAGACTTCGATTCCGCGGCGTCTGGACGGGTGAGTAGTTCGAACTAGGGTACTTCGAATTCAGCTACGCTATTCACGTAGCTGAATTTGCGTACCCTAGTTCGACCCCGCTTCTTAGTGTGGACCAGCCCTCAGTTCTAATCCCATTGACATGCTCTATGTCCTTGGGCAGGGATAAGAGAGACAGGCTTTAGCTGGGGACTTCAATTCACTGTTCTCTGTCTAAGGTGCTAGTATGTTTAATACCCATGCTCTTGGCTGCCAGCTTTGCTGCTTACTCAGTTTTACCATTTGACAAGTGTCCCTTTGAAACAGAAATAAACACAGTTGCAATACAGTGACTGGGTTCAAACTGTACAATTATTGGACTATATCAGTGTTCCTACCCCTGTTGAAATCTACAAATCCAATTTGGGTTATTCAGACATTTTCATTTTACATTATTTCAAAGGAAAACTGGATTTTAAACTGAGACATGTTCCAGGTAATCTCTGCTATTCTTGAAAAACAACCTACGTACTGGAAAAATCAAAACATATTTTTTTTAAATTCAGTGACAATGTTTCGGTTTTAAGCAGTTTACCTGAAATTGTCTGGTTCTCAATGAACAAAAAGAAAAAAAGTTTTGGTTTTCACAATTTCTATGAAAAGTCAACTGTTGTCTGCTGGGGGGGAACTATTCTTTAATTTGTGATGCATTTGATACTCCACCACAAGTATTCTTCAGTCATTGCCTGTTTGTGTACCTGTCAATAATGCCCCATTACTGATTTATCCAGCTGCTGTTTTTCTGCCCCTTCAACATATTTCCTTTTATGCTGGGTCTTTCTGCAGTTCCCAGAAGAGAGGGACCCACTCCACAGATGGGAGCTCCCTGCTCTCCTCCTCAGACAGGCTTGGCTGAGGGGTGACGCCTCTCCAAGCTGTATAACAAATCACAGCTTCTGCACTCTTCAAACACGGACACAACTCAGTATGTGGTTGTTGGGTGCTGAACTCCCATTGGAAGTCTCTTGGACTTTCATGTCAAACATGATCACAGCTCGGTATGTGCTTGTTCTGCAGATAAATTGCTGAACCCAGAATTCAGGGCTGTGAGCCCAGCGCTGATCTAATCTCAGGATCAAACCACCCTGACATCCTGCCCTAGTTGACCCTAACCCCACAGAGGGGGGACAGCACCTGCCCTGGTTCTCACACGATTGCAGGATGCCTGGAAGGACCCTTGGCTAAAGAAAAGGCAGGGCTGATGCCCCACACGAGTCCCAAGGAGACTGAAGAATAGAATATATATTTGTAACTCAGACATGCTCACAATAGCTCAGAGCCCAGTGGCGTCAGCTCCCCAGCCAGCCTGGAATAGCCTGTTCCTTCATTAATGCCACATAATCAGCTCTGAGAGAGCAGAAATGTTTTTCCCCCTATGTTGCATCAGGGGCTCTTCGGATGCAGCCATCAGAGGAACCCGCAGCTCAGGCTGCTCATTCTGTTTGATGTTGGTCACTAAGACACCGCTTGACGCAAACACGAAAAGCTCAGTGCAACCTCCACAACCCATGTAAATTGATACAATTGCGAATAATTTGGGCTCTTTAATCCAAGTGGAGATGTGGCCTTTTGATTTCAATGGAGCTTCTTTGATTTACATTAGCTGGGGATCTGGCTCTAAGAGGTCCATGGAAATATGTCCGTTTTCACCAGCTGGGGAATCTGGCTTCATTAACTCTGCTGGTGCTACTGCAGATCTACACCAGCTGGGGATTGGGCCCATACACAGTTTCAAATCCATATTCTTTGCCTGCGAATCTGATCTGAGGAGACAAAAGTTCCAAACCCGTCTGCACTTTCTTTGGTCTTTGACGCAAGGGATTAATTGCAAGGATGGCACTTTTAATAGTTACAGAGTGGTTAATTTCTACTGGGACAGAATTGTGGAGGAATTCAGTGTTGCAGAGAGCTTCTCTATCTGATTTTCAGATTATCTGAAGATCTGGCTCAGGATGTGGCATGATAAAATACGGTATGAAGGATGGACAAAGCACACCCAAACCCACGAATTGTAGCCAAGGTGATCCCCCTCTTAGTCAGACAGCAGGCTGTAAACTTGAATGTGGAGGTAACATACTAAAATGCTAATGGTGCAAGATTGCCACTTTCCAGGGGAATATGACATGGACTCACAAAGCTTCCCATATGACAGCTCAGTTGTAAGGATTCCACTGCAACACCACACAGACAGCCTGCTGCCTGCTTCCAAAACTGATTTGTGGCACCAGATCCCAGCTGCATTTCCATCTCTCTGTGATGAGGGGCTAATAGCATTACTCAGCTAATTCTCTGTTGTGTCATTTGCCACTGTGACCTTCTGTCTGTGCTGTGTGGGTCAGTGGCCATCAGGAGATGTAATTTCTATTCCTGGCTCTGCCACTGACCTGCTGTGTGACATTGGGCTGGTCACTTCTCCTGCCTAAGCCTATGTTTCTCTCCATCCCTTTCTCTGCTCTGTCTACTTTGGGTTTAAAATCTCCTGGGCGTTGGCTGTGTCTTACTATGTGGGTGTGCTGTCTGTTTAGCAGGCATCAGTGTGGGACAGAGGATATGGTGGTAGAGCAGGAGAGCTGGGGTCTAGTCCCGCTGCCCTCCCATATGTCTTTGGGTAGAGACAGGCTTAGGCACAGACAGCTGGAGCCCCCAGCCAAAGTCTAAAGGTGCCTGCATATGTAGTGCATATTCTGTGGACATCAACTTTGCTCTGTACTTTACGATTGCAATAGAGTGAATGGGTTGATAATTTTGGTGTTATTGGAAAATATTAATGTTAGCATCCTGGTTTAATTAGAGATTTCCAGTCTGGGCTAAATTTTCAATCTGTTTCCAATCTGTTTGTTTTCAGTCTAAGTTTCCAATCTGTTTAAATTATTCCAAAGGAAAACTGGATATTCAATTGAAAATATTTTCCTTCAAAGTCTTTGCTATCCATAAAAACAACATATGTATTGGCAAAACCAAAACTTTTTTTTTTTTCAAAAAAATCAGAGATTTTTTTCTAGATTTCGTGAGATTTTAATGGCAATTGGTTGGTTCTTGATGCTCAAAACCAAAAAAAAATTTTGGTTTCCACAATGTCTATAAAAATTGAATTTTTTTCTGCTAAGAAAAAATGAGCTCTAGATGTTTTCTTAAATGATTGTAAAAGTCTTAGAGTTTCAATGTAATTCATAGTTCTATTATTACATTTCTTCCAGTATATTAAACCCCAAACATATTAACTGAAATAGCAAACTTACGGTGCTGTGGAATGTTTCCCAGCCTGAGAAGCATTTGATAGTCCACTGCCAGGATTCTCAGTCATTGTCTGTCTTTATATCACTCAATAATACCCCCGCCACTGTGTTATCCAGCAGCTGTTTCCCTGCCCCATCACCATATTGCCTCAGAGGCTGGGTCTCTGCGGTTCCCGACAGACAGGGACCCACTGCACAGACGACCACTCTCTGCTCTCCTCCTGGGGCAGGCTTGCTTGAGAGGTGAAGGACTAAATAGGATGGGGGATTGAAAGATACTCCCAACTCTAGAGCTGATCCTGGGTTGTGTGGGATTCAGATATGATCACAGCCCAGGATGTTCCTGCCCTGGGGTTAAATAGCTGAATCTGGTCTCCAGGGCTTTAAGCCCAGCTCTGATCTTACCTCGGGCAGAAATCACCCTGATAACCAGCCCTAACCAATCCTAACCCCTCAGAGGAGGAAATGGCCCACTCTGAATCTCATATGATGGCAGCATCCCTGGAAGGGCTCTTGGCCAGAAACAAGGCAGGGCTGAATGACAAGTGGCATCCGAAGAAGACTGAAGAATAAAATATGTATTTGATGCACAGACATGTGACCTACAATAGCTCAGAGCCCAGTGGCCCCAGAGCCCCAGCTGGCCTGGAATAGCCTGTTCCTTCATTAACGCCACATAAACAGCTCTTGGAGAGCAGAAATGATTTTGTCCTGCATTTCGTCAGCAGCTCTTGGGATGCAGCCACCACAGGAACCCTCAGCTCAGCCTGCCCTGGCTGTTTGATGTTGGTCACTAAGAAGCAGCCAGAAGCAAACACTAAAAGCTCCTAGCTAAGGCCTAAATTGTTATTAATTGATACAGTTCCACTGAGTTCCGAGTAGTTAGGGCTGTTTACGCCAAGTGGAGATATGACCCTTTGATTTCCACAGATCTTCTTTGATTTACACTAGCTGGGGATGAGATGCCGAAGGACTATGTAGTTTTCACATAGTCCTGGGGAATTAGGCCTCATTAACTCCAGTGGAGGTACTTGGGATTTACACCAGCTGGTGATCTGGCCCATTCTTCAGTTTCAAGTACATACTCTTTGCCTGTGAATCTGAAGAGGAGAGAAAAGTTCCTAACCATTCTGCATGTTCTTAACTCTTTGCCCCATGGGATTGATTTCAAGACTGGAACTTTTAATGGCTAAGGAGCATTTCTTTCCCACTGGGAAGAGAACTTTGGAGGAATTCAGTGTTGCTTTGATTTTCTGTATCTGATTTTCAATTTCTATCTGTATGAATGGACCAACATTATTTCTTTCTTTCTTTCTTTCTTTCTTTCTTTCTCAGCAATTATATGGTTTCTTTCTGCAGACATCACTAAAACAAAAGACTCATTATGCTGAAGGTGCATTGCTACATGACATCTTAAAAATGTTTATTTCACACTTATTGTAGATATGGCAGAGAGATTGAACAATGACGAAGGGTCAGATCTTCATCTGCTGTAAATCAATTGTAGCTCCATTGGCGTTAAGGGGTCAAATCTACACACCACCCCCACACAAACCTTACGTAAATCTGCCATAATGCAGTTAGAGTCAATCTCTGGATGCTGTAAATTAGCATAGTGGTATGGAGCTATTCCAGTTGACATGACCTCAGTATCTGTACCATGATGGTTTTATGTTTATTCCAGTATATGAGATTCTCATTGCTTAGAACCTCTATCCCATTTTCATAAACATAAAATATTCTAAAATCTCAAGATTATAGTTCACAGACATAAATCTGTGAGATGTGTTCCTTGTTGGTAAATTGGCTGCTAAATATATAGACACTTAGCCTGATGCCCAAAGGTAAAATGACAGTGATGGTGAGAGATGAGAGACTGGGAAGATGCCCAGTTTGAGACACCCAGTCAGAGGAAGGACCTACTCCGGCTGGAGAAGGGCCACCTTAGAGGCACCCCCACAGAGAGTGGGGAGAAGTGATGCTGTTTTTGTTTTATACCCCTCTAACTAGCTAAGTGATAAAAATAAACACAAATTCTTAAAATGTATGCCTTTACAGACAGGCTTGAATATCTAAAACCTAACTGGAACTAACTTGGCAGTGTCGAGATTTGAGTTGATTCCCTTCATCCTCCAAGGACTTCTTCTGTAATTTTGGGCAAATCATTTAATCTCTTTCTTCCTCAATTTCCCTTCTGTATAACAGGGACAATGGCATTTGCCTACTGCACAAGGGTGTTGTGAGGACTAAGGGTTGTGCAGTGCTCAGATACTCTGTTATGGAGGCCATATACGTACATAAAATTGAAGGAATGAAAATCTTGTCCAACATTTCTATCTCATAGAGCAAAGGAGGGCAAACTATGGCCTGCGGGCCACATCTGGCTTGTGGAACCAACCTGCCTGGCCCTTGAGCTCCCATCTGGGGAGGCTAGCCCCCAGCCCCTCCCCTGCTGTCCCCCCTCCCCCACAGTCAGGGGACAAGGAGCAGGGTGGGTTGGATTGGGGGATTCTGAGGGAATCAGTCAGGGAGAGAGAAGTCGGAGGGGAAGGGGGCCAGGCTGCTTGGGAAGGCACAGGTTTCCCTACCCAGCCCTCCATACCATTTCACAACCCCAATGTGGGCCTTGGGCCAAAAAGTTTGCCCACCCCTGTCATAAAGACTATAATTAGGTTCTTTCATGCGGGTCTTCTCCTGAAATTATAATAAATATAATTTCAGATTGAAGGTTTAGAATCTCAAATCTGGCTAAGGAACTAAACAGGCCTAAATCCCATGAAAATTTGATCATCTAGATACCTAAGAAGGCTTGGAAGTATTTAGAAAAGCAAAACATGCAGCTGGCCTGCAACACAAATCTGTTAGAAGTTTGCTTTCCTCCTTGAGCACCTTCCCATTAACCTTCTGATGGTGCTTTTCAACTCAGTGTTCCTCAGGGTGTAGATCATTGGGTTCAGCATTGGAGTGACCACTGTGTACAGCACAGACACTATGAATTCCTGGAAAGGCTGGTCATAGATGAAGACACAAGGCGTGTGCAGACCAGTTTGATGACTTGGGGAACATCTCATTAGAAACTGTCTAGTGTGTTGGGTCCACAGAAGTGCAGTTGCATGATCAGTGCAAGCTGGACAATGGAATGGACAAAGCCACCCAGCCATGCTCTTGCCCCCAGCCCCATGCACATACTTCTGTTCGTGATAGACAGGTAGTGCAATGGCTTATAGATGGCCACATATCGATCAGCTGCCATCACTACTAGGAAGAAGACCACAGTGCCCCCGATGAAGTGGAAGAAGAAAATCTGGGTCAGACACCCATTGAATGAGATGGTTTTATGCTGGTACAGGAGGTCCTTTAGCATCTTGGGGGCAGTCACCAAGGACTCACTGAGGTCCAGAAAAGCCAAGTTGGCCAACAGGAGGTTGTCTGTTACAGCTCCATTTTGTTTCTTAAAGCTGTCCCTTTACTCCATTTTGTTCTTGTTCTCCTCTGTGGCCGCCCCTCCCTGGCCGTTAAGTTGTTTACCAGGGCCTCTGCCCTTCTCAAAGGGAGGGCCCCTTAAGTTGTTTAACAAGATCCATTGCCCTTCTCAAAGGGATGGCCACTTGTGCTAAGTGGGACCACTGCCCTGTTCAATGGGTTAGTCCTGTTATAACCTTGTTAAAACCTGGGTTTGGTGTAGGGTGGCCACTGTCCAGAGCTGCAAGACCTATTGTGTTTTTAAGATCCTGGGCATGAGTCATACCTCTGGGCTCAGGGCTAGTCCAAACATGCCTCTGTGGCTACCTGCAGTTTTTCCCTGCCTGCTCTCCTCCCTGTAAGAAGGGGAACCAATCAGAGTTACTGGCAGGAAGCTGCCAGGGTTTGCCTTTAAAAACAGACATTTTTTGAACAGACTTCAGAAAGGTTCTTGCATTGCTGCCTGGTCTGATCAACCAGGGGTTCTGGGGGTCCTTTCTCCGCTCTCCTTTTATTTTTCAGCGTACCCCCGTTTTTGAACCCCCCCCTCCCCACGAAGAACGAATTGCTGCCTGAGAGATCTCCTGATTATCAAGACTGTACCGAGCCTTCTGATGTGCTTGCTGTTTCTGCCTCTGCTGCTGCCTTGGGGGATGGTAAGAATCCCTCTGTGAAACTTTCTATACTTTTATTTTATTATTTTAGCTGCTGGCTCTGTCTCCCCAGCACACAGACTCAAGCTAAACCTTGGTCTGTGTTTTAAAACCTCTCTCTTAAACCCTGTGGCACTCTGCCACTGAAAATAAGTTTGTGCTGCTGCTAAGTTCTGCTCCTGTGGGCTTTGCCTTGGACTGTTTTCAACTGTATCCACTGCTGCAGCCACCTCCCTTAGCTTCCTTGGGGGCTGCCTTGGGAGCTATATTCTGGGCTCATACCACTCTGCCCTCTTTAACTTCCCCATAGCATAAGGTGCACCATAGGTTTTGTTTTTTCCTCCTTAGTTTGATAAGTCATAGTTTGTTAAGATTGTAAAGCTTGTAAGTCTCACCTGCCTTGCTATAGTTCGTTGTTTTGTTGTTCCATATAAGCTGCTTGTCATTTTATATAAGTTTGATTAAGTTAGAAGGTAGATAAGGTTTTTGCTGCCTTTTCCCTCACGTCTGCATCACCCTCTGAACTTCCCAGAAGTCATTGCTGCTTAAACTCACAGACTGCTTGTTCTCTGTGTCTTCCTAGCGTGCTTGTTCTCTGTGTCTCTGTGTCTCTGTGCTCCACTGCCAAACCTCAATTGTATTGCTGAAGTCTAGCACAAAACCCCATTGGTTACTTTTTCCTCTCTGATACACCTCACATTCTACATTTAAACCACTGTGACACATTTTACCTAAAATTGTTTATTTAACATATTTTTCCATAACTGTTAGTTGGTTATATGCTGCTGTAACACACCCTTTACACAGAAATTGTTAGCTACCTGTTACATTTATACCTCAGAGTTAACCGATTACCCACTGTATTGTATCCTACTGTGTTGTACCCCACTATTGAAACCCCCTTACTGTTCACCAAAAAGAAACCCCTCCCCAATTGTCTACCTTAACAACCCCATACCCCTCACTATTGAATTTTCCCTGTTTTTGTATTTTCTTAATAAAGTTTATTTTGCACCCCACCTGTGTGGTAATTGCTCCCCAAGATCCCATATACCTGCTGGCAGGGACAGAGGTATGTGGGCATGTGGAGGTGAGGGTCAGAGATCACGGTGATGATGATGATGATGATGTTCCCAAGGCATGTTGTCCCATAGATTAGGAAGAAGAACAGAAAGAGGAAGTGCTAGAGATCAGTGCTCTGAGAGATACCCCCCAAAATAAATTCTGTCATAGGGCTGGTGAGATTCTCCTGTTCTATTTAGGTTCCTTAAACTATACCTGCAGGGAGGACATTAATGAGAATGATGAACACCTTGAAGTTCTTGCTGTTAAGTTACTGGTAACCACTCACTACCTTAACAAAGTTTTTGTTTTGTGCATTACTTTGCTTAGGAATTCCCTTTTTGATTGGGAAAGAACATACAAAAAGACCAACAGTGTAACTTCAGTGGAAAAGGGTAGATGGTTAATTAGGTACCTAGGACCCACTATTTGTGGTGGCTCACATGCTAGGTGAGTGTATGAACTACTGGGCAGTAGCGTCCCAGGCCCATTGTCTTTCATAATGGCAATTCATAGTGATTCTTAATATTTGTGGCAGAAAGCTGGTGAGAATGATTCTATAGCCTGGTGGTTAAGGTAGTCATGGGGATACTCAAAATCAAATCCTTTCTCCAGTCTATCTTTAAGTATTTACAAAAAATAGCAGAGCTTTAAGAGTGGAGATTGAGTAAACCCCATATTCCAATATCCCATAACCCAGGGCATGCTCCTCTCTTATGTAAGACCTAAATTCAAACCCTTTCTCTGTATTAGGGAAAAAGGGAAATCAAACCCAGTTGTCCCACCCCACAGGTAAGTCTGCGAACAACTAAGCTTCAGCTTATAAAAGAGGCACCACCTCCCCGAAATGTTTGGAAATTTTTGATCCAGCAACAACTTCTGAAAAATGTGTTCACTTGCTTTTTTGCATTACTATTCTTCAAATACTGGTAACAACTGTCAATCTTAACTCCAGCTTGGCAACGTTTCTTGTTGTCGTTTTTTCCTTTAGGAATTCCCTTCTTTCCCCCATCACTGTGAAGTGACTGTGAGCATTTCCATTCTTTCAAATATTGGGTTTCTTTTTAAGTTCAGTCTTAACACTGAATTTCCCTGAAGCTCTATGTCCTATTATCCACCACAATTTCAATCCGTCAATGACTTTCTTCTCCCTTTCCTTAGGAATTAATTATGGGACTTACAGAAGCGCCGGATTGTTAAAGTTCTTTAGGTGCCTAGTGGGATTTTCAAAAGAGCCTAGGTGTCTTATATACAATAAAATCATTCTGTTTTACGGACCTAGAGTGGGATTCACAAAGGTATTTAGGTGCATTTTCAAAAGTGCCCAATGACCAAGTTTTAAAAAGTATTTAGGCTTCAAAAAACGCAGATAGGTGCCTAGTGGAACTTTTAGAAATACCTAAGTAGGATAGACACCTAATTCTTGTTGAAATCAATGGAAGTTTAGGCACTTTTGAAAATCCCACTAGGATCCTATCTGCATCTTTCGGTGCATAAATTCTTTTGAAAATCTGGCCCTTATAAATTTTTGAAAATCCCACTTTAGGTCTGATGGAAGGGTCTGAGAGCCAGGGACTGATCCCATATCTGACTCTGTGAAATTAGGCTAAGGTTTGGAACGTAATGCCCAGTTTTTCAAAGCAGCATAAGGGTGTCAGACATTCACTCCTTTGAAAATCTAGGGCTACAC